>NC_141699.1:139421311-139916656 GCF_964263255.1 Lissotriton vulgaris | reverse complement strand
GACATAAAAAATGTGCAACCATTGGGAGAGCAGCCCTTTTTAAGATGATGGCGCTGCCTATATTCCTATATGCCCTACAAAACATGCCCTTCCCAGTTGCTCCCAAATACTTCACAGCAATAAACGCCGAAGTAACAAACCTGCTGTGGGAGGGACAGACAGGTCGGATTGCCCTGCTTAAACTCATGCGGGTATGGTATGATGGTGGAATCGCCCTCCCCAACATACAACAGTATTATTGGGCGTCACAACTCATGGTCATAAACCAATGGCTTCATGTGCCGCAGGACGACCCTGCATTCCGCATGGATAGACACCTCCTTGATAGAGAAGGGATCATGGGGACACCATACAACAAAACACGACGATCGACCATAACAGGGCCAACGGCACATACGGTCCGAATATGGTTTGATGCACAGCACAAGATTGGCTGGGAAGGGGTGCTAACACAGACTACGCCATTGTAGGACACCCGGCGCCTAGGCAAACTGAAAAATACAAAGGGGTTCAGACAATGGGACCTGATAGGCATTACAAAAGTCGGAGATATTTGGAACAAGCATTAGAAATGCAATAGGTCTCGCAGCATTAGAGTTAGTGCTTTTAGAATTGTTTATGGGTTTTTTTGTAAATCTTTAGCATGAGGTTGAGGGTGAGTGAGGGTGAGGGGTTGAGGGTGGGTGAGGGGTTGAGGGTGAGTGAGGTGAGGGGTTGAGGGTGAGTGAGGGTGAGTGAGGGTGAGGGGTTGAGGGTGGGTGAGGGTGAGTGAGGATGAGTGAGAGTGAGGGTGAGTGAGGGTGAGGGTGAGTGAGGTTGAGGGTGAGTGAGGGTGAGTGGTTGAGGGTGAGTGAGGGTGAGGCCGAGGTGTTGAGGGTGAGGGTGAGTGAGGGTGAGTGAGGGGTTGAGGGTGAGGGGTTGAGGGTGGGTGAGGGGTTGAGGGTGAGTGAGGGTGAGGGGTTGAGGGTGAGTGAGGGTGAGGGTGAGTGAGGGTGAGTGAGGGTGAGTGAGGGTGAGGGTGAGTGAGGGTGAGTGAGGGTGGGTGAGTGTGAGGGGTTGAGGGTGAGTGAGGGGTTGAGGGTGAGGGTGAGTGAGGGTGAGTGAGGGGTTGAGGGTGAGTGAGGGGTTGAGGGTGAGTGAGGGTGAGTGAGGGGTTGAGGGTGAGTGAGGGTGAGGGGTTGAGGGTGAGTGAGGGTGAGGGGTTGAGGGTGGGTGAGGGGTTGAGGGTGGGTGAGGGGTTGAGGGTGAGTGAGGGTGAGGGTGAGTGAGGGGGAGTGAGGGGTTGAGGGTGAGGGTGAGTGAGGGTGAGGGTGAGTGAGGGGTTGAGGGTGAGTGAGGGTGAGTGAGGGGTTGAGGGTGAGTGAGGGTGAGTGAGGGGTTGAGGGTGAGTGAGGGTGAGGGGTTGAGGGTGGGTGAGGAGTTGAGGGTGAGTGAGGGGTTGAGGGTGAGTGAGGGGTTGAGGGTGAGTGAGGGGTTGAAGGTGGGTGAGGGGTTGAGGGTGGGTGAGGGTGAGGGGTTGAGGGTGAGTGAGGGTGAGGGTGAGTGAGGGTGAGTGAGGGGTTGAGGGTGAGGGTGAGTGAGGGTGAGTGAGGGGTTGAGGGTGAGTGAGGGTGAGTGAGGGGTTGAGGGTGAGTGAGGGTGAGGGGTTGAGGGTGGGTGAGGGGTTGGGGGTGAGTGAGGGTGAGTGAGGGGTTGAGGGTGAGTGAGGGTGAGGGGTTGAGGGTGAGTGAGGGTGAGGGGTTGAGGGTGGGTGAGGGGTTGAGGGTGGGTGAGGGGTTGAGGGTGAGTGAGGGTGAGGGTGAGTGAGGGTGAGTGAGGGGTTGAGGGTGAGGGTGAGTGAGGGTGAGTGAGGGGTTGAGGGTGAGTGAGGGGTTGAGGGTGAGTGAGGGTGAGTGAGGGGTTGAGGGTGAGTGAGGGTGAGGGGTTGAGGGTGGGTGAGGAGTTGAGGGTGAGTGAGGGTGAGTGAGGGGTTGAGGGTGAGTGAGGGTGAGTGAGGGGTTGAGGGTGAGTGAGGGGTTGAGGGTGAGTGAGGGTGAGGGGTTGAGGGTGGGTGAGGGTGAGGGGTTGAGGGTGAGTGAGGGTGAGGGTGAGTGAGGGTGAGTGAGGGGTTGAGGGTGAGGGTGAGTGAGGGTGAGGGTGAGTGAGGGTGAGTGAGGGTGAGTGAGGGGTTGAGGGTGAGTGAGGGTGAGTGAGGGGTTGAGGGTGAGTGAGGGTGAGTGAGGGGTTGAGGGTGAGTGAGGGTGAGTGAGGGGTTGAGGGTGAGTGAGGGTGAGGGGTTGAGGGTGGTGAGGGGTTGAGGGTGGGTGAGGGTGAGGGGTTGAGGGTGAGTGAGTGTGAGTGAGTGTGAGTGAGGGTGAGTGAGGGGTTGAGGGTGAGGGTGAGTGAGGGGTTGAGGGTGAGTGAGGGGTTGAGGGTGAGTGAGGGTGAGTGAGGGGTTGAGGGTGAGTGAGGTTGAGGGTGGGTGAGGGGTTGAGGGTGGGTGAGGGTGAGGGGTTGAGGGTGAGTGAGGGTGAGGGTGAGTGAGGGTGAGTGAGGGGTTGAGGGTGAGGGTGAGTGAGGGTGAGTGAGGGTGAGTGAGGGTGAGTGAGGGTGAGTGAGGGTGAGTGAGGGTGAGTGAGGGGTTGAGGGTGAGTGAGGGTGAGTGAGGGGTTGAGGGTGAGTGAGGGTGAGGGGTTGAGGGTGGGTGAGGGGTTGAGGGTGGGTGAGGGGTTGAGGGTAAAATTACGTTTCATTGGTCACTGATTCTTATAATTCTTATGTGGCAACTCCTGGAGAACATCAGCCAATGGTGCATTTGAATATAAGCGTTAGTAGAAAAAAAATGGTGGAAATGGTTCTACAGTCTATCTTACATCAGCGTGCATTTGGGACTGGAAGCACATTAAGCTGACCTGTGTTTGGCACTCCTGTTACCACGGTTACTCTCTGGTGAGAACAGTGACCCAAACCTTGTAATGAGGGAATAAAAGGTGTAAAAACATTGCTTTTTCCTCGATTGTTAAATTTAGGTGAAATAACACTTTGAGCACACAGCGCAAATATAATGCGCATCTGTATAATTTGTCACCCACTTGAGCGCTAAATGATCCAGCAAATTTATGGGTTTTGGCACCGTACAGGAAACGGAGTTCATTTGTATTGCAAAAGCAGTTCCAACACAGATGATTTGAATGGAAACAAAAAAGCCACACACACCTTTTTCTCTCAGCAGTGTACTAAGGCACCTCTGTGTTATTCTTGTGTGTTGCACAAGTTACTTCTTACATCCTCGTTGTTAAGGGCATTAACAGGCAAAATGCGGTAACTGTGGTAGCGTAAATAGGAATAAAATGGGAAAAAATATTCTGGTGTGTTTACGGAGCGGCTCCAAATGCTTAAACTGAAAAGGAAATTCAAGCACACCGTGTTAATTATCTCAATAAGGGCGTTGATTTAGTTATGAGACAATTCCTGGCACAGTGGGTTTAAATTCACCCAAGGGCGGGATTCGGTACAATGCTCGCCATGCCTTCTTGTGAAAGAGGAAAAACTCAGCAGTTATAAGTAAGAACATTAACTAATTGCACGGAGAAACAAGCGCTGGCAAAGTTCCTTGCCGAAAACGTGCAGGAGCAGTGTACTAAGGCACCTCTGTGTTATTCTTGTGTGTTGCACAAGTTACTTCTTACATCCTCGTTGTTAAGGGCATTAACAGGCAAAATGCGGTAACTGTGGTAGCGTAAATAGGAATAAAATGGGAAAAAATATTCTGGTGTGTTTACGGAGCGGCTCCAAATGCTTAAACTGAAAAGGAAATTCAAGCACACCGTGTTAATTATCTCAATAAGGGCGTTGATTTAGTTATGAGACAATTCCTGGCACAGTGGGTTTAAATTCACCCAAGGGCGGGATTCGGTACAATGCTCGCCATGCCTTCTTGTGAAAGAGGAAAAACTCAGCAGTTATAAGTAAGAACATTAATTAATTGCACGGAGAAACAAGCGCTGGCAAAGTTCCTTGCCGAAAACGTGCAGGCGAGGTGCGACACGGCAGGACGGAAGGAAGAGAGGGGAGGGGGAGGAGAAATGCGACACGGCGGGAGGGGGCGGGCAGGGGAGGGGGCGGAGAGGGGAGAGGTGCGACACGACGGAAGGAAGAGAGGGGAGGGGGAGGAGAAATGCGACACGGCGGGAGGGGGCGGAGGGGTAAACAAAGACGGACGTGCACGCGCCCGTGACTTTTAAGGTCAATGCGCATGCGCATAAGCTTAATGCGCATGCGCATTGACCTTAAAACTCACGGGCACTGCAAGGAATCGCCACGATTCCTTGCAGTGCAGATAAAGTGTGGATAACTCGCAATAGTCTCGCTTTGCTCGATGCGCATGCGCATCGACAACAGGCGAGACCTAAAAAGGGCAAGGTTGTTCCACTAGCCCAACTACAGACAACATACGGGTTGCCATGAACAGAGACCTTTATATATATGCAAATTAGACATGCGCTCATGGGTGTAATTCCACAAGGCACACAGCTACGGGAGGCTTCGCCTCTAGAAGACAGACTCCTAACAGACCATTTAAGTAAGAAAGCCATCTCCCTGATATATAGGAAAATCATAAACAACCTGCCAAATCCCATGATAGCCCTTATGGAACGATGGGAGCATGACCTGGGAACACTGGACGAGGCGGACTGGCAGGAAGCACTGTCATCCCCAGAGAGGTAGCGATCCCCTCTAAACTACAATTAATACAACTGAAAGTTCTACACCGAACATATTACACACAGACACTTCTACATAAACTGGGTGTAGCCAACACACCCCTCTGCCCTAGATAGTGCGGCCTGACTGGCATATTTCTGCACACCATCTTGGAATGCCCTAAAGTCACATTATATTGGGAGGCGGTCATGAACACAATCTCACAGGTCATGAGGGTAGAAGTTGCCTAATCAATGTATGGGAACCAACAGACCTTAATCACACGACTCAGGACTGGGTAATACTAGGCATGGCACTGGTGAAGCGAAATATAGCTCGTAACTGGGGATCGGGACAAACTCCAACTCTGCAAAATTGGTGTCATGATATGAACAATGCTATGGTAACGGAGAAGGCAGTTTATGTACTTGGGGGATGCCCCAAAAAATAGACCAGGGTGTGGGGTAATTGGAACACCTTCCGTATAAATATCTGCGAATCCCCGCAAGAGGAAACACTAACAGACGACAGTGGTAAATGGAGACTAAAGTAGAAATACACTGTGTTGTAAGACAGTATCTCGCAATTGTGTGCTCTATACTTACACTGATGAACACTAAGGATATATACTGCCTGTCAAGAAGTAACCATGTACCGATTGAAGTTTATTGTAAAATAAAAAAATGTAAAAAAAAAAATCTGGAACCTGAGTCGATCAATCATATTGCAACTTCTCAGGGTACTTTCCCTTCTGACTTTTGAGACGGTTTCTTCCCACAGATCTGCAAGAAGTAACCTTGCTCTTTATCACGTCTCGCTCTCCAGACAATCATTTCCCTGTCGTCTTCTTTCTATCCTGTACACAGGTCCTAGGACCTATGATTACCACAATCACTAATCGGTTTCTCTCATTTAGAGTGGTCACCGCTGAGTGGAGGGCACAAGCAGATGCCCCTCCCTTACTGAACAAGCATTTGCAATGCAATAGGTCTCGCATTAGGAAAGTTTGAGCCATTGGTATTGTAAATGACACAGTTTTTATTTTTTATGTGTTGGTTTTGAAAATAGCGAAATTAATAGCTTTGTCATTTACAATGCCAATAGTTTTAACTTTCGCAAATGTGACACCTATAGCATTTGTAATGCAATATGTGTTGTATTTACGGTGCTTTGGACCTCAAGCCAAACCTAAAAATAGAAGGGGCTAGTGAGTGAAAGGCATTGTGTAAAAAGTGAAAGGCATTAACCTTTAAACAGATAGGTAACGCAGATGCATCAGAAAAGATATCTTCTCTTCCACCGTTATATGGGGAGAATCATTCTCAGCTCTCGAGCAGAAAGGAAACATTTACCTGCAAACACACGAGCCTTTTCAATCTACCAGCTGAGTCAGAAATAGAAGCCATTAATACTGGACGTGGTACCTGCTGCTGAGTTCACAGGTCCCCTGGTGGCATCGTTCTGAGCATAGCGCATTGTATATGAATTCAGTTGTCATTGTTTGAACTCCTCAGAGTGGTATTGGTAGCCCACAGCCGCTTCAGAGCGCTAGCGGCAGGACAAGGACACATACATTCATTTTATATATCAGACACATTGCTAACAACCACATATACATGGGCGATGCACAGGCGTCGCCGCATCCCCTGAGAGACAAAATCGTACATATATACCTGAAAAGCGTCAGTCTTCCCCCACCTGCCTGGTCCACCTGTGTCCTCACGAGCGCAGCCTCGCAGAACACACTTGCCCTGGTGCAGCCTGGTCACTCCTTTTAGCTCCTCGGAATGCGCTGTGATGGGCCAGCCCCTTTTCTTTCTTACATAACTGAAGCATCAGAGAGATCGGGTTTGGAAGCAGGTACAAGTGCTTCCTGTCAGTCAGTGCAAAGGGTCGAAGGAGTTCGACCAGAATGCCTGAGGTTGCCTCGTCTCATCCGCATCGCAGGAAACGTCCCTGGGCCACTGGGTGGACTCGCTCCCTGCTTGTCATTGTGTAACAATGGCTGAATTGTGTGTTACCCGACCTACTTTAGCCTGAGCTTAGAAACACAAGTGAACGAACGTGCATGGAATCGAAATGCTTACGTCATAGAAGTTCAAAGCGCGCTAAGTGTTGCCGTTTTGCATATGTCGTGCGTAGCCATCATCAAGCATCGTAGATTTGAAGGAGCATCTAACTCAGTGCATGGTGGGACTTGTAGTTTCACTCTTCTCATTAGAAGTAAGGGATTGAAACTCTCCTGGCTAGAATGGCACAACAGGCTGGGTGTGTCAGTCATGACTTGGTACCACGCCCATCAATGTAGGAAACATGTGTACCATAGCATAGCGCCCTAACCGATGCAGACGCAATTTTTCCAAGGAATAACTCCAATAAATCTATTTACAGAGTGATTTATGTATCACCTACTGAATGCATATGGAACATTATCTAACACATTTTATGTAGTGCGAACTCGACCCGAAGGTGTCGGAGCGCTTTACATGTCCACCAGTTGCATTAAAAACGTCCCTTGGCTCGTAGCCCTCTCCCCCGCCCCCGCAGACAGTGCACGCGCGGAACACCCCTCCTTCTCCACCGGTGGGCGCTGACATTCAGAATGAAATGCGACACATTCATAACAAGGGAGCCCTGGACGAAAGTGAGGCCTGAAGCGCAAAGGGGGCGGGGCAAGAAGAAACAACGAGCACCCGCGAGAGCAGCAGCCGCAGCCGCAGCCATCTGAAGAGCCCCGGTAAGGATCGCCAAAGTCCCTCTCTCTCGCTCATTGTGAGCCTGGGACTGCTGCGTGGGCTCCTGGGGGAGAGGAAATGCGGCTGTAGACCCTTGTGCCTTAACCGAGATGCACATCGGCAGAAGCACCCGGCTGTAATGAAGAGTGGAGGGGGGGGGGTTAGAGGGCGGCGGCGGCTATGGCGTGTGTATGCGTGCGTGTCTGTGTGTGGGTGGGGGGTGGTGGGCGGCAGCGTGTGTATGTGTGTGCGTGCATGCAGAGGGGTGGGGGCTGGCTGTGTCTGTCTGTGTATATGCGCGCGCATGTGCACGGCGCGGCGCGGGACGGAACGTGCGCGTTCGCGCACCCAAATCTGCCTTCAAAAGCTCGTGACAGTTTCTTGTCCCTCATTCCCCCGCGTCCGATAGCTATAAGTCTCCGACCCTGGACGCATCCTTCGGATGCGAATTCCAGGGCGAGACCTAAAAAGGATAACTTGGATAGGATGGCCACAGAACCATTCAGGCCCATCACACTACTAGTTGTCCTCGATAAAATTACTGAGCTTGTTGTAGCTAAGTAACTAATCCAATACCCAAATAATGACAAGTACCTGGAGCTTTAGCCATTGGGATTCTGGATGCCCTTGATGAAATAAGGCTCATTTGGATCAATATGACATTGCAGCCCTGATCCTCCTCGATCTTTCAGCAGCCTTTGATATGGTCAACCATTCTATACTACTAAACCGAAAATCTGAAAGGAGTCGACAGTGAACAGTGGCTGTCTAGTCCTCTTTTCTTATAGGTGGCCCTTCTGCCATATCATTATATCACCCAATCCATTATTTGTACGGTGCCCAAGGCTCCTCAATCTCTTTCATGTTATTCATCATTTATATTGACCTCTTGTACTCCTGATCAGATAATTTGGCTCTATGAATTCTTCCCATGCCAGCAGTGCTCTCATGATCATTCACTTGGACTGGTGTGCCACCAGCTTTACAACCCGGCATACTGCCTGCCCACATGGAGCTCTGATGTCATGCAGATACTCCAAACTTAACGTTAGCACTTTAAGAGATCCTACTATGCACCAATATTATTGTGCACTGGTTGCACTGCTTCTAGCCACATACCTTGGGAATGCCCCTCCCAGTAACAAAGTTAAAACCTAAGAAGTGCCATTAGACCATGAGCTTTCTCTCCTTTTCTGCCCAAGGCAATGGTGTGTCAGTGACCTCTTTCTGTCTACTAAAATTGCTGCAAAAGGTTCTGCCATATTTCTCTAGCTATCCTTGTGCTCAGGTGGTCTCAGCCTGTGATCAAGGCTAGATTATTGTAACATGCTTTGCCTGAGCCTCTGAGAGTCATCTTAACACTTTCCGTGCGGCCCCGATTTCCTCTGTGTGCTGGACATTCCATAACTGGGTGTGGTTGTGATGGAACCATTCCGTCATCAGCACAGCTCTACCGTGACTGATGACGGAATGGTTCCGTCACAAGCATCGAAGGGGTTAAGCTGAATCTTAAACAATACAGAACCTGGCAGTGTGTATCATTTGTAAAATGTGGAAATGTAACCACCTTACTCAGGGTCTTGACTTCGTGGTGCCTGGAAACTTTGCTCTTTGAAACCCCCTCTGTAGCCCGCGTCCCCTCTTATTTGATCCATAGCACCAGGATGCCGTCTTTGGATCACAGTTATGCATCAGAAATCCTGCACACTACAATCACCGCCTAACTCGACTACGTGATTCTCTTGACGGATTTTTACCCAAATTGGTTGAGGTACTACGTTACCGAACAACATATCAATGTCGGCGAGGTTCATAATAGTAGCATCCACTAGCTGAGATAACTCCTTGTAATAACCTGCCGGATTTTTCCGGGGGTCAGGCAAAGATTGCTTCACCTGTAAAACTTCCGATCGCTTCCATGGGAGGTGTATCCAAACTCTCTGGAAGTGTGCCAAAATAGCAGGGTTAGCAGCGGGATTACCTGGCATCCACACTGGAGGAACTTCTCGCATGGGATACTGACCAGGTTGTGCCATCCACTCCTCAGTTTCGTCATTAAACAATGCTCGAGGTTGTAATGTAGATCGAAAGGATAAGAGACGCTCTAAAGCACGTCGAACATTACCACCCACAATCATACCGTTCGAAAACTGATGCTGGAGTTCAGTCATTTCAGACGGTACATTGTCTACCTCATCATTATCCCACTCCTCTCTTAGGGATTTACACATTTCCTCAAACACAAATCTTTGTGTGGGCTCATTAAATTGAGAGAACGTGTCGAAAACTATGCACGGGATGTATTTAGCAGGATATCTAATCCATTTACGCGTCATTTTCACTAACGTCTCACTCTCCCTACCACCAGGAATTTGACTTCGTCTTTGAGAGACATCAGAAACATCGGACCCAAGAATCGGTCCAAATGGAGAGTAATGATTAGCAACAGCATTAGGTATGCGACTACGGACAGAAGGAGAAGAGGAGAAAAGTACAGGGGCAACAACATGAGGGCTGAACGTAGGAGCAGTAGGAGTAGCCAAGAGAGCAGAAGTAGTGGGAACAATAGACTGAGAAGGTATAGGCAGTGGAGCAGTAGGAAGAAGGGCAGGTAAGGGAGCAGGGACAGCTTGAGGAACAAGAGGATTCGGAAGAACAAGACCAGCGACAGGCTGACCAGCAGCTGCCGGAACAACGGGTTGAGGAACAGGAGGAACCACAGGGGCTGTAGTATCCTGTGCGTATGGAGGTGGTAATTTCAGTAGGTAGAACAACAAAGGGTCCTCTACCGCTTCTTCTCCCTTCTTATCAGAACTCGACGGTAAAACGGGATAACACTTATCCACCGCCATATGTTGCAGTCTAGCAAAAACTTCCTTTTCCTTCTCTTCTTTGTCTCGCTGAAACTGCTCTCCATTTCTCATCACCGTAATGATACCTTCTCTCTTATTTTTCTTAATCTGTTTGATTTCTTTCTGCTTGGCCTCCTTGCGCCATAACCGAAAGGAATCAAACATGGCCGGCCTAGCTTTCCTTTTAAACAATTTTGCCTCAAGATTATCCAAAATTGCAGTTTTGAAACTACCATGAGGTGGCCAACTAAATACACCATCATCTTTAGTGTAGCCGATCTAATAATCATTATATACTATAGGACCCACTCCATGGCGACTATAGAGCTCATAGATCGGAGTTCCAACTGGAGGTCTCAGACATGAGTCCTCCAATCGGGAATCCGCACCGCAACATTTAAAGAAACCAAACAAAGTACCACGGCCAGGCATCGTGCACACTAACCGAGTTTACAAACTTCAAGGGTTATTGAATTACGATGTCCTCGCAAAAATGCAAGACCCTCGGTTTTTGGCAATTGCAATCGTCAATTAAAACCCAACAACTAAGAACCACAAATGCAATGGAACCATGCAAAACAACCAAGTTTCAACAACAACCAAGGACTCTGGGAGCGACCCACAAATACTTAACTGAACACCAGGAAGGCCCGTCTATCGTCTCGCTGTACAAAGGACTACGCCAGGCGCCAAAACAGGTCGACAATCAGGGCATCAGTCCGTCGCAGCCATCAGGAGGCGGGAATCTTCGCGGGAAAAGTCTTCGGGCCACTTATTTCGACAACTGGATCGATGAAGCGGGGTGCACCTTCCCTCGGAGATTTCACACGAAGTTCCTCACGATCGTCGGGCTTTGGACCGGTACCGCTGATGTTGCCCAACGTTGGGCGCCAACTGAAGGACTGGGCTATTCTAAGGCCCAGCGGTGCCAGGGGACAACACCTGAAACCTTCGTGGGTTACCTGTTCCGGTGTACAAATCACAGAGACACGGGACACTTCCTTCGGCGTCAAAGATCAGCGTTTATTTACTGCAGGGATACAGAAATCGCAAGAAGTACACTACGTGTAGGTTCTGAGAGACTGCTTCGAATTGCAACAGTGGATCGCTCCTTTTATACATATTTTAGTCATAGCACAACATGGCGAACAAAAGGTTACAATTCAGTTCCCACAATAAACTTCAAAAGGGTCGCTTTCATGTATTCAGAAACCCGGAACATAATTACAGTAACATCGCCGGTTCCCAACTGTAAAAGTACGCTATCCCATCATTAAGTACATTCCATTCTGGTTGTAAACGAGTTAAGAAAAGAGACAGAAACAGGTGCAAGGAAGACAAAACAGATTGAAAAAGAGTGTAGGGGGCAGTATCGGAAACACGATTGCAGGATCAAAGGATTCGTGCCTAACGCATGCACGACTGAAACAATAGACCGGCACGGCAAGATGAGCCTCGAGCGGAGCCATCTGCCTTGCAGTGTCATCCCCCTCGTCATAAAGACACCCTCAAAGGAACACGTGTCTTCCGCAAGAGCTTGGGAAACCCAGGGTCACGAAGCGGACAGTGTCCGTTCGCTGACTACTTGAGGGCAAGAGACAAAATGGATGCCGTATCTAAAATGGAACCCGTGGGTTCAGATGAAGAAACCCACGAATAAGACGAACGGTTCAAGGCAGCGTAGCGAAAACGCGTACACCCACTAAACTCGTCATTTGCGGTTCATAGATACCAAACTCGTCCATATTCGACCGAGTCAAAAACACCATCATGATTGTCACAGAACCTCAACTGTCATTGTTCTCTTTGACTTCTGAGACCCTCAACTTTGTAATAATCTTCCCCTTTACATCAAAATAATTTCCTCTTATATTTCCTTTAGCAGGGCATTGAAAATGATCCTGTTTACCTAGTTCTGTAGTAGGGGATCTCTGTGCATAGTCATAATCTAGTGAATAGTCCCGCCCATGTGCATGGACCCCGGAGCAATCAAAAATAATCTCTTAAGGTGTCGAAAAAATGCAGAACTGCACAGACACTTAAGAGAGAATTAAAGACAGATAATGCAGACTATAAAACCAGGCTACACTGTCCAGTACTTCAACTTGAAATTCCACAAAAAATCCACAAACATCAAAGTCTGTCCAGATTTCCCTTGCCTTAGCAGCAAAACCCCTCTGGAATGATAGAGAGGAAGACCTGGACAGACAAGCCCCATAGGCTGCCATTATGTGGCTCAGAACAGGATACTGTGCCTTTAAGGGAACTTTCCAGAACTTCACAGTATCCCAGAATGCACTGCAGGTCCCTTTTACTTTCAGTTCTTTTTTCCGGCTCATGCAAGCAGGACCCTGGAGCATTGAGCTCTCCCTTTTCAAGGGTTTATTAGTGATATTTCACTTTTGTTTCAAGTTGAGTGCTTTCTAAGTACTTTGGTGCCTTTCTTCTTGTTTATGGCACCCTTTTGATGTCAAATATGCCTGCATTATTTGGCAAATGTCCGGAGAGCTCCAGGAAGAAGGCCAAATCAGATCCCCATGAGGTGTGTATCCTCTGCCTTCCCTCTTCCCATGTCCCAGAGGAGTGTGTGATTTGTCAGGGCTTCTCTGTCAGGACCCTGAAGGACAGAAAGAAGATCAGGCTTCAGGGCCTTGAGGAAAGAAGGCTGAAGGCGCAAGGTGGGTCTGGAGGGGCTTCCTCTGCCCGTGCTGAGGCCTCTGGGGGGTTCCCCAGGGACAGGAAGACCAGCAAGCATCCCCATTCTCCGTCTGGGTCGATTGCACCGACTACGGCGTCGAGAGGGATGACTACAGTCTGTTCCCCGTCGTCTGGGGCGAAGCGACGTCGACGCTCGACGTCGAAGGAACTGAACAGACCGCCGTCAAAGTCTCCTGTGACGATTTCGTCCTCGTCCTCGTCCTCATCGGAGTCATCGTCGAGTGATCGACGTCGAAAGGCCCGGCGTCAGCGCTCGCCTTTCGAGGTGACACCGCCGTTCACCGTCGTCGAAAAGGAGAAGATCGCGTCAAGGAGATCCTCGTCGTCAAAGAGAAGATCGCCGTCGAGGTGCAGGAGGTCGCCGTCGAAGCGCAGGAGGTCGCCGTCGAGGCGCTGGAGGTCGCCGTCGAGGCGAAGGAGGTCGCTGTCGAGGCGAAGGCGAAGTAGGTCGTCGTTGAGGCAGACGAGGTCGCCGTCGAGGCGAATGCACTCGCCGTCGAGGGAGAGACGGTCGATGCCCAGGAAAAGACGCTCGCTGTCGAGGGACCGACGCGCCGTCCAGTCGCCGTTCTTCGACGCCGAAGAGACGGGGGAGGAGGTCTGGCACCATGAGAGGTTCGCCAACGTCCCAGGCTGGAAAGGAAGGCGGATCACCGGGTTCGGTGTACTCCGTGGTGTATACCCCATCACAGAGGCCGGTTACACCCCCGCCTCCATTACCGAGGGGGCTCCCTCCGAGGGCCCCTACTCCTCCTCTACCACCACTTCCGCAACCTATACCTCGACCTCAGCTGCCAGCAGACAAGCCGCCTCCGGTCCCCCCGAGGTCAGTCTCACTGCCCAGACT
This sequence comes from Lissotriton vulgaris, assembly GCF_964263255.1. Classification (NCBI taxonomy): domain Eukaryota; kingdom Metazoa; phylum Chordata; class Amphibia; order Caudata; family Salamandridae; genus Lissotriton; species Lissotriton vulgaris. Next base: position 139,902,821 of record NC_141699.1, on the reverse strand, counting down.
TTCGACCCCTCCCAAGGGGAACCCTAAGCCGAAGGCCCCGGCCAAACCAAAGTCGCCTGCTCCGGTGGAACCGGCGGATCGACCGAAGCCAAGGAAGTCACAATCACGCTCCGGACAGAGAGGGAGATCGAGGAGTCGACGTAGATCCTCCACCAGGTCAAGACGTCGCCATAGGAGGAGTGGATCTAGGTCCCGCACGGACTCCTCCAGGTCCAGGACCTATTCTCCGACCTTGTCGGAATCCCCAGGGACAAGGGTGTCTCCGGTGGACGACATCAGCACATTCCAGGATGTTCTCCTGAGGGGGGCTGCAAAATCGGGAATCACGGTGACGGCTTCAACACCCACGACGTCCGTGATATTTGAGACGCTTCACAAGAAGCATTTGTCTCGCCCTTTACTGCCACTAGTGCCTGGTTTGGTAGAGCCTGCGGAGGAGCTGTTCCTCACGCCAGCGGTGGTGAAGGCCGCTCCCTCCCGACTTCTGAAGAAGTACAGGGCCCCGGATTCGGACCCAGCTTTTCTGCGGATAGATCCGGTGCCTGACTCTGTTATAGTGACGGCGGCCAGGAAGTTACATTCTACCTCCCCGTCTTCAACCGTGCCGCACGATAAGGAGAGCCAATGGATCAACTCAGCTGGTAGGAAGGCTGGTGGGACTACATCCATGGCCATGAAGGCGTCCAGCGATGCGGCGTTGCTAGGGCGGTATGACCGTGCCCTGTGGGACTCCCTGCAACAGTTCACGGAACGTCTGCCACGAGACAAGAGGAAAGACTTCCAAGAGATACTCAAAGAGGGGATGCTGGTTTCAAACCAGGTCATCAGCGCGGCTGCGGATGTCTCTCTTTTGGCTGCCCATGGGTACTGTCATGGGATCAACCAGCGGCGCCATGCTTGGCTCAGGCACACATCACTCAAGCCGGAGGCCCAGCAGCGGGTGGCCAATCTGCCCTTTTCCGGGGAGACCCTGTTCGGAAAGCATGCTGATGATGAGATGGCCCGCATGAAGGCGGAGGCAGAGACCCCCTGACGGCTGCAGGCTTGGAGAAGCCCAAAGAAAAGAAGGCCTACCGCCCGTTCCAGAGACGGTTCGGTGCACAGGGAAGAGGACGAGGACAGTCTTTGGGTCAGCAGCAGCAACAACAGCAGCAGTTCCGGAGACCCTTCCAGAAGCGTCAGAAGGGTAGAGGGGGACAGCAGTCCTCTACAGCGAACACGGGCCCGGCCGAGTCTCGACCCTGAGCAGTTACTTCCCCTACATCCGTTACCCGCTCCGGTGGGGGAAGCGTTCAATTTATTCTGGCAGAGTGGAGAAAAATTACTCAGGACAAGTGGGTGCTGAATATTGTTTGCAATGGATACAGTCTTCGGTTCACCAGCCCGCCTCCATCAATTCCTCCGGTCAGCTCGCAGTTTCAACTGCTCGAGCTCCAGGCGGAGGCCGATATCCTGTTAAGGAAAAGGGCGATAGAAGACATACCTCTGTCTCAAAGAGGAAGAGGTCTGTACTCCCGGTTCTTACTGGTTCGCAAGAAGGACAAGAACGAGTTCAGGCCCATTCTGGACTTGCGACAGGCAAACAAGTGGATTCGCAGAGAAGAAAAGTTTTGCATGCTGTTGTTGCATCAGATTTATCCTCAGTTGCAACAGGGAGACTGGCTATGTGCAATAGACCTACAGGATGCGTACTTCCATGTGCCCATTGCACACAAACACAGGAAGTTCCTGCGATTTCAAGTCGGCACCAATCATTATCAATACACAGTACTGCCATTCGGGCTGTTTTCTGCGCCCAGAACATTCTCGAAGTGCATGGCAGTGGTAGCAGCACACCTAAGGAAGAACAAGGTGTTTGTCTACCCGTACCTGGATGATTGGTTGATCAAGGCCTCCTCCTTCTCGAAAGCTCAGGCAAACTTCAAGAAGACGTGCGTTCTCTTTAACAAGCTGGGGTTGCACATCAACATGTCCAAGTCTGTCCCGACTCCGGTCCAGTGCATTCAGTACATGGGAGCCACCATCAATACGCTGTCAGCAAGCGTGTCTCCTTCGGAGGAGCGACGATTATCACTCCTTCGGAAGGCTCAGGCTCTTATGACCACTCCATCTACAACAATGAGGACGGTGTCTTCTCTACTGGGATCGATGGCCTCTTCTATCTTCCTAACGCCACACGCACAGCTGCACATGAGACCGTTGCAGGAATGCTTGGAGGATCAGTGGGATCAGAGGAGAGGGTCTTGGGACGACAAGATACGACTGTCTCTGCATGCTCTTCAGTCTCTGAAGTAGTGGTGTTCAGCGGAGAATCTCCTCAGAGGGGTTCCCTTCCACAAGGACATTCCCATTCAGACTATCGTGACGGATGCTTCTCTCCACGGTTGGGGGCGCACTCCGGAGACTTACAGATTCAAGGAACGTGGTCCTCGATGGAGTCCACGTATCACATCAAGTTCCTGGAACTCAGAGCTGTTCACTTGGCACTGAAGGCCTTTCATCCGTCCTTTCAGACCAACTCTCTGCTTGTACTGACGGACAATACGACCACGATGTATTACCTCAACAAGCAGGGGGGCTCGAGATCACGCACTCTGTCGAAGGAGGCGCAGGCGATCTGGCACTGGCTTCTGACCAGAGGACTGACGATAATGGCTACCCATCTGCCAGGTGTGCAGAATGTTCAGGCGGATGCAATGAACAGATTGATTCAGGAAAACCACGAATGGGGCATAAACGACGAAGTACTAGGAGAAGTTTTCGCATGGTGGGGGACTCCAGACCTGTTCGCCACCGCCGAAAACAGCAAATGCCGAGACTTTGCCTCCAGGTACTGCCAGCAGGGGACGCTGGGGAATGCGTTATGGATCAACTGGTTGAACAGCTTTCTGTACTCTTTTCCACTTATTCCCCTGATTCCGGCGGTGCTCATCAAGCTGTCCCAGTCCAGGGCACGGATGATCCTGATTGCCCCGGTATGGCCCAGACAGTGGTGGTTCACGGACCTGCTTCACCGGTCTCTCTTTCCGCACATACGGCTGCCGTGCAGGCCGGACCTTCTCATGAAGTTCGGGGGGCAGATGTTGCACCCAACCTCTCATCTTTGAGTTTGGCGGCATGGCTCCTGAGATAGTGAAATATGGCCATTTGAATCTACTAGAAGATTGCATGGACATACTGAAGGAGGCTAAGCGACCTTCCACTCGGACTTCCTATGCTTACAACTGGAAGAGGTTCTGTATCTGGTGCAAGTCCAAGAACTATTACCCGACGACGTGCAAGGAAGACGTCATCCTTCCTTACCTTCTACATTTGGCGCAGTCTGGCCTTAATGTTCATTCCATTAAGGTTCATCTTGCTGCATTGACTGCCTATAGGAGATGCCCTTCACAGACTTCCTTCTTCCAGATCCCTGTGATCAAAGATTTTTTGGAAGGCTTGAAGAAAGTATTCCCTCCTGTCCGGCTTCCTTCGCCTTCATGGGAATTGAATGTGGTGCTGTCCAGATTGATGAAGGAGCCTTTTGAATCTATTCATAAGGCTTCATTGCAGCACCTGTCCTGGAAGGCGGCGTTCCTCGTGGTCATTACATCGGCCCGCAGGGTGAGTGAAATTCAGGCGTTGTGTTGCCAAGAACCTTATACTGTATTTCATGCTGCTACGGTTGTTATGCGTACTCACCCTAAATTTCTTCCCAAAGTTATTTCTGATTTTCATGTCAACAAGACCATAACTTTGCCTACGTTTTTAGGTTTTGCCTAGCCAATGCGTACGAAGTACGCATGCGCTAGGAAAAACCTAATGAGTATAGTATGGGGCTTGGAATCCGCCCCCGTCTTCCATTGGCTAGCTCCATAAATGGAGGCTTGCCATTGGAAGACACGTTTGCCCGTCAATGCAAGACCAGATTTGGGGGCGTTCCTGAGAATTTTTGGCTTTTGGCGACGTCAGCCGAAAGCCTGTTCTCGGGAACGCCCCCGAATCTGGGCCGGCATTGAGCCGGCACCCGCCTTCCTGCTCGTATATTGCCTTCCTTAAGCAGTCATTGTGGATTAAGATTACTAGCCTTATTGTCCAAATAGACAAACCTAAAATATCTTTTCTGATAGTCATCTGCAATTTACGCATGTGATAATTTAGTAATCATCCGGGCCGCGCTGCGATTGGCCACGACTCGGAAGTCAGGCAGGCCGGGGGCAGGACAAGCGGACAACCGGAAGTGCTGGAGAAGAAGAGCTCCAGCGCAAGGAGGAGAAGCCGCCTGCCGTGTCCTTCCCGGGGCTCCCGAGTGAAGGCGGAGCCCCGGACTTCTGGCCAGTCTCGAGGGAGGAGCGGGAGTCCTCCAGCCCCAGCCGCCGCCTGCAGAGTCTCCGCGCTGCCAAGAGGAGAGCCCCAGCAACCCGACTGGTGAGTGGGGCCCGGGGTTCCTTCTTTCCAGCCCCCCTCCCGCTGTCTGTGAGCCCGTTCCCGCCCCACCTCGCGCTGGCCGTGAGACCGTTCTCGCCCCCCTCCCACTGACGAGCAGAGGTTTTCCGGTGGACGAAATGTGAGGAGGCGAACTTGCGCAGGCGGGCGAGTAGAGGACTCCACTCCCAGGAGCATGCCACAGCTTGGGCCACTATTTAGCGGGACTGCCCCCCACATGGATGCGTCCTGCTCTCTCCTCTCGCCCCCAGGCAGAGCAATGCAAGACCGGGATTAACCTTTGTCGCCCGAGTTTAGGAGCGCTTCAAATCCCCCCCCCCCCCCCCCACCCCCTCCCCCTACCCGTCTTTCTCCTCTCGCCCCCAGACAGTTCAACGGACGTCACAGGTTAATATCCGCTTCGGGGCACCTGGTTCTCACCTGGGTGTTGGAGCACTTTCACCACCACCACCCATGTGTTCTATTGCAAATCTTCCTGTCCCAACTGAAATATCTACACTGCTAATTGTATTCATGCCTAAAAATAATTTAATTGTGTATAATAATAAAAAAACTTGCAGGTATCCATGCATTTGGATGCATTTAATGACCCGTCTACTTGCAGGATCACAGCAGGGAAGGGGTTAACTGCAGAAGCAAACTTGATTGAAATGTTGGATACGCAGTTGCTGGGCCCGTCTTATCTGGCGCTGTTAAATTATTTTGAAAAAGCGGCTTGAAAAGATCAGTACAGGGGTGTGCTTCGTAATAGTCCCGAAGGATATGGCACACGATTGACTATACATCAAGAAGTATTCTGAGTTTATGGGAGCAAATTTAAAAGTGCATTTTTGTTTTATAGTGTATATTTATATTTTAGTTTGTCATCTTCATATAATGTAATGAATTGAATATTCACTGACACTCGAAGACCTAAGGGCTCAAAGACTAAAGATCACAATTTATGCAGTATATCAGTGACACTGCTTGTGACCCTGTTTTCGTGCCTCTGTTGCCTGCTTGTGACTCTGTTGCATGCTTGTGACCCTGTTTTCGTGCCTCTGTTGCATGCTTGTGACCTTGTTTTCGTGCCTCTGTTGCATGCTTGTGACCTTGTTTGCGTGCCTCTGTTGCCTGCTTGAGACCCTGTTTTCGTGCCTCTGTTGCCTGTTTAATTATAGAATGGTGTGAGGAGGTTGGTCTCTGTAGAGTGTGTGTTATTTCTATGTGTGTCTTTGGTTGCTTTGCAGGTGTTTGGGAGTGGGTGGTCTGGAAGGGGTTGAGTAAGTAAGTAACCTTAGGCCCAAGAGTGGTCGCCATGGACATGTGTGAGAGTAGTTCTCTAGGTTTGTGAGAGTGGCTTTTCTAGGGGTCTGCAAGGGTGGTGGGTGCCCTGCGTCTTCGTGTCTGCAGGGATGCAGCTCACGTGCTCCCAGGATGCTTTGCGTGTACGGGAGCATGGGGCCTTGCAGATTTGTGAGGTAAGGATAGTGTGACTCGGGGTGTGTGAGGGTGGATGGTCTGCAGGCGTGTTAGGTGCTCAGTGGGCGTGTGGAGTGTGTATTCCCTAGGTGTATTGGCATAGGTACTTTCCAGATGCAAGAGTGGGTACATGGCAGCTGTGTGAGGTGGCTGTTCATTAAGTGGTTGGTGAGGCCAGGTGCTATGCAGGTGATTGTAGACGGGTGCTCTCCTGCCAGTGAGCTGTTCTTGTGTATCCAAGTCCATCTGCAGGTGTGTAAGAGTGGGTGTTATTTTTATGTGTAAGAATGGTTCTTCACGGGGTTTGAGAGTGGTTCTTTCAGTGTGTTAGGTTTGTGAGGATAGTTGATATGCAGGCTGCTTTTCTGAATAACAACAGTCTATCATGCCAATATTTACAGACAGGAAAAATTAAGACTGAAAAAAAACTGGAATTTATTTTCCTCACGGACTAACAGTGAATGTTAGATGGCAGACAGCTACCCGGAAGCCCCTTTGGCTAAAAAATTGGACGCCGTCCTCCTGAATCGGGCCTGTTGGCTTGTATTGGATATATTGTCCCCCATAACATTTGTAATATGGGCAATTCAAGTCACCAAGGAGCATTGTGACCTTCTAGGGGAAAGAGTCCGAAAGCGGATTACTTAAAAAGGTCTTGGAACTGCAGGTGTCTTGCAATATCATTTTAATGTATAGTTGGGAAAGAATATATTCTTTATAATGAACAGTTGCAGAATAACTCTCTCCAAAGCTGTATGGAACTCTGAGGGCCTGATGTACATTGCCAGACAGTGTGTGGGGCTTGCAGTGTGTGGGGGGGGCTCGCAGTGTGGGGGGGGCTCGCAGTGTGTGGGGGGGCTCGCAGTGTGGGGGGGGCTCGCAGTGTGTGGGGGGGCTTGCAGTGTGTGGGGGGGCTCGCAGTGTGTGTGGGGGGGGCTTGCAGTGTGTGGGGGGGCTCGCAGTGTGTGGGGGAGGCTCGCAGTGTGTGGGGGGGCTCGCAGTGTGTGGGGGGGCTCGCAGTGTGTGGGGGGCTCGCAGTGTGTGGGGGGCTCTGTGTGGGTGTGTGTGGGGGGGCTCTGTGTGGCTGTGTGTGTGGGGGGCTCTGTGTGGGTGTGTGTGTGGAGGGCTCTGTGTGTGTGTGGGGGGGCTCTCTGTGGGTGTTTGTGTGTGGCATTTGCGAGAGATTAAGCTATTGGCATTGTAAATGACAATGCCATTTATTTATGTTAAAAAAACATAAATAGAAAAGTCAAGAGCAATGCCAATAGCTCTAACTTTAACAAAGGCAAAACCATTGCATTGTAAATGCTTGTTTCAGAATCCTTCATCTCCAGCGGAAAGGTCTTTACATTCTCTGGATGTTAGGAGGGTGTTGAAATTTTATCTGGATAAGACCAAAGATATTCGTAGGTCAGACCAATTATTTATCAATTATGGATCAGTCAGGACCGGTCTTGCTACCTTTAAACAGTCCATCTATTGGTGGATTATGTCCTGCATACAACTGTGTTACCAAAAGGCTAATAAGACCTTAGGGGGTAAACCTAAGGCTCATTGCACCAGGGGCAAAGCTGCCACGACAGCTTTGCTCCGTAATGTTCCCATTGTAGAAATCTGCAAGGCGGCCACTTGGAAGTCGGTCCATACCTTTGCTAAGCATTACTGTCTGGACACTGATGCCAGGGCAGACGCTCAGGTTGGGCAGGCTTCGCTGCGATATCTGTTCGCACAATAGTGGTGTTATTTCTCGTTTCTCCACCGCCGCTTTGGTGTGGGGATGGGCTTGCCATTCTATTCACTAGATTATGACTATGCACAGAGATCAATAACAACAACTAGAGAGAGAGGGAAGAGGCACTCTCGGTCCCCCAGGTAATAGTTACAATCAACAGAAGAGTACCCACGCAGGGATAGTAGTGTCCAGCACAGAGAGGAAAAGAAAATCAAATCAACCTGAGTAAGAATTTCTCAGGGATTTCTTGGAAGCCCTCACTCACCACCCTGGGTGGTGACATGCTTCATCATCGGGCCCACCAGGAGAAACCAAATGCCTCCCTGGTGTGCTGCAACGCCAGGTTACTGCGGAGCGGGATTTTTTTGTGACAAAGTGTATGAAAAAAGTGAGTTTAAAAAATACCAAACAGCTTTACCAAACAAAAAACTTTATTCCGTGGTTAGCTGGGAATTGGTTAAAAGGTATGTGCAGGGAAATATACCAACTAATGTGTTGGGTGTTTTCCCCTTTTAAATTACAACGGGGTCAACATGTTTCTGCCCTTTAAGTGTATGGATATTACTGGGCATTCGTCAGGCCCATGTAATTGTGTACCTCGGTGGTGTAGGCGCGCTAAGGCCCACCCTAGCCAGAGGACGTGACAGTGAAAAAACAGAATTATGTGTCAAAAAAGTGCAAAGAAGCAAACCAGAAAAAGGGGTTCGAACAATTTTGATGAACCTGTGGTCTGAGAGAAATGACAAACACACATGAAAGACAATACAAACAATGTTAATGAATGGACTGGAGCGTCTTTTTGCTAACACTGAATTCAAAGTTCTGTGCTTGGACTAAGGAGAAAAAACGTGTGCCCGGGGTGGAACATTGAGATATTTTAAGCCTGAAACTGTGGGGACCAGGCTGTCTCAGGGCATGCAGTTTTTTTGAGCAAAAAGGACGATCGCAAAGCAGACATCATGCCATTCGTGCTGGTGCGATCAATGCGCCCAAATGGAGGGCTGGTGTCTATGTTGGACCCTAGCGGTTCAACCAATTTTTAACAAATAAATAAACTTAAAATGAATAAAAATGGCGAGTTTCTCACTTGTGTATTAAAAGATCCACACTTCATGGGTCTCGGGAGGGGGGTGGTGGCGACAAAGGCACACCCTACAAAGGTAAATAAAGGAACACAAAACTACTTAGCGATTGGAATGATGTAAAGGTTACTTAACTGAGCGTGGGGCAGGAAGGCGTCTGATGGTCATAGCAGAAAGATTCTTACGCCCGCAACGCCAAACACCCGCTAGGCACCTAACGCTCTCCTCGAACCGGACCCCGTGGATGGATGTCCGGAGATCGAATGGCATTGAAATACTCTCTCCGTGGTAAAGCGCGCGGTGGAGGGCGTAGCTTTGGGTGGAGGTAGGCGTGCCAGGGGGTGTGTGTATGCCCAATCACAGTAGAGGACAGAAGCGAGGCTTGAGATGCAAGCCCTCGCGTTGTTGTGGAGAATTTAGAGGGTGTGACATAACGCATGCGCCTCAGTAGCACAACAGGGTTAAGGATCAGACCGAAGCTTGTGATACAAATTAGATCATTCCTTGCGATGACAGAAGGCTCGTTCGTCAGGTGACGAAGAGTCTGATAGAATCGAAAGGTAAAGTGGACAGTTATATTTCCGATTCTAGATAGACAGAGCAGGAGAAACAGAGCAGGAACAGCGAGACCAGAACTCTGGCGGCAGTAAGTGGTATAGTTCACATAAGTGAAGGTGAGCAAAGGATCATTGGGTCTGGCGATAACCTCGAGAAACATGAAGAGGTTAGCTAGCAAGACTGGGGTAGGCGCATTGATCGCACCAGCACGAATGGCATGATGTCTGCTTTGCGATCGTCCTTTTTGCTCAAAAAAACTGCATGCCCTGAGACAGCCTTGTCCCCACAGTTTCAGGCTTAAAATATCTCTATGTTCCACCCCGGGCACTCGTTTTTTCTCCTTAGTCCAAGCTCAGAACTTTGAATTCAGTGTTAGCAAAAAGACGCTCCAGTACATTCATTAACATTGTTTGTATTGTCTTTCATGTGTGTTTGTCATTTCTCTCAGACCACAGGTTCATCAAAATTGTTCAAACCCCCTTTTCTGGTTTGTTTTTTTGCACTTTTTTGACACATAATTCAGTTTTTTAACTGTCACGTCCTCTAGCTAGGGTGGGCCTTAGCGCGCCTACACCACCGAGGTACACAATTACATGGTCCTGACGAATGCCCAGTAATATCCATACACTTAAAGGGCAGAAACATGTTGACCCTGTTGTAATTTAAAAGGGGAAAACACCCAACACATTAGTTGGTATATTTCCCTGCACATACCATTTAACCAATACCCAGCTAACCACGGAATAAAGTTTTTGTTTGGTAAAGCTGTTTGGTATTTTTTAAACTCACTTTTTTCATACACTTTGTCACAAAAAAATCCCGCTCCGCAGTAACCTGGCGTTGCAGCACACCAGGGAGGCATTCGGCTTCCCCTGGTGGGCCCGATGATGAAGCATGTCACCACCCAGGGTGGTGAGTGAGGGCTTCCAAGAAATCCCTGAGAAATTCTTACTCAGGTTGATTTGATTTTCTTTTCCTCTCTGTGCTGGACACTACTATCCCTGTGTGGGTACTCTTCTGTTGATTGTAACTATGCACAGAGATCCCCTACTACAGAAGGAGTAGTTTCTGTCCCGTAACTCCAGTTCTGTAGTAGGGGTATCTCTGTTATAGTCATAAGCGCCCACCCTCCTCCCCGGTGGAGAGAGATATTCATGTAAGGAATGCTACAGGTCTGGCGTGTTATGCCTTCAAAAAGAACTGAAGGTACAAGGGACCTGCAGTGCATTCTGGGATACTGTGAAGTTCTTGAAAGTTCTCTTAAAGGCACAGTATCCTGTTCTGAGCCACATAATGGCAGCCTACGGGGCTTGTCTGTCCAGGTCTTCCTCTCTAACATTCCAGAGGGGGTTTGCTGCTAAGGCAAGAGAAATCTGGACAGACTTTGCTGTTTGTGGATTTTTGGTGGAATTTCTAGTTGAAGTACTGGACAGTGTAGCCTGGTTTTATAGGCTGCATTATCTGTCTTTAATTCTCTCTTAAGTGTCTGTGCAGTTCTGCATTTTTTTGACACCTTAAGAGATTATTTTTGATTGCTCCGGGGTCCACGCACATGGGTGGGACTATTCACTAGATTATGACTATAACAGAGATACCCCTACTACAGAACTGGAGTTACAGGACAGAAACTACTCCTTACTTCCCATTGTCCTCCTTTGCAGTACTTGTCTCCCTATATTTAGTGTTCCATCTCATCAAGAAGCCTGTGCTGGTGAATAAATGTTCTATAAATAATTTATCAAAAAATGTTTAGACAATGCAGCACATATAGTTAAACAAAACAATGTTCATTAAGGCCAACATTGGACCACTTTTCCTTTTGATCCTGCGCAGTTTTCCTTGTGCAAAGAGCCTTTATTTAGTTCAACTTCCGGAATTTTGTTTGTTAACGACTAACAAATGTGAATTGAACAATCCATCTAGCTTTAGATCCATTAGTTACTGCAGACGCTATAGCCTGAAATGTATGATCTACAAAATGTGCTTAGATCAGTCTTGTTGGGATTTGGAACAATTGAACGAAATTGCTTCATTCGGCTTGCATGACATAGAGAAACCCAAGTTTGATACAACATGGGCATGTGTTCTAATTACTGCTTTATCTTTTATGTACAGTGAGTTATGATTGTTCTACTGATACCAAGAATGCTTTCTTTAGAGTTACATGTTCAAAAAGTATCTTACATGTGTGTTTAAAGGGTGCTTTCATAACCCCTGCCCAAGTTAAATTCAAATTCCACTTTGGTGATGGTACCCTGTGTGGTGGATACATTCACATTCTTGAATCATTCCTCGGTGTCACATGAAACATCACAACATGAAACTCAAGGTCTTAGAACAGCTTTAGTAGCACATTCATGCCACCTAAAGGTGAAAATGCCCTGAGATTTACCCCTCAGAGAGGCCCTCTCACTTAAGATTTCTAGCGCAGTTTTGTAAACGTAATCATAATGATGTTGAAGAGAGCCTCTACCCTGTTAGTAGTGAGGCCAGATATGAATCTATGGAAGCTGCCAACGCTGGAGAACTAAAATTACATTTGAACTTTTTGCATGTCCAGAATTCAATCTTTCAAGGATTAACATGCTTGAATTTGCATAGAAAGCAGAATGAGAACTATAGAATGAATATAGTGGGAAAAACTAGCAGAACTCAGGTTATTTGAAAAGATGGAAGATAACTGCTTTTCCCACTGCTATATCTGTTTCTGCTACCTCATCCAAGCTGTAATGGTGTGTAAGGTTATGCTCATTCCTCAATGCCGCTGCATAGCACATGTATGTAAGAGGCACTCCACATGGATCACTCTTGAAGCTGCCATTTTCCTCTTAGAATGTTGTGATTATCCCTTTAAGCCTTCACCCCTTCTTTTGTGTGAGTGTAGGTGATTGTTGTTGGTACCTACCTTGAAATTTCTTATCTAGACAACAGATATCCCATACTTGCAGTTGAAAATGCAACAAGTAACTGATCTGATTCCCTAAAGGGTCTCGTTCTGTCTTGGCAGACCTCGATGCACCTTCATACGCCAAGAGCAGAGCGCTTGCTGCTGCGTCTGAAGGGTTCTGGTAAAAAGTTTTAAGTCAAAATGGTTCATTTGGATGAATGTCAGGGGAGACTTTGAGCATAAATTGAGGGTTAGTCTGTAAACTAATTTTGTCCTTTGTGAATTGCAGATAGGGAGCTTTAATTGTAAATACTAGAGTTTCACCGACCCTTCTAGCTAAGGTAATAACCAATAGCAGAACTGTTTTCCATGAGAGGTATTTGAGGCTAGCTTTGTGAAATGCCTAAATGGGATCTCTCATTAACTGGGATACCACTATGTTGAGCGCTCATTTTGCTGGCGGATTTTTATATGAAGGAAAAACCCTGAAGAGACCATTCAGAACCAGAATGTTCCTGCAGCCCTCTGAATGTCTACTTGACAGAATCCATTAAATTCAGGAGCCAGGGGCCAATAGCTTTAAAAAATCCTGGATTGTGATGCACCTAGAGAGCAGGTTTGAGTGAGACCCCAGATGGAGAGATTGGTATTCTGCTATATGATGGAAGTAATTGAACCTCTATTATTTGGGCCACATTGAGGCGATCAGTATCATCCAACAAGATTCTTATTTTAGCATCACAATGGCCCTCAGAATTAGAGGAAGAGGAGGAAAAGCGTACACATTTAGTCCTGACCATGCAATGAAAAGCGCTATCTCTCATGTTCCTTTTTGCAGATGTCTGCTTGCATGAGATTGGCATTTCTTATTTGTTCATATGGGAAACAGATCGAGTTTTTGATACGTAACTAAGGAATGTGTCATTCAGCTCCCTGTAATGGCAGTCCAGGACTGTATATCTGAGATAATCCACTTGATTGTTCTCTGCTGTTTTATTGCAGGGTGCCAAAGATGTTAAGCTTCTGCTGACGTTATCTAAGAGCTTGTGCCTTCCTGTTTGTTGATTTATATATAGTTTTTATTGAAGTTTGTAACAACATATAAAACATTGGTGCATAATCATCATACCATGTTCTCTCAAGTTGTGCAATGTCCCATTATCAACCAAAACAGTTCTCCAACAATCCCATCCCCACTCTGCTCTTGGCATTAATCACAGGTGGTAATCAGACAATGTTACCTCTGGAAGGCCATGCCACCTCCGATTATAGTCTGCTCCACTATGGCCAGTAACATTCTCATTGTTTGGGAATGCGGTGGCGGTTCTCATATTGCAGGTACTGGCTAGTCCCAAGTGCAAATGACGTAATGGTATACTCTCTCATAATAAACGTATTGTCGGAGTATAGGTAACCCATTGTGTGTTGCAGCCCCCTTCCTTCCTTTTATCAACAGACATAGCCCCAGATATCTTAACAAATGGTTACAGAGACCATAAAGGCATATCCAGTGCGTATGAGGTTTGGCATATCACTTTCTTAGCTGCCAATTGCCAGAGCCTTCCTACCTGCTGCTCTACATATGGTGTGTCCAGTGGTACCCTCGTTCCCCTCATCAACTGGGTGGCCAGTGATGTTGCGCCATAGGAGCCCTGCAGTAGCCCCTTTTCCCAGTTGTCATCAGGTTCCAGCCAGTGGATGGCATGCTCTAGGTGCGCTATCATGTAATGCAACTCCATATTTGCCATATGTTCTCTTTAGCATAGCTAGCCCAACACATTTCCGCTTACTCCCCCTTAGTAAGTCTATGGTAAGTCCATCAATTACAGCGCCTTAATGGCGGGGAATCTAAAAAAACATGCCTTGCAAGGTGTACAGGCACCAGGCCAGCCCAACTATTTTAACTAGTGCAATGCTGCCAATCAAGGACAGAAGTAGATCCCTCCAGAACCAACTGCTGATCGAAGCCCCTCTGTCACCCTTCCGACGTTAAGGTCTAAAAATACTTGCTCTGTGTGGGCAACATTCATCCCCAAGTATCTCACATTGTCGTTCTACCAGGGGAGTCCCATGTCTGGCAACCCTTCAATCGGGGTCCCAACCAGTGCCCCCAGAGGGAAAAGTCGAGACTTTTCCTGATTGACAAAAAGTCCTGAGACGTCACCGAATGTTAGCATGGGTACCAAGTATTCTGGTTGTCTCAGGTGTACTAGAGCATCATCTGCATATAAGGAAACCATGTGAGTGGTTTCCTCCACTGATATACCCTAGGGGGTGAGTGGCATGCGCAACACGTCCGCAACCGGCTCCATTACTAGGGCAAACAGCATTGGCGACAGTAGGCACCCCTGCCGAGGGCCTCTGTACAACCGAAAACTGTCTGAGACTGTCCTGCCTGTCCACACTGTGGCTCTCAGGTCCATATATAGTATTTTCTCCCATTGTATATATTTGGGACCAATCCCAACTTTTTCGAGTACCAACCAGCGGTAGACCCAATCCACTGAGTCAAACTCTTGTTCAATATCTAGAAACGCTAGGGCATAGGCATTGCCCAAAAATTGCATACCCTGATAAACATGTGAAAAGCACTGCAGATTACAGAGCATATTCTGTTTCAGGATAAACCTGCATTGGTCTGTATGTATTAATGTCAGGTGTTGGCCCAGGAGGCATGTCGCCAGTATACCACTCAGGACCTTTACGTCCACGTTTAACATGGAAAGGGGCTTAAATGAGGAGGCCTCCGTCGGGGCCTTGCCCGGTGTTGGTTTCATCACAACCATTGCTTCCTGAATTGTATCCGGAACTCTCCCTCTCTGCAGTGCCTCATGATAGCCTCTAGCAGCTTGTCCTCAATGGCGCCCGCGTATCAGTGGTAAAATTCGTCAGGCAATCTGTCACCTCCTGGGGTATTTGCAGTCTTCAGTCCCCTTATTTCCACAGGTATTTCCCTCTGGAGATGGGCATTTACATTGCTTGCGATCATTCTCTGCAAGTCGCGTAAGTGTGACCCCGGCCAGGTACCCCTCCACCAATTCCATTGCCTCGCTTGGTCTGGCTGTGTACGCCCTGCACAGGTTGGATTTGAACTCCACAATAATGGCCAACTGCGTGCCGAGAATGTATGTATGTATATGTATGTATAGGCATTTATATAGCGCACTACTTACCCGGAGGGTCCCAAGGCGCTTCGACCGCTGCGAAACCCTTCCTGGCTTCCCTGAGAGATGGTCCCTTAGTGGGTATCTCCAGGGTGAGACCAGGCATCCCCGGCGGTCTGGTGGGGCCGTTAGTGAAGATGAGGCAAGCTAATGCCCAGAGTTGCCGAGTGTGATCGCTGATCAGAGTGGGCACCGAGGCGAGAGAATTATCGAGTCCGCTGACCCTGGTCCAGAAACCTGCCGCGCCGGGATTCGAACCCTGGTCCCGGGCCGTCCTCTGCTCTCGGGTCTGCCGCCTCTAACCAGTGAGCCAAAAAGCATTCCCTTGTCATCTTTGTTCGCCAAGCCTGGGGCCTGCTGATTTTCCTGTTTCACTAAGCTGGCGAGGAGTGCCCCTACACTGTCTCCCACCACATGCAGTCGCTGGTGAGTGCTGTGTGAGTACATTTCTCCAGTGTGTGCCTGGTCATCCAGTATTTCCTTACGGCATTACTGCCAGTCTGTAAGTCTGCAAGGATAAGCAGGCAGGTCCCTTTCTATGTCGCTTATGTCCACCTCGTTTTTATCTATGCTTAGTTTCAATTCTCGCCTGACCCCATAATTGCACTCTCCACAAAGTACCACCTTCATGGCGTTTCAGTTGATGGACCTACTCCTTGTACTACCCCAGTTCTCCTGAAAGTAGTATGTTAGCGTCTCTTCTACCGTTGCCGTAAATGAGTGGTCCGTTAGTGCCTCTGCCCTAAATCTCCACAGCGTTACTGCCAGGCATCCATCCTCACTTCCAAAGCCAACCAGCAACGTGCAGTGGTCAGACAGGTAGTGATTTCTCCATCACTCCTTGTGCCATGGGAGCGGATACAAAACAGGTGTCCAAGCGGCAGTAGGTCCCTGCGGCGGACGTGTAACAGGAGTAAACCTTCTGCAACAGGGTGTCTCTCCTGCCAGATGTCCAACAAGCCCAGGCCCTTCAGTGCATTGTGTAATGCCCCTGTTATTGCCGGCTTTGTGTTGAGCCTGGTGGGCTCATGGTCAATTGCCCCATCCATCATTCAGTTACAGTCCCCCACCAAGATAATGTCTGCTGTTAAACATTCTGATGCCGCTCTCACCATCTTTTGAAAACGTCTGGCCAGTGATTGTTGGCGGCATACACATTCAGCAGGCAGACCTCCTTTCCATATAGGGCCTCAAACAGGATCACCCCCCCCCCTTTGCATCTATCACATGGCCCTTGTGGTTGAATAGGACCCCGGGGGCCACCCAAATCATCACTCCCGTGCATACCCAGAGTCGGAAGTGGCGTATAGCAGTCTTCTCCACCACTTTCGCAAACTGAGCGTGCAGTCCCCGCAGATGTGGGTTTCATGTAGAAAGGTTATGGAGACTCTATATCATTTTAAGTATGCACATACCCTACTCCGTTTTTCCAGGGGCCTGGCCTCTAACATTCAATGTCATGAGTTTGAACAATTCACCCGCTATTTCCCTTTGTATTTGGTACAATCTGGCACCTTTCCCCACTGGTTCCACCAGCTCTGGGCTGCCCACATAGCAGAAACAGGAGCGTGAACCATTACGTTGTTATGTAAGATCAGTTTAACATTCCCCAGAACTGTAAACAAGTAACACCATAACTCCCCCCTTTCCTCCCACAGCACATTCAAACCACCAAGCTCCACAACAGGCAGGGCAATCAGTGTCAACCGCCCCATTCCCATGTACTAGAACAATGAAAATCCTCCTCCAACGAGAACTTGTGCTTTGCAAGAGGGAAAGGTCCAGAGAGAGTTGGGAGGCCAAAAGCACTCCGGATTCTCCCTCTAGACTGTACTCCTCACCCCCCTACCGCCAGCATAGCAGTCTACTCACAAATCGTGATCACATCGCTAGAGCTCTGTCACGAACCGCAATAGAATGAGTTCAAGCACCATATCCATCACTTGAAAGTCTTCTGTCACTAAGCACCATCCCATATTTACCACATGGATTATGGAGCAGCAGCGTCCACTCTTCAAGTTTACCACCTACAAGTGTGCAACTGTTCTAGCACCAGGTCCGTGTTAGGTTAGGGCGGCCCCATATTCGCACTGTCTCTGTCAGTCCCAGGGTCACTTCTTCGCCTCTGGAGAGAATCCCTGGAGTCCAGCACCACATCTGTGTCCATGAGGGTGCCATCTGGGCAAATCATGACCCGTCCTGTCTGTAGCCAATCAGCTAGGCTTTTTGTGCACTCATTCCGCCTGCGCAGTGCTGCATCGCTAACCCCCACCCCACAGCACCCAGTTGCAGGGCCTCCGCAAGAGAGTCAATCCAGTTGTTTGCTTCCACCGGGGTAGAGAAGAACAACATCTTCCTTCATGCAGTGTGTGCAGTTTTGCAGGCTACATCTCAGGTTAAGGTCCCTCATGCACTTCTTAACAAACAAAAAGATTTTACGGTGATTCTGTTTTTGTGTAATGCAACAATATGGAGATAGGTTCCCTTCAAATTGTGAGGGCCCTTCACGGGGACCTGCTGCAGTATGGCATCGTGGTACCGAAAATCTAACAGGCTTGTCAGTAATGAATGATGAATTTATAAAGCATGCAGCTACTCACAGGAGTTTCCCGGCGCTAATAGCAGAGTAAGAGAGAGAAAAAGGAGAGATAGAATTAAAGAGTGAAAAGCAATGTCTTCAGCTGGTTTTTGAAAGAGTATTCATTGGCCACTTGACATAGTTAGCTGGAAAGCTGGTCCAAGCTTGCGGGGCCCCAGAGGGAAAACGAATTACCACCTGTTCTTGCTTACTTTTCCCTGGGAACTTTGGCAAAGTGCCCAGAAGATGATGTCAAGGTCCTGAGGGGAGAGTAAAATTGTATCTTGGAAACAGGTACTCTGGACCAGACTCGTGGAGAGCCCTGTGCATAAGAGTCAGGGTTTTAAACATGATCCTTTTTCTGACAGGAAGCCAGTGTATGTTATTCAAATGAATATTCATCAACACTCATCTGGGTGGAAGGAGTACCAGATGCGCTGCTCCATACCGGGCAGTCTTTGCAGCAGGTGTTATGGAAGTCCTGCATAAAGAGCATTAGCATAATCTAATCTTGACAGTACCAGGGTGAGGAGAATGGTCGTCCTGACTGAAAGGGAGTGCAATTCTAAAAATGTTTTTGGCCTTACACATCAGACCAAAACAGGTACCAACATTCATGTTGCTCTGGGTTTGAAGGGACAGCTGTTTTTCAGTCTTAATGCACACGTTTTTAATACTTTGACTTGGTCTTTCGCTGGTTATAAGGGCTTCCTGATGTCTTTGCCAAGGGTAGGATAGGTGGGGGAATACGCTTGTTGTGCCTGCTCAGTTGTGAAAAAAGTTGAGTCTGTTAGGGTGCTATGCATTTATAATCCAGACTTCTAAAAAAAAGTCCACCAATTGCCTCTCTGCCTTCTCTGGGAATTCATTGAACCTAAAATTATTTCTTTAAAACCGTCTCTCAGAATCTTCAATCATCTCTAACCTGTTAACTTCTGTAGTGTTGACACCGAGGCCGTTAGTGCTCTCACTTCCTGCTGCAATTGCAATCAACAAGTCCAGAAGCATCGGGGGGTGCCTACATGTGGCTCCTGCTGCTTCCTCGGGTTCCTCAATGTATCCTCTGGATGCATGGATTGTGTGTAATTTACGATCCTGTTGGCCTGCGTCGGCATGTGGACATTTCCTTCTCCTTGATGCTCTGCAGATCATTCCGCCAACCATGGCCCATGTGCCCCCTTGTCAGCAGTCATAGTGCACAGTCTCCACCACACTACAGAAGTAAGTTGCTCTTGCACAGTGTTCACGATTGGGGGGCTTCACCAGTTGCATCAGCCTGAGTGTCAGGCTCCAGGGGCCCCTCCCTGGGTCCAATATGTCATGATTCTGCCACGTCACTTTCCTGCTGCACTTAGTCTGGCACCTGTTTACTGTTTTCTATTGTTTTTGCCAATGCTTGTTTCGACTTTGCCACTTGTCTGTGCCAATGCTTATTGCAGACTGTGATGTTATCAAGGCCTATTGTCCCTTCTCAGCTCCAGTAGTGTTCCTGTGAGCTGGAATCTGGAAGCTAATAGGGACCACACCCTGTTCTGGAAGCTTCTTCCTGAGCCCTTTAAATAGCGGCCACACCCTGCTTGAGCAGCAGCTGTTCCTGTTCTCCGGTTGCTGAAAGAAGATTCTGCTTGCATCAAGAAGACTTCTGTTTTCTTTTCCCAGGTTGTAGATCCTCTCTTAGCTACAATCAGGTAGGATCGTTCCTTTCTTAACCAACAGTATTGTGAAAGGAACAAAGTGCTGTTTTTGTTATTTTGCATTTTGAAAGAAAGTTGCATATCGCGCTGCAGCGCCTTTTGAGCATTTACATGTTTGGTAATTTTGGCACTGTTGTACACGCTCTTTAGTCATTTACATGTTTGGTAATTTTGGCACTTTTACATGTTTGGTAATTTTGTAATTTTTGTACATCGTGCTGAAGCACTCCTTGGTCATTTACATGTTTGGTGAGTTTGGCAATTTGGCACATCCCACTGAAGCGCTCTATGGACATTTACATATTGAGGACTCTGGCATTTTGGGCACATTGCGCCGAAGCGCTGTTGGGGGGGCATTTGCATACCTGATGACTTTGGCACTGTGTCACATCGCTCTGAAGTGCTTCCTGGACATTTGCATATTTTGAACTCTGATAAATAGTGCAGGGCGTTTGAATATTAATGTGCCTCATTAGCATACGTGAAGTGTTGTGTATTACAAAAAGGTTGTTGGAAGTACCACTGTGATATTTAACAGTGGTTAAAACAAATCATTACGGAAACATTGTGTCTAAAAGCCAAGTGGCTCTTTATATGAATGTGTGCTTCGTTTTGAAACATGGTTGTTTAGCCATAACACTGTATCCTTGAGAATTATAGGAACAGAAATAGCCAGTGAAGCCTGAGAAGGCGTACACAACGACTGTTCTATGCATAACCTGCTTTTATTTACGAGGTACGAAATGAATGTTAATCAAGGACAACGTCTTGTTCCAGGTCTCCCTCCCCGTAGTACCCACCCTAATTCCTTCCCCCCCCCAGTCTCGCCACTTTGATACTCAGTGCAGTTAAACTTGAGTCAAGGCTGCTGGAAGGTTGGCTTCTTGAGGGTACTGCTCCTGAGGAACCCAACAGAATTTTACCAGTTCTGACACAATATTGCACCTCCAGGGAGGGAGTCCTTACACAAAGTCTCTCTGGAGAAACAAGGTCTCTTCAAGCCCCACTATATCGCTCACCTGTTGCCGCAACTACTCATTCCGGGATCAATCAATCAGGGGTTGATAAAGCGCGTTACTCACCAGTGAGGGTCTCAAGGCGCTGGGGAGGGGGGTGCAGCTCCGGTTCAGTCGAAGAGCCAGGTCTTGAGGTTCTTCCTCAAGGTGTGCGGGGTCGGGGAGTGTCTGATGTTAAGTGGGAGCTCGTTCCAGGTATTGACTGCAATGCAGGAGAAGGCTCTTCCACCTGCTCTGTTTCTGCGGATGCGGGGGAATCTCTGCCAGGGCGAGGTCGGCGGAGCGGAGGTTTCTTTTGGGTATGTGAACAGAGACACTCTTGTTGAGGTATTTGGGTCCGATGTTGTGGAGGGATTTGTAGGCATGGGTGAGGAGTTTGAAGGTTACTCTCCTCTCGACAGGGAGCCAGTGGAGGTCTCGTAGGTGTTGGCTCTTGTGTTCGTGCCGCGGGGTCCCGAGGACGAGTCTGGCTGTGGTGTTCTGGCTGATTTGGAGCTTGTGTAGAAGAATTCAGTTTATTCCGGCATAGAGAGGTTGCCGTAGTCCAGTCTGCTGGTTATGAGTGCATGGGGGACTGTCTTTCTGCATTTGGGGGATATCCATTCGAAGGTCTTTTGTAGGATGCGAAGGCAGTTGAAGCTAGTGGAGGCGACAGAGTTGATCTGGCGGCTCATGGTGAGGGATCAGTGCAGTTGGGCAGCAGCTTTCATCCGAGGGCCCTGTCATCAGCAAGCCTCAATTGGCTTTCATTAGGCCTCTCTCTGGCTCTCTCAGGAAATGTGTTCTGGGGATCTACAGGAAAGGGGTCTGCCACACCTCCATCACTCCAGACCACGTCCAGCCTCACCTGCCATAGTACGTACCCGCTACACGCATGCGGCAGGCTCGCAGCCTGTCTCAGCCCCGCCCTCTCTCCTTCAATAACCCCAGCCACCTGATCCAGCTGCTGGTGCCCTGCAGTTTGGCATGTGCTCAGCGCATAATCATTTTCCTGTGTTCTTCTAATCTGCTACGTCCCCTCTAAGGCCTCCTCCCACCATGACTCTTCTCAGCCAAGCAATCCCGCCACAGTCACGGCATGGATGGCTCTCTCCGTGCATGTCAATGCCCCATCTCGAGCCCGGGAATACTGTCCAGACCGGCACAGGATTTAGGAGTAGGCGCTGTCCTCGGAACCCCTCGACGGTACCAAATACAGCAAGGATTTCTATTACTCTGGCAGGAGCTCTGCAAATAGCTTTTAGTCGGCCTTCTTGTTTAGCCACACCCCCTGTAAAACATTGATGTTGTGTTGTTCGTGCGGACCAACACTAAATAATGATGGACTTGAGGGAAAAATAGAATTTTTTTCCCCCATTATTTGCCCTTCCATCCCAAAAATGTAGTGGTCTCACCCCATGTACGGACCACTGAATGTGTGTGAAGTGGCAGTTGCCCCTGTTGTTTAGTTTAGTTTAGTTTAAAGGAGTTTGTAGAGCGCATGGTAACACCTCCCGGCGTGTCCCCGCGCTATAGAGAAAGAAAGCAGCAGCAGAGGAAAAAAAAAAAGAACGAACCAGTTCACACAGCAAAGAGGCAAGTTTTCAGCTTCTTCCTGAATACGATTTCATTACTCTCCAGCCTGATATCTAGAGGCAGGAGGTTCCATTGCCTGGCAGCTAAGGTGCGGAATGATCTGCCACCCATTTTAGCTTTTTTGGGGCAGGTAGTTTTAAGTAGACCCATTCCTTTGGATCTCAGAGATCTGTTAGGTTCATACACAGACACCAAATCAGACATATATGCCGGAGCTCTGTGATGAATTATTTTATGGCACCAGAGCATGGCTTTAAAAACAATCCTCTTACTGATCGGTAACCAGTGGAGGGCTGCTAGAGAGGGACGCGAGGGAGCTCGGCGGGGAAGCCTTAGCACCAGGCGAGCTGCCGAGTTTTGTAGAACCTGTAGCTTTTTTATGTTTTTCACTGAAGTCCCCATGAGTAGTACATTGCCGTAATCAATACGGGACGTTATTAGTGCCTGCATCATGGTGCGCCTGGAGTTAATGGGTAACAGGTCTAGGGTGCGGTTGAGGGTTTTCATCACCCCAAAACATTTGCCAACAGTCTTCTTTACGTGGCTGTCAAAGGACAGTTTATTGCCCACCCATACACCTAAGTTCTTCGCCTCTTGTGCAGGCGAGGGCAGAGGTCCCAGACAGCTGGGCCACCACTCTGTCGTCCAATTGACCTCATTGCCTCCCATAATGAGGACCTCTGTTTTTGTCCCATTTAGTTTCAAACAGTGTTCATTCATCCACATAGCTAGTTTGGACATGCAGGCGTTGAAGTTATCAGCTTCCAGAGATATGAGGAGTTGCGTGTCGTCGGCGTAAGAGACAAGCTCTACGCCGAACGATTGCACCACTTCTGCCAGAGGGGCCATGTAGAGATTGAACAGGGTGGGACTCGGGGCAGAGCCCTGAGGAACCCCCTGTTCCAGCATCACCCTGTCAGAGAGGAAAGTCCCTCTTTGAACCTGGAAGGTCCTGTTAATCAGGAAAGATTTCAGCCAACCCAGTGCCTTGTTGGTAACTCCCGCTTTATTTAGACACTGTAGCAGGATGGAGTGTGCTACAGTGTCAAAAGCGGCACTGAGATCAAGCATGATGAGGGCCATTGTCTTTCCCTTATCTGCTCCTTCACGTAAGGTTTCAGTGGCCCTCAGGAGAGCTGTCTCCGTAGAGAAGCCAGTTCTAAAACCCGACTGAGATTTATGGAAAACATTATGGTTCTCAAGATGTTCCATAAGTTGACTGTTAGCGATTTTCTCTGCTAACTTGGCCACGTAAGGTAGCAGGGATATGGGTCGTAGGTTGTCCATTATGTCCATGCTGATGTTTGATTTTTTCTTAATGGGTAATACTATTCCCTGTTTCCATTCCTCCGGAAGGCAGGAGGTAGTAAAGGAGGCGTGTAATAAGTGCCTGAAATGAGGCTCTAATACAGGAAAGGCTTCAGCTAAAATTTTCGGGGGTGCCGGATCCCTAGGGGATCCTGATTTAATTTTATTGCACATTTTGGACAGGATTTCATAAGAAGGGACTGTAAAAGAACTTAAACATACAGGTGTATTTACAAGTTTGTCATTTTCAATGAAGTCCGTGGCCGAATCTGTCTGGTTAGAGAAACTAGAATAGATTTTATGTATTTTGCCTGCAAAATACTGTGCAATATTGTTGCACGCTTCCACCGAGTCATTGTGTGCGGGGGAAGTCACGTCCACTATGGATATCTCTTTGTATATCAGAAACAGTTCCTTGGAGGAATTGCCTGCTTCCATAATACGGGTGTGATAATGCTCTGCTTTGGCCAAACGAACTGATTTATAATATTCTCTCTGTGTTGTTTTATATTGTATTTTAATATCTGCACAGAGATTCTGGCGCCAAGCTCTCTCAAGTTTCTTACAAGCCGTTTTCATGGCTTGCAGTTCTTGGCTAAACCAAGGAGCAGTTTTCTTAGGTCTCCTGGCATTGGACAGGGTACGACTTGGGGCGGTGATGTCCAGGGCCTTGGTGACGATGTTGTTTAAGTTGTCATTAGCTGCCTCACAGTCGACCCCTTTGGGAGGGCCTTCGTCATGTACAATTTGCTTAAATGAATCAAGAGAGAAGTTCTTCCATTTCCTGCGTTTGTTTCGCAGGGATTGATGACGAACAATCTCCGTTCTGTCAAGCTGTATTGTGATGGGAATAATATAATGGTCCGACCGACGGTTGTTTCCTACCGTAGAGCGCGGCTGGATAGCCGAGACTACCCATAGCTAGTCGATCCTCCCGGTAGGCGGGTTTGTCCCTATGCAGAAACACCCATTCATTGATTGTTATTATCTGGGCTGTCAAGTAGTATTTTTGTATTTCTGGGACCGACAGTCCCTCCTTAAACACTCCCCTGAGAACTACCCCCGTCCCAGAGGAGGTTACATAACACACCGTCCACTTTCTGGAAGAAATCTAGTGGTATTTTATGTGGAGTGTTCTGAAGAACATTGAGTAAGTGATGCAGGGCCATCATTTTAAATAAGACAGCCCTGCCCATCAAGGACACTGTAGTTTTCTCTAGTGTGCCACATCACTCCAGAGTTTTTTGGTTTGTGGGAGTAGGTTATCAGTCAGAAAATCGACAGCTGTCTTCTATAACCAGATGCCGAGATATTTCAACTTATCTTTCACCATCAGAGGTGTTTTCCCAGCAAGCATAGGAGGGACATCTCCGAAAGAGGGGAGATCTATCCCAATTAATCTGCTAACCGGAGTATCTACCAAATAGCTGAAATAAATGGAGCAATCTACCTACCGTGAGGTAGGGCTGAGTGGCATACAACAATATGTCATCGGCATATAAAGATATACGTTCTTCCTAGTCCCCCTCACCCTTGATGCCTAATATTAGTGGGTCTTAGCGGCCCAGACAGCAAGAGGCTTGAGCGCCAGCGCGAAGATCATCTGGGAAGGTGGGCACTCCGTCTCGTGTCCTTGTGTAATGAGTAAGCGCGGGATACTGCAGCATTGACATGCACCCTTGCCAACGGCCCGCGATATAGACGTTGGACCCATTCATAAAAGTACATATACGTCCACTCAATACTATCAAATGTAATTTGCTCAGCTTGCGAGGGCATCATGGCCTCCTCCCTCTGCCAAGCCCTAGTCCTACGTAGCGTTACTTACAGGCATCTGAGGTTTAATCCAGTGCTTCTAAGGGATATAAAACCTAATTGGTCCAGGTGGACCACAGAGGATATCACTGTACAAAGCCTGGTCGCCAGGGCCTTTTTCCAATTCCTTGGCTTCGAAATTCAGTAGAGATATGGCTGTAGGAGCTGTGTTCCTCTGGGGAGTTTACCTTTTTTGGGTACGACAACAATAGTGGCCAGTCGTTGATCCTCTAGCAGAGATCCCTCGTTCCTAGCCATCCGGAACATGTTCAGCATATGCTGCACAACTTTGTCTGCCACACCCTTGTGCAGTTCTGCCGGTAGGCCATTAGGAGCAGCAGCCTTACCAGATTGTATGTCTCGGATGGCGCCCTCTATTTCTATAACTTTTAAATGCTGGTCCAGTGTATTTCTGTCATCAACTGACAGTGTAGGGAGGGAGATAGCCCATGGAAGCTCAGTACAATCATTTCCCGACCTCACTGAAGTAGGTGTATAAAGTGTTTCGTAGTAGTCGGCAAACACATCTGCAATAGCCTTCCCAGTCTTATGTACCTTACCTTTGGGTGTATGAATTTTTAGGACCCAGTTTCTCTCCTTATCCCTTTTTCCAACCAAGCTGTCATTTTATTTGCATTGTCCCCTATATTATAGAGCCTTATGCGTCTCTCTTTAACTGGCAAAGTTAATTTGGCAGTTTAAAACTTCAATGCCAGTCTGCAGTGGCAGGCTGGGAGGTACGTTTTCACTTTGTCCTATCAAGGTTGACACAACAAGTTCTGGAACCCTAGGGGGCACTTTAATTTACAGCCCCTGTGTACCTGCGGGAACAGATTTATCTTGGTGGTTGTCGACCATGCCAAAAGATACCCAGAAGCTATTCCCATTAGAAAAGTCACTGCTTCTTCAGTGGCTAGGGCTTGATGTGGTGGAGTCTCGCACTTCTGACCTGGAAGACGGGGCGGCATAATTCTTGAAAAGGCTCAATAGAATAGAACTCATCCTTAAAGAGGTGTTGGTCAAGAATGAGGATTTGGAGCGCGCAGCAGTCGCAATAACGTGCGCATCCTAGGAGTCCCGGAGTCTACAGCCACTGGGCACATGGACACGTTGGTAGAAACTATCCTAATAGACCTGTTTGAGAGCGAGGCCTTTACGGCAGGCTTTGTGATCGAACGCGCACATAGATCATTGGGGTCGCGACCCAACCCTGGGTGCCTGCCTAGACTCATAATAGCGAGGGTCATGAACTTTAGGGACCGTGACACTGCTCTCCGGCTGGCGAGGGAGCGGGGCGAGACATTGTGGCAGGGCTCCAAGCTATCCTTCTACCCAGACTTCACCATCATGGTGCAAGAAGCACGACGAAAATTCACCGGAGTCAAGGCGACGCTTAGGAACTTAGGACTGAAATATGGTATGCTGTATCCTGCCCGGCTACGCGTTGAGGTGAATGGACGCTCACGTGTGTTTGATAACCCCACAGAGGTACAGGAATTCTATCATAAGCGCAAGCCAAATAACCAACGCCCTCCCGAAGTTGACAGATTTTACCCCCTTCACAAGCTGGTTTCGGATGCCAGCGTGGAACTTTTTTCGGGAGCTGGACACGACTGACTTGGTTTTCTG
Source organism: Lissotriton vulgaris (assembly GCF_964263255.1). Taxonomy (NCBI): domain Eukaryota; kingdom Metazoa; phylum Chordata; class Amphibia; order Caudata; family Salamandridae; genus Lissotriton; species Lissotriton vulgaris. Next base: position 139,875,897 of record NC_141699.1, on the reverse strand, counting down.
GCGGTGTTACATGTGATGTCTTCAGCTTTGCAGGGACTTTGCGAACTCATTTTCTAATGCTATATGTATGCGGCGACATCGTGGTTGGGGGCGTTGCCACCACCCCACATGGTGTTCACCTTAAGATTGATGTGTGAATTCCCTATGGTTATTTTTCTGTATTGCAGAGGAACTTTTGTTTTTGCACTATTATTCGTTCATAATGGTTTTGCCTCTCTGGTTGGGTGGGGAGGCTGGGTGGGGGAAGGGGGGTATGGGAGGGACAATGTTTAGTTGCACTGGGACCTTTTTCCATGCACAGATTTCCGATTGTGATGGGTGCGCGAGGGCGACCTTTTTTCACAATTCACACTCATTTCCCCCATGACTCAGATAGGGCATAATCCTGGCCCCTCTGAAGTCATTTTGGCTTCCTGGAATGTGCGCGGCTTGAATAACACTAGAAAAAAGAGACAGGTGTCACAGTAACTGCTGCGTCATAGGGTAGACGTGGCTTTCCTTCAGGAAACTCACTTATCCCCCACAGATCAGTCCCGGTTTGCCGTCAGCTGGGGTGCACACAGATATTTTGCTAACTACAGCAACTACGCAAGGGGCACAGCTATCCTCATTCACAAGCGACTTCCATTCCATTTGAATTCAGTTTTGCATGATAGCGCAGGTAGATATGTTATTGTACTGGGCGCTCTGTTGGGAGGTAAATAGCCTTTGATTGTATATATGCTCCCAATGTCGATTCCCCAGATTTGTATTACTCCCTACTCATCAAACTGGCACAGCTAGGCTCGGTCTCCATTGTGTTGGGGGGTGATTTTAACATTGTTCAGGACTTACTGTGTGACACCACATCTAGTGCCCCAGACCCCAAACCACGTGCGAGAAAGGCGCTGAGATCACTTTGCGAACATTTCTCCCTAGTTGACATTGGTAGGAAGCACAGTCCTCTCCACACTGACTTTACGCACTACACCAGTTGCCTTAATACGTGGACCAGATAGGACTATTGGCTGGTTTCCCCAGACTTAGTCAACTGGTACCAAACGGTTAAGACGCTCCCGTGAACATTCTCGGACCACTCCCCATTATTGTTGACATTGAGGATGCCGCGCCCAGAGGGTTATGAACGACAGTGGAGGTTTCCCAGCCGCACGCTTGAGGATGCTGTATTTCGGGAGGAGCTGCGGGAAGCGATATAGGTTACTTCACCCTTTACACTGGCTCAATAGACACTGCTGCAATGCTGTGGGAGGGATTTAAGGCCTACATGAGGGGAGTGCGCATATCCAAAAATGTCGGTGTTTTACAAGATTTACGTGCCACATTGGCTAGGATAGAGCAAAGTTGGGATCGTTAGACACTGCACAGCTTCAGGCGCCTGGGCCAGGCATGGACGAGCGTAGGCTCTCCCTCCTAGCAGATTTCAGGGACAAAGCTGAGAGGGATTTTCTTCACATGGGGCTCGATCTAGGGTAGGTGTAGGAGCGCCATATTGTGTAAGTTCGTGGAAGCAAGACGCCGCCATCTTGGTGCGGATCTCGGCGCTTGGACCGACAGGCAGAGCCGGCCTACTTAAGGCGGAACTGGAAGCGGGGGCAGCCTGGAGAAGGTGTCCTCAGGCAGAGCGGATACATAGCGCTGCTGCTGCAGAATAGTCGCGCGTTTTCGCGAGCGCTTCTGCTTAATTTTAAATTTCCCTGTTTTGTATTTACTTTTCAACGCACAGTTAATTATACCTGGTTTTTAAAATAGTGCCGCAGCGGCCCCATACTTGCACTATAATTCCAACCATACCCACCGCTACTTTGCGGGCTCGATCTAGGGTAGGTGTAGGAGCGCCATATTGTGTAAGTTCGTGGAAGCAAGACGCCACCATCTTGGTGCGGGTCTCGGCACTTGGACCGACAGGCAGAGCCGGCCTACTTAAAGCTCCACTTTACCTCAAAACGCAGCGGTGACGCGCAGGATAAGCGCCTTCCCTGCGCCTGAGTCGTGCCAGAGTCCTGCCCGTCTGCGCTCGTCAGCGTCTCGGCGGCGGGCGGGGCAGGACGGCTGGCTTGTCTTCCTTCGGTTGCACTTCTGTGCTGCTCCATAAGTATGATTACCTATACTTCGGCAGATCTACGTGCTTTACGTCTCCCTCGAGGCCGCTGTCACCATATCTTCCCTGGCGGCCGGGCTCTAAGGAAAGGCTGCTCGATTTGCGGTTGGCGTCTCCCGGTTTTTAATGGAACCGTGCAGGGCAATATATCTGCTCATTTTCAGTGTCTTCTTCTCAATACCAGGTCTCTGAACTGCCACTCTCTTAATATCTGGAATTTGCTGCAGAATTCCAATATATCATGTTTATTTCTTACTGAGACCTGGCTAGGTGATTGCTCCGCACCTGACCTGGCCAACGCCATCCCTCCGGAATATAACATCTTCAGGAGGGATAGAGTATTGGGCAGAGGAAGAGGAGTAGCACTTATTGTAAATAAAAACATTTCCTGGTCAACCTTTCCGGTAGAGAATATTCAGGGATGTGAAGCCCTCGGTTTCACCTTACATCTTTCTCCCCTCCAGGCCTGTACCGGAATTCTCTTGTATAGAACACCGGGACCTGCGGGGCCTTTCTTTCATGAACTACAAGTAGCTCTTTCAGTTCCCTGTCTCAGATCAGATCACTGTATCCTTCTTGGGGATTTTAATGTTCATATGGACAATAAACTTGACCCTGATGCTATGAAACTTATTGATATCACGGCCCCGTTAGGGTTGTCTCCGTTCCTGCAAGGACCGACACACAATAAAGGCCATACCTTGGATCAGGTTTTTTCAACGAAATCTATTAATATATCCTCCATACAGCCAGTATTATGGTCTGATCATTTCCTAATTTCCTTTTCTTTGCCTGCTACCGCCCTCACTCGGGTGAGAGAAACAATAGAGGCCACGCGGACTTCGCGCTCTTTTCATCTGCTCTCGGTGGATATGCTACCTGAGGCTCTCACTACCTTTCCATGTCCTCTTTTGGGCAATTTAGAAGAGAATCTTGTTCTCTTCCATAAATGGCTTATAACCAGATTTGAGACCTTAATCCCCGAAAAGAAGCCTAAACTAGGTGAGCGAAGAGCGTCGGCCCCGTGGTTCACTCCCCAGTTGAGGACGCAACGGCAGGACTGTAAAAGGGCCGAGAGAGTCTGGAGGCGGGCCTATGATCCGACTGAAAAATTGAAATTCCGAGCGGTAACTAAAGCCTACCATCAGTCGATATGGGAAGAAAAAAAGGCCTATTTTGAGCGCCGAATTGATGAGGCTGAAAATGTTTGTAAAGAAATTTTTAAAGTGGTTCAGGATTTTACTTCTCCTGCCATTTGTACTCCTACTCATACTCACTCTGAATCATGGATAAAACAACTAGCCACCTTCTTTGTTAGTAAAATCACAACTATTCAAGCCTCTCTTTCTTACTCCTGCCCACAGCTGGTTTCGAGTCCCTCATCTTCATCATCTCTTTTGGAGGGTCAAGGCCCTTTTCTTTCTGAATTTTCCCATTTGTGTCTCAATACATCTTTGGATCTTCTGCAAGGTTTGAAATCTGGCTCTCCCCTTGATCCGTGCCCGTCTAAATATCTGGGGAAAGTGGCACCTGCCTTAAATGCCTTGTTGAACCCTCTGTTGAACTCCTCCCTGTCTACAGGTGTGGTACCGCAGGCATGGAAGCGCGCCATGATCCTACCACTGCGCAAGAAACCCACCTTAGACCCCCTCATTCATGCCAACTACAGGCCTATCTCCCTTCTCCCTGCTCTGACGAAAGTGACCGAGAGATACGTGCATAGGACGATTTCCAGTTTCATCGAAGGAAACGACCTGTTGCACGCATCGCAATCCGGTTTCCGTGCTAATTTTAGCACAGAGACGGCCCTACTCGAGGTCACTGATGCCATCAGGGAAGTGCTCGACTCTGGGGGAAAGGCCATGTTAGTTATGGTTGATTTGTCGGCGGCTTTCGACACCGTTCCTCACGATGGCCTCCTTGTAAGACTCTGGGAATGCGGCCTTCGTGGAACGGTGTGGAACTGGTTCAAATCTTTTCTGGCCGACCGCCGGCAAACGATCTGGGCGCCCCCTTTCTCCGCTGATATGGCTCCGCTAGAGGTGGGGGTCCCTCGGGGCTCCATTCTCAGCCCCATGCTTTTTAACATCTTTATGGCCCCTCTTGCGGTAGTCGCGGAGTCTTTTGGTGCCCAGATCGTATCCTACGCCGATGACACCCAGCTCCTATTCACATGTGATAGGGGCGGGTCGTTCGATGGCATACAGATTAGGGACTGTCTTGGTGCGGTCTTTGAGTGGTTTAGGTGTCATGGCTTAAAGTGCAATTCCGATAAGTCGGAACTGCTCTTTTTTGGATGCGCTCCCGAACCAAAATGGAAATCTTGGTGGCCACAAGATATGTTTCCCCCTGACAATGTGTCTTTCAAGGCCAAGAATTTGGGAGTGATTGTGGACAGTGAACTGTCCTTTGGGCCTCATATTTCGTGCCTTTCAGGAAAATGTTTCGGCATTCTGCGGATGCTGAGGAAATTTCTTCCTTTAGTGTCATTCCATCATAGGAAAATAATTGTTCAGGCCTTGATTGGATCTCGACTGGACTACTCAAACGTTCTTTTCTTGGGTCTACCGAAATATCTTTTGACCCGTTTGCAAGTAGTGCAGAACTCGGCAGCCCGAGCCATCTATGGACTCCCGAGAAGAGCAGGTGCCACTGTTTTACTGAACACCTTACACTGGTTACCTATCGCAAAGAGAATTCTTTTCAAAAGCCTGACATTGGCTTTCAAAGCTCTACATTGCACAGGCCCCAAGTACATTGGGAAACGTCTTTCCCGGTATGTACCCAGCAGGACCTTGAGATCATACTGCTTGTCCAAGATGACAGTCCCTGCCATTAGGCGTGCAAGAATGGGAGGCCGGTCGTTTAGTTACCTAGCCCCGAAGGCTTGGAACGAACTACCACTTTCCCTGAGACAGGCTCCCAGTCTTCTTGCTTTTAGGAAAGACCTTAAAACGTGGCTTTTTACTAAATAGTTATTTTTTCCTTTTCTGTTTGCATTTTAGCTGTTGTGTTGTTATTTTACCTGCTGATATTCTTTGCCAAAGCACCGGGATGCTCCTTGGAGTAGCCGAGCGCTATAGAAGAAATAAATTAACATAACATAACATAACATGGGGAAATACCACAATGCTAGGGTATATGGCGAGGGTGAGAGACCGGGCCGCTTGCTGGCTCAAATGGTCAGGCCCCCTTATAGCAAAGCATGTATCCCCGAATTGCGGTCTGCTCTGGGACAACACCTAACTGACCCATTAGACATCCAGGGGGAATTCCTTTCATATTTCAAGGCTTTATACACCACTAAACTAGGCACTGACACAACAGGTCAAGAGGGTTATCTATCCGAGGTTGCGTTGATGTTCCTTGAAAAGTTTATGCAGAACTTCCTGGCAGTCCCCATAACAGAGGACAGCATAGATGAGGCAATATCTGCATTGAAGGGCTCCTACGCACTGGGACTTGATGGCTTCACAGCAAATTTTTATAAGGCCTATAGAGACTTACTGATTCCCCAGCTCCTTGCCATGTATACAGACACCCTGGAACGGCAGGTATTGCCTCCTACCCTGCGAGAGGCTGTCATTATTTTACTCCCCAAGCTTGGTAAGGACCCGCTATTGTGTGGCTCCTGCCGTCCAATGTCGCTACTCAACCTAGACTACAAAATTCTGGCAAAAGCGCTGGCCTGCCGGCTGTCCCTATTGATGGAGTCCATAATCTCCCCTGCCCAGTCTGGATTCATAACACACTGGTCGACGGCGTTCAATCTACGCACGTTGTTTAATATCTTTCACAGAATCGACCCAGACATCCCAGCAGCGGCCATCCTACTGGATACGGAAAAGGCATTTGATTCCCTTGAATGGCCTTTCATTTTGTCCATCATGCAGCGCATGGGAATGCCATTCGGCTTCATCGCCACTACCACTCTGCTATACAGTAAGCCGACGGCCCGGCTCCGATTGAATGGCTCGTTGTCCCCCCCTTTCCCACTCTCCCGCGGCACCAGACAGGGCTGTCCACTGTCTCCTCTGTTGTTCATTCTAGCCATGGACCCCCTTATCAGGCATTTTCAGGAAAAACCCTTACACAGAGGATTGCAGTTTCGTACAGGGCCACTGTTAGTCTTCTTGTACGCTGATGATACGGTTTTATATGTCCGCAATCCCCAGATTAACCTAGACCACCTCATTTGTGAGATATTGCGGTTTGGGGTGTATTCCGGATTGGGAATCAACTGGCACAAATCTGTCATTTTCCTTCTCACTGCCAGCACGGTCAGATGGGACCTGGAGTTTCCTCTGGAGTGGAATACCGACTCGTCCAGTATTTAGGCATTCATATACACCGTAGTACCGAACAGATCATTTGTCGTAACTACGAGACGGCTGTTGCTTAATTAGAGTCTCAGATCGAGAAATGGCTCCAACTTCCTCTGTCCATGGCAGGTTGGATATCGCTAATTAAAATGATCGTGCTGCCTACATTTTTATATTTATTCCAAAATATCCCTATCCCACTAACGAAAAAATGATTTTTGACTCTGCAGTCCCGTTTGATAAGACTAGTGTGGGGGGTGGACACCCTAGAGTTAGCTGGAGTGATGACTCTCCCCTGCTTCAGAGGCGGGTTCGGGGTACCTGATCTTAGGCTGTACGACTTGGCTGCGCAGTACAGTGCAGTTTTGCTCACGCATGGTATCACCCTGACGCCAGAATCCCATACCTCCGACCGGTATCAGACTTAGTCCTACCGGACACACTTGCGGCAATTTTACCGAGGGGTTAACCCAGAGACCCCACAGATATCCAACCTGCCTAGAACCCAGTTGGGCTTGGGACCAACTGCGGTGCATCATGCACACTCCACTACTCTATTCCTCAGATCTCCTTCTTCCAAACCCTAAATTGATCCCCATAACTAACAAAAAGTTGGTACAGAAGACATGCCTCAAATTTGACATTGTGATGATGGTCGACCTATTCCCAAGGGGACATATCTTCGACCCGGATGATGAGGCCCTCTTCCCTGACGCCACCTTCATGGACAGGTTTGTCCTTTCGCGTATTCGCTCAGTCCTGCGGGCTACCTTTCCCAACTACCCTTTAGAGCCCCCTTCCTTCCCCCCACTCTCTAAGGTCATTGGCAGCGAACGAGGGGTACACATTGTGTCCCAGCTCTACAAGTTATGGCAAGCTATTATGCCGATCAATGAGGACAAAGCACGCAAGGCCTTGGAGGAGGATTCGGGTGGTCCGATTTCAGGCGAAACAATGGGACGCCTGCTGTGTGGTCACTGATAGGATCTCCCTCAAAAGCAGACACAAACTGCTTCACTTTAAGTTTCTGCGTAGGATGTACATCACCCCGGCCAGGCTGCATAGAATGGAACCTTGCTAGGACGCATCACTGCACCAGGTGCCGCTCCCCACATGCCAATTTCTCCCACTTGGCTTGGACTTGTCAGAACGTGCAAGCATATTGGGTGGCCATTCGTAGGAAAGTGAGTGAAATGGTAAAGGTACCCCATTGCCTGAGATTTCATTGCTGGGATACGTTGTACAGTTCCCGCTGGCTGCACGCAGGTTTGTCTCTATTAGTTTGCTCCTGGCCAAAAGGGAGATGGCAATTCACTGGGGTGGCAGGACAACTCCCTCTGTGAAAGGATGGCTAAAGAGTATGGCATCTTGCTCTACAAACAACGACCTTTATGCAACAACGCCCCCCCTCCTCCAGGCCCAAAGATATATGGGGCCCCCTCAGGGCGTATCTGCAAGCCCAGCAACTGACCCCCTCCGCGCCAGCAGATCATGGAATAGTTCCTGTAGGGGTGGGCTAGGTTTCACACAGGGTATGACACAACCCACCTCCTTGGTGGGTTGTCAGTTCCGTTACTACAGCTAAGATGTGTACAGGCCTTGTGTGTGTTATTCACTTCTGTTCCATATGTGATTGAAATGTCTTACGTATTAGTGTATGGGGGACTTGAGGAACTTATGTTGGGGCGGCATGTAAACACCACAATATTGTTGAAAATGACATGGGAAAGATATATTTATGCCTGCTGGTACTTATCACATTGTTCTTCTCTGATCCCAGTGCTCTACTGTAATTGCAACTAAAAATGCTAAATAAAGTTAAAAAAAAAAAGAAAAAAGTGGGGAAGCAAGGATGGACCCCAGGCTTTCTAATTTCACATTGTGCAATTAAGCTATGTTAGAAATTGGGTTTCTGGTTGGAAAAGGTATGCCCCCTGTCCAAGCAGAAGCCACAATTCTAGTCAGGTCAGGGTAAGTGCAGCTGAACACACAGTAACACAATGAAAACACCACAAAACAACTCCACACTGGTACATACAAATATTAAATAATGTTATAAATAAGTCAAGACCAAAACGACAACAAGCCAGTAAGTAAAAGTCAAGGTATTTATTTTTAAAGAATAAAAGTGTTTCTATCATTTAGAAGCGCCTATGGGAGTTATCTGGTCGCACTGAACTGAGACAAAGTCGACAGTTCAAGCCGACCGCGATGGACCGCTGGCCGGGTATGTGAGTTACACAGGCCCAGTTAACACAATACCTTTATCCTTGGTCGCAAAAGTGAGATGCGGGGTGCAGACAAGCAATGTATCAATGACGGGCCCGCAGTCTCGGTTATGTGCCAATTTTCTTCACACAGTGGTGGCGATGTATCGGTTTCGTAGACGAAGCACTAAGCCAAGAGGCAATGGTCCCGAAAGCAATGCGCTGGGTTTCTCTGCACAGTTGAAGGGATGCATTGATCGCTCCACATTACGGTGGCAATGCATGGTTCCGATGCTTTGGGCTCTCAAGGTGATGTGTTGGTTCTGAGTGATGCGCCAATTCTACTCCCGCAACAGGGTCAATGCGCTGGTTCTGCTACACTCAGACTTGAGATGCATTTATTTCTCTAGTACAAGTATCTGGGTTCACTTCAGTGAATCAAGCACAAGAGCAGGACTATAGACTTTGATAGCCCTGAGTCTCAAGCATCGGGAGGCAAGCCAACAAGCAGTTGGAGATCATTCAAGGCACAGTCCAGCTCTCCCTTAGCAGGATCAGAAAGCAGCAGGACAGCACAGAAGTACAGCAGAGTGACATTCCTTGTAGCAGAACAGCAGGTATTCTGACAGAGGTACTTTAAGGTCCAGGGGGTCTTTGATTTGGTGGGGTCAGAGACCCAGTACCTATACCCAGTTGTGCCTTTGAAGTGGGGGTGACTTCAAAGAAGGGTCTTTAAAGTGCACAAAAGCCCTTTTTTCCCAGCCCTGCCTCCAAACTACATGTGTGTGTGTATGTGTGTGGAGGGGTAATCAGTCCTTTGTGCTGGTATAGAGCACTGCCTATTTAGGTTCAAGTGTCAGCCCCCCTCCCTTTGTGCCCAGGAAGAGCCATCAGAATGCAGATGGGCACTCAGCCACATCTAACCTTCCTGTGTTTGTAGCAGTCTAGAGGGAATGCACAAAGGGAAGCCGTCACCCAACGCAGGTGTGTAATGGAGACAGGCTGTGGACCTGCACAGCTGTAATAGCAGAGAATTACCCACTTTCTAAAAGTGGCATTTCTAAAATAGTATTGTTAAATCTAATGTTACCAGCAGAGAGGATTTGTCATTACCATTCCAAAGATATAAAACATGATACAGCTACTCCTTTCCGATCAGGAATTACAGCTTAAAAGTGTATTAAGGAATTTGCAACATTAACCTATGGGAGGAGTAGGGCTCACAGTAGTGAAACATGAATGTAGGTGCTTTTTACTACCAGAACATGCAAAACTTAAAAGTACATGCCCTACCCTTTAGTTACACAGCACCCTACCCTATGGGCTACCTAGGGCCTACCTTAGGGGTGACATATGTGTAATAAGAGGGAAGTTTAGAGCTTGTTTAAGGGTTTTAAATGCCAGGTTGAGGTGGCAGTCAAACTGCACACAAAGGTTCTGCAGTGGCAGGATTGAGGTGTTTAAATAGCTACTTGTGTGGGTGGCATAATCAGTACTGCAGGCCCACTAGTAGCATGTCATTTACAGGGACTGGGTGTATGGCATACCACTTGACAAGGGACATAGAGGTAAATTAAATATGCTATTTGTGTATACACCAAGGTCACCATGCCTAGGGAAGAACATGCACTTTAGCACTGGTCAGCAGTGGCAGAGTGCTCAGAGTCCTAAGGCCAACAAAAAGAATCAGCAAAAAGAGGAGGTAAGCAGGCAAAAAGGTTTGGGGGAAGACCACCCTAAAGTTGGCAGGTCTAACATGCTACTAGATGGATATCTCTTTCTCTCGCCTCTTTTACATCAAATATCACGGCTTTGTTGTTAATTCTTGGAAATGAGGTAAGAAAGTGAGAGCAGACAGATGCACATGAAAACTTCGCTGATTTTGGATTCAAGGGTCCAAAACACCTCAAGATGAGCCTGAGCCAGGCATCTGACTTGCAATTTCAGTAACGTGCCCGACGTCTGGGACTAGGCCTGTAATTGCAAACTGACCTATGAAGATGTGTGTGATGCATAGGCAGAGTCAAAGGCATGGGTCTGATTGGGCTCCTGCCCGTCACATCAGTGTGCTTCACTTTAAGTGGGCCAGGTCCTGCCAGGTCTCAGATGCGACAATAATTAAAAACTTTCAAATAGGTCCCTATAGGGTTCTAAATTCATGTCCTTCACAGCCAAAAACAAAAACGACTGCTATAGAAAGCCTTGAAGTAATCCAAAGCAACAATGCAATTGATGTTCCATTACATTTTAACTTAATCCTGTATTCTCTAGGAGTAATAATTTGTTCCCATATGTTGTTTCTTTAAATGTTTCATGCAACCTATGACTCCTATGTCTAGTAAATCGCTTCTAGGCATCTGGGAGATTTCCGATTGTGAGTGAGCATTTATGATGGAACATGAGTGAGAGCTCTGGGGATGAGTTTGAAGGCAGTGTCAATTTCTCCCAGTGCTTGCCAGTCTGTCATAAACTTGTTCAGACATCATACACATGCAATCTGAGCTAAAAAAAATGCCTGCTTTCGCTGCCCACACACCCTACTCTACTGATGTTAGGTATGGGCTTGCTTACATGGGCCTCGCTGTTTTACATTGCTCTGAGAAGGAACTGGACTTGGAGTGGACAACATAGTCCAGACTATCCCACTGAGGCCCTAAACTGGCTTGCCTTACTTCTCCAAATAACAGAAAACTAAAGCCCCCAACCCTGTAATTTACTACCATTCAGTGGTGCCAGCCTGCTATGTTATTTTTGTTGGGTACACCTCATTGTTTGTTGGGAAATCTTAGGCTCACACCCACCTAATATTTTTGATTAACTAAGCCCCTGGGATTATCAATCTCGGCAAGGCTCTTTTCTACACTACCTTCCCTTTCTTTGCTCTAGAGAACCCCACTAAAAGCCAATCTTCCACTCAATGGTCATTGGTAAGAGCAGTGCAAAATCTTAAGGCCCTTTTGCGGTCCAACTGGTGAAGCGTCTCCTCCTTGAACCACGGTCACACAAAGGCATCACTCGATGTAATGGGACATAATGTGCTAAGATATCACTCGCAGTCCAAACACACCTTACCCCGAGGACCGATGAGGCCATGATAAACATTTCTTTACACTGAATAAAATAGCATTCATAATGTCAATTGAACAGTCATTAGAGCATTGTTGTTCATTAATTTAGCCACACAAGAAACAAACTATTTATTATTGTCTATGACCCAGGTTGCATTTGGGTTATTCGGCAAGCCCCTTTTTTAGTTCAACTGCCTTGTCCCAGCGTGGATGTTCGTAGCTGCCCAGCAGGCAATCTGCGTTTACGCACCAGTGTTAGACTGGCAAAAGAAAACAAATATTTGCCAATAGCATCAGTCCTCTTGGATTCTCTGTCTGGAGGAGTGATTGGAAATAAGTTTGGATTTACTTTATAGTTAAAGCATGTACAATATTACTTTGGGGGTGGAGTGGTATGTGAAAAACTCTGAGTCACCAGGTGTCGGCCTGCAACATCTGGTTACCTGCTTAATCAGAGGCAGGCAAGAGCAACGCTTTGACCAAGTAGTCCTCAAATTGTCTGTGAGGGTATCATTACTAGGAAATAAGGGCTCAGAAGTTGCTGGCCTAGGCTGCAGAATTTCAGTCAGAACATTAATTTGTGTTTCTATGAATGGTAGTGCCTCAGCTGCCCACCAAACCACCACTGAGACAAGATACTCTCTTCTGTTTGTGGCCCAAGTACAATGAGGTGAAAGCAAGCCACCATCAGTAGAATGAAGAAGTGCGATCAAGCCACACCAAGACATCATCAGTGTCTTGTTGTGCCCCCCTCTCTGGCATAGGATCAGAGTAAGAACCAAAAAGATAATGAAGCCTTTGGCAGAGGTACTTGGGTTCAATCAGGCTACATAACGACCAGTTGTGCTTTTGTAGCCTGACATTGATCAGCCTTGAGTCGAAATGAGTTTGCTGGTCAACATCGGCGGTCTTAACAGTTCATCCTCTGGCACAAGTGACATTGGCACAGGTGTCGGGTGGCATGAACCAGAGTGGTTCTTGGGGCCAGAGTGGAAGTCTTACTAGTTTTGATTCAGGGCCGGTAATGGGTACAATGGGACAGACCGCACCTGGGAGGAACACGCTGGCAGTAACCTGACTGGGAGCAGCTGAAGCGCACTGAAAAATTGCTGCATGACCTCTTTAAAGGCCTTGATTTGCTCCAGGGCCCACAATGTCCCAGGAAATTCAGGGTGCATTGAGAATAACTGAGTAATCTGTTTCATGGTCAGACACCCCAAAAAACTGTGACTTGCATGGTGATGCCCTAGCGCCTTCTCTTTGCAGAAGAGTGGTCAGATGTAATTGAGTCCGTTTTTACTTTCTTATGCTTGCATTTTGGACATGGTCTTCGACCTAGAGGGCGTTCAACACAAAGTTGAACTGTTGAGGGAGCGGCCTCTGGACTTGGACCGACTCCAGGTCCATGACTTGGCGCATGAGTGGGACCTACGGGAATGTTGTAAATCCTTCTTGGGTACTGGGACATAATTCTTTGCCTCCTGGTTGCGGATCACATTCGGGTTGCATAAGAGCTCACTTAACACATGACTTAGAGATGTGTCCAGAGTCCAGACACCAAAGACGGACATCTGTACCCTGCAGTCCTAGCATGACATGAAACCTAACATTTTAGGTAGGGACATCATTCCCTAGCATACTGTGAGATTGTAAGTTGTCCAAAAAACAACAAAAACAGGAGAGATGAGAAAAGAAAGGAACAGATGTCAGCTTGCAGGGGTGGTGCTTATATATGCTCTGCCACTTCTGGGACTGTATGGAGCCAGCTCGGTGCTCCGCAATGCCACCTTAGGGGTGTAGGAGTACTACTATGTAAAGGTTTCCGAATCCAATCTGGTGCCTGGGCGATATTCTAAGGTCAGAAATCTGTTGTTAGAAGTAGCCATCAAAACAATGAAGTGTAAGCCTATGTGGAGGTGTTCCTTCCAGACGCATGTTAACTTCCTCCTGTAGCATGATAGGGATTTCAGCTTTTAGCAGGTGCAGATATATGTGTTTTAGCTTGGGCTGTGCTGTTTGAGAAGAGAGCTGAATATATTCTAGGGTATGTCCAAACTGGATCAAGTCCAACATTCACTTCTCTGATCTTTGCCTCCCACTCCTATCAGAAAGTCAGTATGGAGGTAGAATGATAATGATATATGGTGACAAGGGACAGTCACTGACAGCAACCTGTCTCTTATGACTTTGATAAGCCACCACCTCTGCATCTTGCTTGAGTCTTTCTATGTGCTTGAGCAGGTGGTGCTCTGTATTTAGGTTTGTGACATTGGCAGTATTGTGACATTGGTTGGTAATATGGATAGCTACAGCTCTGGCATCTGCCTCAATATAATTGGTCCCTGCCTAAAGTCTCCAAAACAGGTTGTGGGCCTCACTGATGCAAAAACTGAGGAAGCAAGCTGTCAATATCAGTCTTTATGTTTTACAGTGCATCATCTATTTGATTACAAACAAGATTTGTATGCAGTGTGATGAGGAATCACACTGCATACAAATCTTTTTTTGTACCTCAGGTCTAAAAGAGGTAGCTCTCAGCCAACGTTGCCTTCTTAAGACTTCTGTGCTTGCCAGCTGGCGGAAACTAAGCGACGCCCGTTGCAGTCCAAAAGTGTTTGCTGCGGCTTGTCCCCTCCGGAAAGGATCATCTTAACTTCCTGTTTCTCTGGGAGTAGGTCAATGTAGGGTGCTATATCCAAGCACGTATGACAGTGGTATCTGTCCAGCATTGTCATGGCGTTAGCTAGTTTAATTATCATGGCTGCCAAGAAAGAAACCATTTTTCCAAATAAGTCCATCCTGCTGAGTGGAGCTGTACGTGGTGTTCCAGGATTTCTTGGTCTTCTCTGAGCTGCTTGCTTCACTAATGAATCTGCCTTTTGTTGGCCAACAAGGCTTGCTAGAGAGTCACATTTTGAGGGGTTGGTGGTGCTTGATGCGCAGGCTCAGATGATGGCTCTGTAGGAAAACAGGTTTAGTAATCTACCATCATGTGACAGGAGTTTCTAAATAATGTCCAATGGCACTTACATTATGCTTTCCTGGTATTACTCATTATCTGCCTCATAAGGACAGTAATCTCTACTACTATAATAAAGGAAGAACTTTCAGCCTTCGAGGCGGGTAAACTTGGGAACCACAGCGCCAATCCACCCACCCGATACACCGTTGGAATCATCAGGGTGTGTAGATGGTTATAGGCTATATAAATTTTAAAAAAAACGTTATTTAAAAAATTTACAGTAAAAAAAAAAAAAAGTAGTCCCTCCGAAGTAGCGCCGGCTGCGACGTGCATGCTCACCTGAGGAGCGCGGGGAGGAGCGGCGACCAGGAGCGCGACGAGGAGCGGCGGACATGGCGCGGGAGAGGAGCGGTGATGTGAAGAGCAGCGGACAGGCCAGCGGCGGTGCGAGCAGCGGACAGGCTGGAGGAGCGGCGGCTGAGGTAAGGGAGCAGCGTACATGGTGCGGGGGAGGAGCGGTGACGTGAGGAGCAGCGGACAGGCCAGCGGCGGTGCGAGCAGCGGACAGGCTGGAGGAGCGGCGGCTGAGGTAAGGGAGCAGCGGACATGGCATGGGGGAGGAGCAGTGACGTGAGGAGCAGCGGACAGGCCAGCGGCGGCGCGAGCAGCGGACAGGCGGGAGGAGCAGCAGCTGAGGTAAGGGGACCCATGTCGGGGCAGGCGGGGGTCGGGGCAGGCGGGGGTCGGGGGAGGCGGGGGACGGGCTGGGCCGGGGCCCGGGCTGCTGGCCAATGTCGGGGCGGGCGGGGGTCGGGTAGCCTGTTGCTCCCGGACAAGGTCGGGACGGGCTGCTAGTAGCAATAATAAAAGCACCATCATCTGACCAGTCGTATCCAAAGCTAGGATAATTTGGGTGCTACGTTTGTTGACCCCCTGGATGTTATGGTTTATATTTATTGAATTTCAGGAAGAAAAACAAATTCACCACCCACAACCAATTGGCCAGTGGGAAAACATCAGATATTATAGAAGGAGAGAAAGGATAGAGACTAGAGGTGTAGAAGAGGAGAAACAGTAGAGGGGTGTGGGGAAATTAGCAATTGCTATTATCGTGCGTGCCTAGTGAGCGCCGTCTTCTGTCCTGCGTTGCTACTGCGCTGGATGTCTCTTCAGGTCTCGGTGGAGACCTCTAGTAAGTCGAAGCACACGTAGGTACATAGGGCATGTGAGCTCGTTAAATTCAGTGGATAAAAACTCCAGTGTAGATTTCCAGGTTTTATCGAGGCTGTGCGATTTGCTGGCTGTAATATTCTCCATTCCTACCACTTCCCATAATTTATGTAACCAATCCAACCTGGTGGGTACGCCCTCCTTACCCCACCTAATCAGTCTCACCTGTTTGGCCGCCCCCAACGCTAGTGTAATGGCTCGTCCCCAACATGACTTCAAGGGGTTTGTTAAGGCGTTCGGGAGGCCTCGTAATATGTAACTTAGAAATCGTGATAGGCGGTATTGTAGGTGTTATTTATGTCAGGCAATATAGAATCCCACAAGGGCTGTATCTTGGGGTATTCCCACAGTAGATGGGTCAAAGTACCTATCTTGCCGCAGTGGCGCCAGCAATAAGCATCTGCCCCCCTGTTCCAGGGTGCCACCCTTTCTGTGGTGTAGTACCAGTAATGCGTTATTTTGAGGAACATCTCCTTACCTGACGTACTACAAGAGGATGCTCTGGCCCTGTGTACACTGTCTTGCCAATCTTTAGGGGAAAACTCTTGCGCGCACTCCTCCCATCTACGCTGCGCTGGTGTTTTACCTTGCTGTGTGGGCCTGATTAAAAAGGCATATATGTCTGACATGAGCCTTTTGTCTGAGGTTCTGGTTATTAACCATTTCTCAAATTTCGTTAGGGGTCACCACGCGTATATACAGTCTGTCGGTTGTGTCACCCAGTATCTTAGGGCAAGGTACTGCTAGTACGTGGATTTAGGGAGCCCATATCCCTCCACCAGTTGGGGGAAGTCCTTACACCCAGGATTTTAGTGTGACGAACACCCTTTTCGTCCTGGCATTTTATTTTTACTTGTCCTCAATCAATCAATCAAAGCATTTATATAGCGCACTACTACTCACCCTGAGGGTCTCACCTATAAGCTGCATTATAGGGTTAAACTCTTCTTCTGTTTACAGAAGCTCGGTGGGTGGCCGAGGTGTATGTTTGCTAGGTTAAGTATGTTTTGGTAAAATTGCAGAGGGCAAGTGCTCTTTCTCTGGTCTGGGGTCTCACTTCAACAGGATGATCATCGGTAAGTCTGTGATCAGTGGTTCTACCATCTATGGCAATGTCTTTGGGCCACCTTCATTAGTCGTCTGTGTGGTAGGCATCCTGTCCCATCACCGACAGGCTACTTGTTTGAATCGGTGAAGCAGCCATGCACAGAGGCTCTGTTGACGTTTGCTTTTTCCTACGAGTCTGCAGTGTTTTTGATGGTCTGCCGTTGACAGATGCTGACAACAGTGAGATGTGCCTCTAATTCTCCATCATCAAAGAAGCTGTTGATTTAGAGACTCCTCCTCGAGGGCTTACACCTCCTTAAGAGGATGGCTGCAACGCCTTCTCTCATGCCATTACCTCTGACAACACAGGCTGGCTTTCTGGATTATTGTAAAGGACAGGCTTGCTATTGCTGCATCTATGACTTACCATTGAATAATGTTTAAAAACCCATTGTTACGCCATTAGGGAGGGATAAGTGGGAGGGAAGGGGATTGCATATTGTGTTATTTGATACACCGAGCAATGGATGGTTGCAATCGTACGACATTGCAGGAGACGTCATTGTCGGAGACTCTGACTGATGTTTTTTCGGAAGTTAACAGTGTACTATGCCTAATGTCTTCCCTAACTACCAATGCATGATTGGAAGCAGGGGGATGTCTCCAGAACATACGTTCTTTTCACATCATTATGCTGAGTGTCCAGATATCTTTGATATAAATGCACTTGTTTGTTTGTTTAAAAAAAGTACAATAAATATATTTGAAAAAAATAATAATCAAAGAAGCTGTTGATGATGGAATCAACATTGCTTTCTTTACCTGAGATGTAGGTAGTGGCATTGATGGCGAAGAATTTCTACTTGCTGCCTCACACTCATCTCTCTTGAAGGTGCCTTTTTTTGTAGTTCTGGGGTTTTCAAGTGGTGCTTATTTACCTCCTGCACCATAGGGTTACTATACACTGCTTTGTACCTAGAAGAGAGGGTTTCAGCAGCCTTTGATTTTTGTAGCCACCTCACAACTCTTCTCTCACGGTCACTGAGGGTTTTGGCCGAGATGTTATGCAAGTCTTACAGTTCTTTGGTTTAAGATCCAGGAGAGGCAGTAAATGTACACCCATTGTGGATAAACAGAAACAACTTTCATTTTGCCACACGTCACATGCTTTGATGAAACTCGACTTAGACGATTTCTACAAGTCAGAAATTATTTAAGGGCCTAATCCAAAGACATTGTGGAAGACCTCAACACACAAAAGATAGGGAAAGGTTACAGTCAAGGTTTGAAAAAAATAGATGGATCTGAAGAGAGCAAAGATCTGAGGTGAGATGGCCTCTGGGAGTGCTGTGGCTCAGGGCACACTCACCTCTGCTTAAGTTCAGCTCTTTTTCAATGACATGAGTAAAGGGGCACTGTGTTTCATACTGCTGATGTAAACATGGGATTCCCAACACGATGATGGGAAAAGATTAGAGCATGTAATTCTATAGAAGATCCACTGCTGGAAAAGTAGCAGAAAATATAGACGAACACCTTACTGATATAGCATTCCCTGTGATAAGACGGTGAGGATGTTGTATTTTCTGTTGCAGACACATCTGAGCTAGTCATTTAGAATATGGTGGAGGGGGGAGAGAAAGGCAAGAGGGAGACAGCTCAAAAACGGTCACTCTGTGACTGCTTACACAACAAGCATTTGCAATGCAATAGGTCTCGCATTTGCAAGAGTTTGAGCTATTAGCATTGTAAATGACTACGCCTTTTATTTATGTGTTTTGAAAACCTGCAAGCGGTGCGTAAACACGCACTTTGTACAGATAGTCCTTGCTTACGAGAAGCAAGGCTGGCAGTAAAAGAGGCGCCATTATTGTTAGTCTTGCTTCTCGAAAGCAAAGGCTATAAGTACAGAGTGCATGTTTAAGCACCTCTTGCAAGTTTTCAAAACAGATAAATAAAAGGCATTGCCATATATACTGTGAATAGCTAAAACTCTTGCAAAAGAGAGACCTATTCCATTGCAATGCTTGTTAATTGCGCAGTCACACTCTAAACACAGAAGAAACACCATGTTTATAGTGTAAGGCAAGCCTACTTCCTGTGCTACAAGTTTATTTTTTCTGGTATGTTTGTAGCGCATGTAGGAGCGCAGGCCCAAGCCTGAAGTCTTCCTGCTTTTGCCATTAACATAGTTTTTCTTTTCATCACATGGACTATATTTAGTGCAAAAAATTATCAATAACATGCGATTAAAGTTTAAAGCACTGAAAGAAATACAAACAAGTGGGTTTAGGTATGAGTTTCCCCCAACAGGCCTTTACAAAATAATACTCTTGAGGCATGTTTACTTGCTATTTTTTTTTTAATTGCTGGATAAATCCCTAAACAGTGCCGCGACCATTTTGGAGGAAGGTAGATGAACGAATTTGAAATGGCTGCCACATTGCTGTTGGTCCTCTTGCCTTTCTTTAAATATGGCTGAAATGGGCATGGACTATTTGAATGGTAGAAGGCGTGTGAAGGGCATTAGCAGAGCTGTGTGGTGATTTAATATCAGCGTCTATTTGCAGCCTACCTCACATGGGCCTGTGTCGGAGTCAACGGGGGCGGGAGGGAAAGTGAAAGCGCGCGTTGTGCTGAACGCGCCAGCCGTACGCGTGCACATTGCTTGTCCGGGCTCGTGCGTGCATGCCTGTCAGGGCGCATGCACATCTCCTGTACCCTGGTGGAGTGCTTTAAACCCACTGAGGTAAGTGCATCTGCTCCTTTGGGTTTTAGGGGGAGAAGCCAGAGATGTGACAATTCAGGGACGACTCCAGGGCAGAGGTGCATCAGTAGAACCCTATGTGGGTACATACACTAACGAGAACAATTTCATCTTGAAAAGAATACTTTCCTGTTCCCCCTCAAACTGGCGTCTGCTGGACCCCAGGGATGCACATTCATTAAATCTCCTCGGATACATTCTCTGCTCATCTTGCTTCATCCTAGGGAGGGATGGGGTGGTTTTCATTCAGTGAAGTTTGTCAAAGTTTCCCCTATTACCGCCTCCTACTCGTGTGTCAATATTTACGGCATGGCTCTCAACACATCCAGCCGTGCTGCAAATTATATACAGTATTTTACTCAATAAATACCTTTAGCAGAACTTTTCTATGCATGATTACATTGAACACAGAAGACATATATATACATATTTAAATTGGAACACTTGAATATAAAGCGTTACAGGAGAGCGGTAAACGTTCCAACCTTCATAGATATACGAGTTTTCCATCAATCTTTTCAAAGGTTCAAAAAAACATACCTTCGCAGCACATATACTACGAGCACTCTTCTGAGGTTTCGATCCAGTCCCCTCATTTTCAAACGGTGCTGTTGTAAAGTACATGCAGTCTCTCTCGCGAGAAAACTAGCGCCTTAAAGTGGTGTCAGCAAAAACTAAAAGCAACAGAGGCTACAAACCAGAGGAATACTGGCCGCAGGTATTAACGCTCATACCTGTTTCTTGTACCACTGTCTGACGTCAGTAACGATTCTCTTTTATTTGTAAAGCGTGTAAATTGTCCAGGTGCTAGCACTTATTACAATAAATAAAACTAGGCGCTAGAGAAGGAGATCTAGACTCTGTCCTGTCAAGTTTCTGAGGCTCGTGCTCTGGTCTGGGGAGGGAGGGAAAGCGAAAGCGCACCATGCGCGCGTTGTTCCCCGTACGCATGCACATCTTCTGTCCGCCCGTACGAGTGTACATGTCCTGTCCCCCTTCGCCACCCAAACCGACAACAGGTCTCGCCAAGGCAAGCAGCGCATGCGCTGCGTCGCTAGGCGAGACCTAAAAAGGAAATAGGAATTCCTTAACCCCGAGCACAGACACCAGGCAAACACACAAAGAGGCAGTGCTCCATGGGAGGGCTAAACACAAGGTTGAGAAGCTAGGACACAAATAAGTAGGCAAATGAGTGACCAGGAAAGCCAACCAATGGTAAGCAATGGAGGCTCCAAGCTTCTCTATGTTCATGGTAGGCCACAATATGCCTCGCAACAGACAGCACATGCGCTGTCTAGTGGGCACGACCTAAAAAGAAGAGTCCTGCTCTTCATCTAGTTGTACTCCATCTGTTCCAGCTTGTAACTGCTGGATAAACTGAAATTTGATCAAGTGGAGGCGGCTCGCGTGGGTACAAATCTGCTTGTTCTTGTGGGGAGTCTGTGCTGTAGGTTTGCCATATTATTTCCATGTCTTGTTGAGTACTAAACAGTGTACCCTCGTTATTATCAGCTAGTTGTGTGATAAGAACTTCAATTTGTTGTCTTCTTTAGTTTCATGCCTGTCGGTTTGGTCTTTTGATCCCCATTAGTATTGAGCTTTATTAGAAGAAAATGTTTCCTTGAAGGGCAGCTTCTTTTTGATTACTGAAGCATTTTTAGGTCTCGCGCCAGCGTTGCACTGCACAGCAGTGCTTGTGCAGCGCAAGACCTTTAGTGAGTGAAAAACGGGGTTTTAGCACCAACCTAGGAATCGCACACGCTTGTGCGTGTCCGATTCCTTTTGTGCTACCCCATTGGCCTTTGCATGCATCTTTTTATAAAAGACTGCACACAATTGGCCAAAGGCGGACGCGTTGCTCTGCCCATGGCTATTGGTGTCTATTACGCGCATGGTTCTCGTAATAGACACCAATATGCCATGTGGTTTCAATTATCGTGGCCATCGAGGTGAGTAATGTTTATGGGCGTAGAGAGGTAGGAAGTGGATGCAGAACTATCAGAGGGGGTGGACGTGCTGGTGAAGCGTTGAGACATGAGTAAAGAACTTCAGTGACAAAAAAGACTTGACACTAACTGCTAGATACGTGTAGTCTCTGGGATAACAAACAGAGCGCTCCAGCTTTACACCCGCTGTGTGCCAAGTTCTCTTGCCATTGCAAGAAATTGCGCCAACCAATAACTTCTCGTTGTTGAGCCCCACCTCCCAAGCTGCCGGGGCACATCCAATTTACGCTAACAGACCCAGTCCATTCTTATCTACCAAAAACCTCACCCTGCAGAGCCTGCTTCCCCGCCTTACCTTGCAATCCGACCCTTTGCTGCCCTTCCTTGAAACCCCTCAACGAGGGCCCCCAGGCACCTCGCCGCTCCCCTGCCTCAGACGTTGCAGCGCTCTTATGCCCCCCCTCCCTGTTGCATCACCCCAGACCGAATTCCTCTTTTTCGATACAGCGGGTTATTAATAATCTGCCCAGGACCACACGCCGAGATCCAAACATAATCCCCCCGCTCCAACATCGGCAGTTCTCAACCCAGGGCCCCTCCGCTCCTGCATCCAACCACCCAATACACCACTCCCAAGCTGAGGCTCCCTCGGCAGCCTCCTCCCCTGCTGCTCCCACTCGCGTGCCCCTCAACCGACTCCCATGCACCATTCCGAATCCACAACGAACCCCCCCCCCCCTCCTCCCGATCCTCCATGTATCACTTTAACCCACACACCCGGTCTGTGGCACTCTGAGATGACCAAATCATCTGCGCAGGATCACCGCAAATTGATCCGCTCCAATACCTGGCCGCTCCGCGCATAGCGCCACGTCTACCCCCTCAGTCCCGCCATGGCGTACCGTTCCTTGTGGGCCCCATTAACCCCTCTGCAACTCAGAAAATCATCCAGTATCCCCGGCACCGAAATCCCTCTCAAACTCCACCCCCCCACACCCTCTAGCCTTTCACCTCGCCCCCGCCCAACCCCCCACACTTCACTGCAATCCGCCCGCACCAATCTTCTGGAACCAACCCCACTGTGCCAATACCGATCCCCTTGCATACCCCACCACGCTCTAAGCCCGTGGCAAGCACCACAACACCCGTCCTACAACCCCAGGATGCGCACCTCCCCACACATATCTCCTGCAATCTTGTCTCCCTCCGTGCCCACCACGAATTGCAAACTTTCCACCACCACCAAAAGGCCAGCACCAACACCCCAGCCCCACCCATAACCCACACCATTTCCCGCACCTTGCTCCACCCCCGCTGCAGGACTAACCTCGAGCTGGGGGCAATGCCGTCCTGCATGCGCGCTATTGCTGGGCCCATAAAGTGGCACCCAGGCCAAAAATTGAGTGTGGCCATCCCTCCACCCCATCCACTGCACTTGTATACCCCTCTTTACCCTCCAACACTCCGCACCATATCCCTGCACATCCCCCCACTCCATCCACTGCACTTGTATACCCCTCTTTACCCTCCAACACTCCGGACCACATCCCTGCACACCCGTCAACCCTAAAGGCCCAGCCGCAAACCCCCTGCAGGCCAGGCTGCAACAACCCTGCCCTGCACTTATCTCCGCCACCCCTCTCCTGTTCCACAGCACCCACACCCTAAACCACCAACCTCCCTCACCCACAGGACTACATCAACCTCCCAGTGTGTCCTTCATATCACCTGCCCGTGGGCCCTCTGCATAACCCAAAGGCATTGCTCACTGTATAGCGCCTCTTCCTCTACCCCCCCAGACAGCGCCTCACCCCCAGTCACCCAGGGCCTAAATACTGCACTCCCCAGCTGTGGGTGTAGCGCTCACCAGTGCCTGGCACTGCAAACTCCCACACTCCTCCACTTCCAGATGTGGCAGGAATGCCGAGAGATTCCTCGGCAGCCCACCCGCCCCTTCAACCTGAGGCCAAAAAGAAATGAGGATAGCGGGAGGGGAGAAACCCAAATATAATTGGACTCCAGGTGCTGTACGCCAGCTTCCCGGAGGAGCGCCGCCCTTGAGGCATGATGTGCAGAAGCACCAGTGGCCACTGTGTGCCCCTAACTCGTCATCCGCCATACCTTTGCACTCAAAGAGGTGGACACATCTTTTGACTGCAACTGAGGCTCTGGTAGCAGCGCTACTCCACTGCGCTGCCCTCTCACACGCGCTTCCACAGTCCCCTAAGCAGCCGCTATTATTTACCTAGAATCCTACCCTTGGCGGACTTAACAGTAAACAGGCATTTATTTCTGTGTCCGTCCTTAAAGTCTTCAATCAAGAACGCGCTCCTAACCCCCCTCTGACCCATCCACGTCCTTGAGCCCCATTATTAGTTTGCAAATCCTACTCTAGTTTTTTAGGTCTAGGCTCAAACTCTTGCAAATGCGAGACCTATTGCATTGCAAATGCTTGTTCTATACAGCTTTGATAATGCTTGATGACTTGGTAGACTCAGTGGGTTTCAAAAGTTCTTCCTGTTTTTGAAGTTGATGACACCTCTGCCTCCTTTGAATCATGATTATTTGCAGTAGTTGAGTTGATGCGTTTCAGAGCATACTTGCCAGTGTCCCTTGAAACTGGAACAAAGGGACTTTTAGGCATCCTCCTCAAGTGATCCATGTTTTGAAGTTTTTCAATATCATATCTTTATCAGCAGATGCCTTTCCTTATGGCTCCAGAAAGCCTTCTTGTTTGAGGGGCTGTAAAGCTTTTCTTTTCTTAGTAAATTCTTTCATATGACTGAATTTGCAGCTTCAACACTATGAGAGTAGAGTTCTTGATTATGTTACCCCTGAGCCTTTTGTTACAGACACCTTCTCATTTTCTGAGCTACTAATATCCTGCATGGATGGCTCTTGGATCTTTTATTTTGTCAGTTAGTTTTGATGTATGACATCTCCATCTTTGCCTAGTGCGCAAACTAATGTTATCTCTGTGTCCTAAAGTCTTTGATTTATATAATGAAGATAAGTAACAGTCTTCTGATTTATGACCCCTTGGTAGGCATAACATGCACACAGCATGTTCATCATTTAGGGCAAATTGTCTGTGGCGAGTTGGATGGAATTAAAATAGTGTGCTCTGCACAAAAAGTTTCAAAACGGCACAAGAGACCTAGGTAAACATAATATGCAGCAAACATTCTAAGACACTATCACAGACCATAGTAACAAACATTGGCATAGCCAAAAGGTCTCACTTTTGGGACCTTATAAGTATTGGCGCAACAACATTAACTGTTGCATGGTTAAACACTTATAAGGCCCCAAAGGCGAGACCTATTGGCTACGCTAATGCTTGTTTTTTTTTATTATAAAGGACAATCAGTGCTATCAGGCTCCGGCTGCCACTTAGAGGTAGAGAGAGAGAGGTGTAGAGAGAGAGAGCGGGAGGTGTGTAGAGAGAGGTGGGTAGAGAGGGAGGGTTAGAGGGAGAGAGAGAGGGGTAGAGAGAGAGAGGGGGGTAGAGAGAGAGGGGCAGAGAGAGAGGTGTATAGAGAGGGGTAGAGAGGGCTGTAGATAGAGAGAGGTAGAGGTAAATAGGTAGAGAGAGAGGTGGAGTGAGAGGTAGAGAAAGAGAGGGAGAGAGAGAGAGGGTGGAGGAAGAGAAGTAGAGAGAGAGGGGTGGAGAGGTAGAGGTAGAGAGAGAGGTGGAGAGGTAGAGGTAGAGAGAGGATGGAGGAAGAGAGGTAGAGTGAGAGAGGTAGAGAGAGAGGGTGGAGGAAGAGCGGTAGAAAGAGAGAGGTAGAGAGAGAGAGGGTGGAGGAAGCACGTGTGTGTACGGGTCCAGGAAATGGCTTAGGGTTTCACCCAGAGGTGGGAAGTACGCACAATTTAAGGGTGTCAGGGGTGAGCCACCCAGGTAGTTGCTCGGAGGATCCACTAAGGGATAGTGGATTCTACAAGTAAAGAAGCACCATGTGAGAATCACTGCATGTAGAAATCGCTTCACAATAAAAAGGTCCACTAATGATTGAGGAAGTGAAATCAATATGCGTTAATTATGGGCCATAAAGAAGGAAGAATTAAAATTCACTATATCAAGCTCAAGGCACGTAAATATGGGCCACCGTGAAGGAGGAAAAGCCAAATGAGCATCAAGAATGTGCCATTATCCCGGGGAGATCCGGCTTCCCAACATCAGCCTGTGGATCCTTGATTCTTGTGTTTTGAATGGCGCTGAGATGCTTATCCAATTGGACTGTGTGATCGGTTACACTATGTTATGTTGAGGGAGCCCCTGGGAGGGCTGAACCCCCACCTGTACGGTGTGTGTGGGGTGTGTGTCTGAGGGTTATGGGCTGTGAGTTGGGGATCCATTGGTGTGTGCAGACTGTGCCTCCCCGTTGGGGGTATGTTGTTGACCCCCCCCCCCCCGCAACAGGTACTTCAGTGTTTTTGAGGTGTGGGGGTTTGTTGTGGGACTGGGGTTTGGTTGGGGGGGTTTGGGTTGCGCTTTTACACTGGGCACACCACTATACGCACGCACGCCGCCAGGGCCTCCTTCCATAATGTACCATGCTTGGGGCCTGATGGCTAATGGGGCAGTAGATGTTCGGGTGTCCGCGGGCACCCTCTGGGTAATGAGCTGGAACGTGCGTGGGGTCTTGGACAAGATCAAACGAGGGGCTGTCCTGCATCAGGCCAAGAGAGCCGGAGCTGATGTCCTCCTGCTACAAGAGACCCATTTGATGGGCTCCAAGATCCTTTGCCTGCAGCGCTATGGCTTCCAGCAGGTCTTTCATGCTGGGTTTAAGCAGAATTCTAGGGGGGTGGCGGTATTAATCCACCTCAGGGTCCTGTATGTGCATTTGCAGCAATGGTTGGATCCACAGGGGCGCTACGTGTTCCTTCGGGGCACAATTGGGAAGGATCCCATTGTGTTGGGTTGTGTGTATGCCCCTCCCCCTTTACTGTGGTCCTTAGTTGAGCGGCTGCTCTCTCTGTGGGCAGATATGCCAGACGTGGCCTCGGTAGTGGGTGGGGATTGGAATGATGTTATGGATATGGGTAGAGACAGAAGTAGGATGGGAAGGGACCCGAACAGCAACCACCCCACAAAATTACACTCCCTGGTTACTGGTCTGGATTGGGTGGACACCTGGCTACACATACATGGCGACAAGAGGGAGTTTACCTACCTATCGGCCGGTACATAAATCATTCTCTAGGCTAGACTATGTTTTTGTCCCCCGGACGACAGTGACAAATGTGATGTCTGCTGGGATCCTCCCCAGAGGGCTGTCGGACCACTCTCCTGTGTTTGTAGAGTTGCGGCTGGGTAGGGGGCGACAGCCCTTTCGCTGGCGTCTAGCGGTGTGGCATTTGCAGAATTCCGACTACGGGAGGCACATGCGGGAGACGATCGCAGACTACTTTCTCGCCAATGTGGGATCGGTTTCTAGCGCAGTAACGCTCTGGGAGGCACTGAAGCCCACTCTACGGGGGGGGGGGGTTGATATAGCATGGTGTACGGCGGCCAATAGAAAACGTCGGGAAGAGCTGGTCAAGGCGGAGTCAGAGGTGGACGCCCTTGAGCGTCGGAGCCGGGGGACGAGCAATGGTCTGGTGGTGTGTCAGCTGTTGCAAGCACAGCAGTTGTACGCCTCTCTCGTGCTAGATGAGGCCCGTCAAGTCTGGCTGGCAACACGTAGCAGAATCTGCCAATGGAGCGACAAGTCGAGCAAAATGCTACATCGGCTCTGCCAGGGCGTTTTTCATCCACAGGCACTTCCAGGGGTGCTTGATGAGAATGGGGTGCCGCTAAGAGACCCCAGGGCCATAGCGGAGAGCTTCGCCACCTATTACGCTGAGATGTTTGCTCCGCGGGAGTGTCTCCCCAAGGAGACGGTTGACAAGTTTACTGCAGATCTCCCGCCAGAAGCGGTGTCCGATGATACACGCCAACGGCTGGAGCTTCACCTATCGGTGGAAGAACTGGGCAAGGCCCTGGGAAAACTCAATACTGGGAAGGCCCCGGACCCAATGGGTTCCTCGCTGAGTTCCATCGTCGGTACAATCTACAGCTGGCATCTTACTATCGGGCATTGGTGGAGGAGGCCAGGGAGGCTGGTCGGCTCCCCCAGGACTGGCGCCATGCGGAGGTAGTGGTATTTCATAAGCCTTCGGAGCAACATGCCTCATACCACCCCATTTCTCTTCTTAATGTGGAGGCAAAAGTTTTAGCCAGGGCTCTAGCTAACCGCCTTCTGCCGTATATCTCCGCTTTGGTCCACCAGGACCAGGCCAGGTTCATGCCCCAGAGGCGACGCGGCACAACATACGGTGGGCCCACGTAGCTCTGGCAGCGGTCTGACGGACAGGGGTGCAAGCGGCGCTCCTACTGGCAGACATAGACAGGGTGTTCGACTCCCTGAGCTGGGTCTACCTGTTCGCCCTTCTTCGTCGGCTTAATCTTGGCCCCAGGTGTTTGTCGAGGCTACTATACACCGACTTGACAGCGTCGGTCCGTGTGGCGGGTGCGCTATCGCCTGGCTTCTCCATCCATCGTGGCACCAGGCAGGGGTGCCCCCTGTCGCCTTATTTATTTGCCCTGGCTATGGAGCCACTTGCGGCCTGGGTGCACATTGATGCTCAGCTGGAGGGGTTTGAGTGGGCTACTGGTCTCTATGATAGGATCGCATTATATGTGGAGGACGTCCTTTTCTTTTTATTGGCATTGAATAAGTCGGGCCGCGGATCCTGGAAATCATGGGAATATTTGGGGAGGCGTTCGGGCTCTATATGAACCCTCGTAAGTCTACGCTATGAGTGCTAGGGGCGCGGGTTGGAGTGGGTGCATGGGCGTCTACATTACAGGTGGCGGTGGGAGGCCTCAAATATCTGGGCGTTTTCCTCTCTGACGTGCCAGCGGTGTCGTGGGAGCGGAATGTGGCGCCAGTTTGGGAGCACGTACAGGCGGATATCAAAATCTGGACCCGTATGCCACTAACAATCTGAGGCAGGTCGGCAATATTCAAAATGGTCGCACTCCCCCGCCTGCTATACCATCGCGCCCAGATGGTTCCGGCTGGTCAACTCGACACTGGGGCAGTTCCTCTGGGGGGGAGGAGCGGTGCGTGTCACATTGCATACATGCTTTCTCTCCACTTACTGTGGAGACCTAGCGACCTCAGATATCCTTTCATATTATCAGGCCTCGCACCTGTTGGTCCTCAACGTGTGGTGGTTTGGGGACAGGGGGGACCTGGCCTATGCTGTTGAGCGGTACATGATGGGGCAGTCCACTCTCCATACAATACTTTTTTCCGCTGCGTTGCGTGGTATATTGCCGACGGCGACAGAAATAGTCTTCCAAATTTGGTAGCAATCCCTGAAGCGCATGGGGTAGTGGAACACACTTACGGAAGAAACCCCCCTGTGGCATAATGGGCGCCTGCCTGCTTTGGTGACCCTACAGGGCTTTTGGGGCTGGGACACCATTGGCGTCTCTACCCTGGGCGATGTTGTGCGCGATGGCTCCCTCAAATCTTTTCGCAATTTGCAGGTGGAATTTAGCATGGCCCAGTCGCAATTCTTCCTGTATCTCCAGCTCAGACACGTGCTTACCCCTAGTCTGGAGGGCCTTGACTCTATTCCTGAGTGTAGCCCGCTGGAAGCGAAGGTTTTTACGGGTGACCTGGAGACCAAAAAGATATTGTGAATATACCAGACCCTGGTCACTCACAGTGCGTCCCAACTGGGGAGATTATGGGGGCGTGGGAAGAGGATGTGGGGTTTTGGAGGAAGAAGACTGGAGGGAGGCCTTAGCCGCACCACGGGGGCAGCCATAGCAATGCGTCTCCGCCTCATCCAATTTAAATATCTTCACCAAGTTTATTTTACTCTGGTACGATTGTGGTGGGCGGTTCTGATCGCTTCCCCGGAATGCCTCCGGTGCGGTGGGACGGAAGGCACATTTCTACATACCGTCTGACAATGCTTGTCATTAGACCGTTTTTGGAGAGGGATATTCGCCTGCCTTTTTGAAGTCCTGGGGTGGTCGCTTCCACGTACGCCACAGTTTGCCCTATTGCACGTGATGGAAGGGATCGGGGGCAATATCTATAAACGGCATTTGTTACAGTTGGGCCTCACATTGGCGAAACGTGATATTACTCAGAGGTGGAAGGATGTGCGGGTGGCCTCGCTGGTCGCCTGGAAACATGGATTGGACTTCTGCATGGGGTTGGAGCGGCCAATCTTTATGGCTCGGGGGTGCCAGTGTAAGCATTACAAAATTTGGAAGCTGTGGGCTGACTATAGGGGCTTGTGGCTGGAGCCTCCCGCTGAAACAGATGATATCCCGGTGGAATGAGGATAGGGACGGGGTGGTTGGGCCTGGGGCAGGGTGGGGGGTGGTTTGGGGTGTGTGTGTGTGTGCTCGAGTGGGTGGGTCTCGGAGGTGGTTGTGCAACTCGGGGGTCAGGGGGAACAGTTGGGGCACATGGGGCTGTTATCCTAAATGACACTCATTATCGAAAAAAAGTCCATTGCTGCCATATAACTGTGTAATGTGATACTGCAGTGGACTCTGGAGTGCAGAGCTATGCGCCTCTTGTGCAAATTGACGAATAAAATTTGTTTTAAAAAAAGAATGTGTCATTATGTAGAGAATAGGCTCACTGTAAGTAGCGCAACAAAATTCTATTAGCCATGCAACAGTTTAATGTTTTGCAGTTGCCAAAAGTCTGCCTGTCTGCTTCTTCTCCCCGAGCTGGTTTGTTCCTCGGTCATGCCCAAGGCACAACCTCCCGGATGACACCACTAACACCTA
The DNA here is from genome assembly GCF_964263255.1 of Lissotriton vulgaris. Lineage (NCBI taxonomy): Eukaryota > Metazoa > Chordata > Amphibia > Caudata > Salamandridae > Lissotriton > Lissotriton vulgaris. The sequence goes on along the minus strand of NC_141699.1, from coordinate 139,845,432 downwards.
AACTGCCCTAATTAAGGCCCTGCAGGCAAGAGGAGTGGTATGGGTATTTAAAAGGGAAACGAAGGTAAGAGGGAAAGAAAAGGGTGGACGAAAAGGAAGCGCATTAAAGGGGAGAGGAGAGCAGAGATGAGAGGGAGAAGAAAGGGCAGGGTGGAAAAAGAAATGCAGCCGGAGAAGAGTTAAAGGATGGATTTGGACCAGAGGATCGCAGAAGAGACGCCTCTCAGAGCCCACCTTGCTGAGTCACGGTCGAGCATCATCTCAGCTCTCAGACGCCATAGAAGAAATTTTTATATTTTTAAAGTGTTACATGTTGCAAAGCAGGCACAATGATATAAGTTGCAAAATGGTATTCCGGTACAGGAGACAACTCTTGCAGCTGGGCGGGATTGAGCCTTGAAGAAGTAAACAAGTGGGAAGGGTGGGGGGTGCGTGCATGCACACACAGGAGACAACTCTTGCAGCTGGGCAGGCTTGAGCCTTGAGGCTTGAAGAAGTAAACAAGTGGGAGGGGTTGGGGGAGTGCACAAAAACGCTAAGCAGCAGCTGTTTGCTCTTTTTCAAAGCACACACTTGTGCTTGTGGCGTGCCGCTGCGCACTCCCGCAAGCTGTATGCTGCCACAAGCACGAGTATGTGCTTGGAGAAAGAGCTGTACGACGGCTAAAGGTCTCCTATGCAGCGCATGCGCACTGCATAGGCGAGACCTAGAAACCTGTTCTCCTCAACCCTCTGTTGTCATTCCCAAAACTTCTTTGGATTCAATTGCAGCTCAATATCTCTTGAAATTTTTAACTTCCTTGCCAGTCCGCCAAAAATAGACCATCAAACCTGAAAGTAAAAAAAATAAATAAATGAAATCTAAAATGTAATCCATGCATTGGGACATTGTGGGCTTATAATCAACATCACAGTGGCCGATGCTCAGTTAAAACTTTTACATTAATGATCCACTTCGAGATTCAACCAGTAGATGCTGGAATAATGCACAGCATGTGAATTTGAAATAGGATCATGCGGCAAAACTGTTGTTCTTATTTTCTCACATGCAGCAATTTGAATAACCGGACACATTTTTGTTCTTAATTTCTTTTCTTAAATCATTACTCTATAAACTGGCAGGCACGAAATTATACAAAGAAATAAAACAAACAAAAAGCAGTCCAAGCAGTAAGTCTGTCACTGAACTTAAGAAGGTTCTGCTGCAATCAGATTGGCCAAAGATTCCTTTCGATACTCATCTGTTACAACACTTAATTAACCACTGAAAGAAAACACATCAAGAGGAGCCTTCCCAATTCTTTAATCTGTGTAACGTACAATGATACTGTACACAAAGCACACCCAGGCATTAAGACAATGCACTAACAGCAAGAAGAAGAAGCTCTAGGTATGGTTTGTTACATACAAGCAAAAGAGATCTTAACAGTATTGTATACACGTAAAAGTAATGCAAGAAATCAAAATCAGGAAGCTGCAATCTGATGTATCGAAAAGTCCTTGGTGTGTCGGACTTTCCCACGTTTGTTATACTCATGCTCCGAGAATACTTTTATTTAGTTTTTTCAATTGTGTCCTTAAGATACCACTCTTTATAAATAAAATATAACATCATTGAGTATAAAATTGACAGTCGGCGTTATCAATTTATCCAGGGGTTTCATACGAGAGTAGGAAAAAATATAAGGCTTCTAGAACTAATAGGAAAATGCAGCAAAGGTGAAAGCACCATATCTACCTGGGCTATGAACTGCAAGTTTCGTGCTTAGAGGAGATGCTGTGTGTTTTAGAAGTAACACATGTGATCGTCAATGGCTTACAATGATAACCATTTTGGTATCTTAAAATAAACCTTTCCACTCTTGAATGAATATTTTGCTGAGGCCATGTGACAATAAAGGGATTTGCAAGTGAAAGGGAGATGTTTTAATTGAGATGACTTACATCACATTCATCAAATTTGGAATATTTTGTACTCGAGTCTGTACATGCAACCCTCAAAAAACCATTGAACTAACTTTGCAAATGGAAAGATTTCTATTGCTATTGTTTAATAAAAGAAACATTTACACATCAAAAAGCAATATAAAACGATGGGTTTGGGAAATAAATTATACTATAGGTGCATGGACTATTTGTACAGTAAAAACCTCAGGCCTTAGTTTCCCTGTGGCACTTCCACCCACATTGTAGAAAATAAATCTGCATAAACTTATATTATTGCGGTCATGAAAAAAATGAGATTCTGCTCCAGAGACTTTGGTTTCTCGATCTCAATTGTAATGACAGAGAGAGAACGGGCCTGACAAATCAAGAAGCTGAACAGAGATCTTAAAACCAAAAATGTACACATAGGTGAGGATTGTCATTCTTAAATGTTTTCATGAAAACAAGGAATTGAATATAATATTGCACTTTTGCATTTACATGTACATTAAACTTGGTCCATGAAAAAAACTTTTTACATAATGCCTGAAATGAAAAAAAGCTACATGTTTAAATATTAATAAAATCGGAAAGTTGTTCCTTCCAGATATTTTCTCTACATAAATAAATAACTTTCACTTTGTACATAACCAACTTCTCTGAACATTTACATTTTCTTTTGTTTTACACTATCTACACACAATATTGTGTTAATATCCCTCATTGGAAAATTTACACGTCTCCACATCTTTTTCAGAAATTGTCTACATGTGTCTGTCGGGTCCACAACCATGAAAGGCCATATCCAAATTTGTCAGTGGGTTTGTGATATTTTTTTTTATTTGAAATTTAACATGGTTGACTAGGATTTGCCCTTGTAATTGATGATGGCAAAACATTAGTACATCCTTAACCTAACAACATACATAAAGTAATTCACATTATAGCAGCAGCGTCAGATGCACATTCAAGACACATACATATTCTGCGCTATGAGAAAGGGAAGTATTCTTTCATGTGTAAAAATCGATCTAGGTACTAGTGTATTGTAGGTAAAAGTAACCTAATATTGTTGCAGTTTGTCAAGTTTGAAAGTCAGGTGATGCATGGTGTACTTAATCTCCGTTATTGTTGGCTTTTGAAATAAGCCAGCACTTACGGCCACTGTCTTTTAAGACTACGTCAACTTAGTATAAATGTGTTTTTTCATGAGATTCTGTTTTTTTGTTTTCATAAAGTCGTCTCCTCAGTCTGTAATGCACCCTGTTTTCTTTTCTGGGATGACACGGTGAAGTAATGAGTTGCTCTTAGGCAGATTTCACAGTGCTGGGTATCTGAGTGCAGAAATGCCGCGCTCTTGGTGGAGATAATGACTTATTAAACCAAAGTAGCCTCATTAAAAATCTCATTATAAATAGGATTATCAAGTAGAAAGCGTTAAAAATGCGATATACTACAGTGGACGGTAAAGCTGCATTTTCGTTTGGCTCTGCCTATGTGTTGGGAGTAAAAAAATTCTCATCTGTTCTGTCCCAAATCCTGACCATGAAAGCCTTTAAAGGAGCCTTGCCGTCTAGCTTGAGAGAGGAAAATTAAGATATGGCCTTTTGCAATGTGGTGTATGTTTTTGGCATACTCCCCTTCACCAGTCTTATTGTTTAGAAGAATAATGACTGCACAAAAATATACCTCAGCAACATACTGTTGTCATGCACTACCAACAAATCATGTGTAGCTACATGAGATGGTAACAAGTCTCCATTCTAAAAAATATCAGTGCAAAAAACAATGAGGTTTTACAGTTGAGGAACTACAGGTAAAAAAGCAAGTTTAACTCCTTGTGACAGTTGCTACAGGGGGCTTATTGACCCTTGAAACTATGAACCACGATATTAAGGTTTGGACCTAGCCTTCTTGAGTTCCCATCATGAGAAATGGAGTGGTTCCTAAGGCTCAAGGCTTGACCTGTCTGATAGTGTTCTAACGGAATACGCAACTTGTTGTGCGCCACTGACCAGAAACGAAAACTTGTTAAATGATCCAACAAAATACACACACAGTTCTCTGCTTGTATGCAAATATCATCTGTGGTTGCTAAATCACCAATTGTCAAAATTAGCGGAAAAAAGAGGATCTTTAGCTGCAGATTATGAGGCCCGATATCCATGCATTGTACAAGAAGCTCTGTTTGCTAGTGGCGTCCTCCTACCTGTTGAACAGTTTTCCACTGCGAAAAAAAGGTACATGGTTATACCACAGTAGCTGTGTCTGGCTGCAGAACAGGCTAAGTGAAAGATCCAAACCTTCTAACATCTACCCACATTCTGTGCATTATTCAGTTTGACACGTCCTTTTATCAATGGCTAAGTAGAGGAAGGAGGCACGTATTTACAGTTGTAGTCGCTGAACCTGGATAAGAAAGGACATTGGGCAGATATGTTCTTAGCATACAGCTGGTGTAGCACACAACTTCATTTCCCCTTTCTGAACAACCAAATCCAATCCTCACAAGTAAAATGGAATTCTAGGTCCCACACGCCAACAATTATGTCACACCATCACAACCGCTATATTGAATGGCCCGCATTTCTTGTGTCATTAGCCTGACTCTGTTCTTTCAGACCTGTTGTTTTGTAGCACCATAATCACCCGTCCTGCAACATCCATCCTGCCGTTGTGTTCTGCGTTGCTACAGCCAGCTATTTCTATCTTTTGGTAAATTACTTCTGACTTAAAACGCCAGATTCTAATTTGGCAGCAGGGGCTGCTGCACTCCGTCCCCAACATCCTGCAGCAAGGCTCATGCTTCTTTGGCTGCGCTCCTTCTCTCGCTCCCTATCGCTCTCGGATTGGCTCTGCGTTCTTTCTGGCTTCGGGTTTGTACTCCCTGCTGGCTGCGAGGAGATGTTGCGTAGCAAGTGGTTCCTCTTTCTTAAGAAGTCTGTCTGCCCCGGAAGGCAAAAGCTCCCCTTTCGAAGTGCCATTCTGGTGGAATTCTTAGCTGGTCTAGAGCGATGGTTATACTCCAGTTGGGCAAGATGTGCGGCATACCCTTCAGTAATAAACTAAGGACAAAAAATATTTAAAACATAGTTAAGATTTTGTCTATACAGCCTACACCTAAAATATTGTAAAGTACATGCATTCACTTCAGTTACTTACTACCACCTCTGAATCCATTCCACAACTAACTAAATAACCAAAGGACCTTGCCAGTCTCCTATATGTACTCTAATGTTTAGTATTGCTAGACTGGGGGCCTGGGATTCCCTCAGACTTCTTACGGGCTTGATGTCACAATCCTGGAGGGAACCACAGAGCATGGAATGTGCTTCTGTTAACTTCATCTTGGTCAAAGTCCACTATAAAATACTACAGCAATAGTAAATTCACTCCCTGACGAATCAGTTACTTATCTTCTGTAACAATGTACCTGGTAGAGACATATTCTAGTTGTAGACTCCTTACCTTGTGTATTTCCCCCAGGCATCAGTCTGGATCCAGAGATTTTTCACCAGCAGTACCCCTGTGCGTCAGTAGGCGGCGTTGGTCAGGTCTGCATCCGCCATCGTCATCATGCACGTCGGATGGACGTTGCGGGACCTATATAGATTCCGGGCGTGCAGACGTCAGTTCATAACACGACATTCCAGGCCAGAAGCGCAGAGCCAAGAAAGACACTGACCACTATGGGTCAAAACTAGGGCCCTTTAGGGAAGTCCCTATCCCTAGACATCAGTTCACAAAGCGGGGATGATGGATGGCCCGTTAAGGAATCTACAACTAGAATATGTCTCCACCAGATACATCGTTACTGAAGGTAAGTAACTAATTTATCTGATAGAGACTCTAGTTGTAGATTCCTTACCTTGTGAATAGATACCACAGCAATACCAACGCCGGAGGAGGGTCTACGTACCAAGATCACATAAGGAAGTCCTGGATGACCGAGCAGGCAAAGTACCGGCCCCTCCGGACTTGGCTGTCCCACAGTAGTGTCTGGTAAACGTGTGCAAGGATGCCCACGTTGCTGCCTGACAGATATCCAGGACTGGGACTCGGCATGCTTGTGCAGTGGTTGTCGCTGTTGCTCTAGTAGAGTGAGCACGTAACCCCACAGGAGGTTCCTTCTGTGCCAAAGCATATCACAATTTAATGCAGAGGACAACCCATCGAGAGATGGTCCTTTTCTGTACCGCCTGACCTGTCTTGGCACCCACATAGCCAATGAAGAGTTGATCATCCACTGGAACTCTTTCCTATCATCATGATAAAAAGACAACACCTGTTTTGGGTCCAGACGGTGGAGTCTCTCCTCCTACTTGAAGGGATGCGGGGTGGGTAAAGGTGGGCAGAGGAGTGGATTGTCCCACATGAAAGGGCGTGACCACCTTAGGAAGGAACAAAGCTTTTGTTCGAAGTACTACTTTATCTGGATGAACAGACAGATAGGGAGACTTGGAATAGAGCCTGGAGCTCGCTAACTCTGAGAGCAGAGGTGATGGCAATGAGGAAAGCAGTTTTAAGAGTTAGAAGCCTGAGAGGGCAATTATGAAGAGGCTCGAAGGGAGCACACATAAGAAAAGTCAAAAACAAATTTAAATCCCATTGGGGCATTAGGAAAGGACACAGAGGAAACAAGTGAGTAAGGCCCTTAAGGAATCTGGTGACAATCTGGAAGTCTCAGAAAGGCAAAGATAGCCGAAAAATAACCCTTAAGGGTGCCAAAAGCAAAACCCTGCTGGGCCAAAGAAAGTAAATTCAAGAGAACCTTCAAAAGAGGTGCAGAAAAGTGACCAACAGCCTTTGCTGTGCATCATGCCACACATTCTTTGCATCTACCGGCGTATACCGTTTTAGTGGCGGGACGCCCTGGCTGCCAAGATGACATCTCAGACTTCAAATGGAAGGTCGAAAGTTGTCAACTGCCACCGCTCAATAACCACGCAAAGAGGTGGAGGCTGGATAGGTTTGGTGGAAGAACCGTCCCATGCTACCGCTACAGAAGATCCGGACAGTCTGATGAGAGGATCGATGGCTATGAGCCGACTGGACTATGGAAACACCCTCTACGCCGGGACTACCGCTAAACTCCAGAAAAAACTCCAACGAATCCAAAACGCCTCAGCCAGGCTCATATTAGACATCCCGCGTAAAGAACACATCTCTGGTCACCTGAAAAACCTCCACTGGCTTCCCGTCAATAAGAGGATCACTTTCCGGCTCCTAACCCACGCACACAAAGCACTCTACGAAATCGGACCAGAATGCCTTAACACACGACTGTCCTTCTACACCCCCTCCCGCCAGCTTCGATCTTCCAACCAAGCCCTTGCCACTGTACCTCGCATCAACAAGACCACCATGGGAGGTAGATCCTTCTCCTACCTGGCAGCTAAAACTTGGAACTCACTTCCCACTTACCTTCGCCTTACCCAGAACCACCTAGCATTCAGAAAGCAACTTAAAACGTGGCTATTTGACAAGTAATTCCCCACCCCTCCTTAAGCGCCTTGAGACCCTCTGGGTATGTAGTGCGCTATATAAATCCTTTGACTTGACTTGACTTGACTTATGTTCAGAAGGTCGAAATACTGTGCCCAATCCGGAACCCCAAGAATGACTTGAGCCCACTTATGCTTGATCTTCCATAGCACTCTGAGCAGAAGTGGTATAGGCGGAAAGGCGTAGAGGAGGCCAAAGCTCCACTTGCAATGAAAAGCATTGCCGAGCAAGCGCTGCTTTGGAACCTCCAACGTGAAATACTGCTGAAATTGCACGTTTTCTTCGTAGGCGAACAGATCTTACCAAGGCTCTCCCCATTGCTGAAAGAGGCCTTGCGCCACCTCCGGAGACGCCATTCGTGATCGACCAAGCACTGATGGCTACGTTTGTCCACCCTAGCGTTCAGAGAACCCGTCAGGTGGTGAACCACCAGGGATATGCCTTGATGTTCCCAGCATGTCCAGAGGCAGAAAACCTCCTGACAAACGGTCCACGCCCCCACCCCGCCCAGTTTGTTGCAGTACCACATGGCAGTGGTGTTGTCGGTGAACACCTGCACCACTTTCCCTTTGAGAGAGGGAAGGAATGCCTTCAGTGCCAGTCTGATCGCCCTGAGCTCCCAAAGGTTGAAACGGAGACCGGACTCTGCCGGAGATATGAAGCCTCTGATCCCTGCCTCTCCAGGGTGGACGTCCCATCCCAGGAGTGATGCATTTGTCACTACCATCAAATATGGTTGGGAAGGGAGAGGGATCTGCCTCTGACCCAATCTCGGTTTGTTAGCCACCACTGTTGATGTGCAGTTCCCTCCGAGATCTGGACGTAGTTGGAAAGATTCCTGATGCTGAGCCCACTAGAACTTCAGGTCCCACTGCAGAGCCCGCATATGCCATCTGGCATGATCCACCAGCAGGATGCAGGAGGTCATGAGGCCCAGCCTCAGAGTAATTCTCACCTTATTCCGGGATAGAGGCCGAAACATCGGAATCATAGCCCGAATATCTCGTACTTGCTGCTCGGAGGATAGGCCCGAACCTGTCCTGAATCGTCCCGATGAAAGGTAGCCCTTGAGAGGGAATCAGATGTGACTTCAGCACGTTGACAGTGAACCCCAGCGAGTGCAGGAGGTCTGCCGAAGTCTGGAGGTAGGACCTGGGGTAAGCCGCCTTCAACAGCCAGTCCTAGAGATAGGGAAAGACTGGCACCTCTTATCTGCGCAGATGAGCTGCAACCACCGCCATCACTTTTGGGAACACCCGAGGGGCACTGGTAAGTGGATCATGGTGAACTGAAAGTGCTCATGGCCCTGCATGAACCATAAGTAACGTCTGTGGGCTAGCAGGACGGGGATACGGAAATAAGCATCTCTCAAGCCCAATGCTAAAATCCAGTCTCCTGGCTGGAAGGCAGACAGGACCTGGGCCAAAGTAAGTATTTTAAACTTCTCCTTTCGGGGGAAGAAGTTGAGGGTCCGGAGGTCTAGGATAGGATGCAGGCCTTTGTCCTTTTTGGGAACCAGAAAGTAGCAGCAGTAACAACCACGTCCTACTTCTGGCACAGGAGAAGTGCTAAATGATCCTCCGACAAGCGGTCGAAAGAAGGTGGCATGGAACGATGGGCAGTCTCGAAGAGGAAGGAGTAGCTCCTTCGGACTATCTGCAGAACTCACCTATTTGACGTGATGGACTGCCAACAGAGATGATGGTGAATCCTGCATCCGACGGGCTGATTATGGGCCTTAAACGTAGGACTAGGAAGGTTTGGAGGCAGTGGTAGAGGGGGAAAGGGTGGAGTGGCCTGCCCGCTGACTCCCTGACCCATGAGGATGCTGGGTCTCATGTACGCAGCCACGCAGAGGCTAGACAGCTTGCATGACTCATTGGCTGGTTTATAAAATACATTTCTGGGCGCCCCTTCCGTAGCCACGAAAGGCAGACTTCCTTGTCGTATACCTTCCTGTTGAAGGGACACCGTATTGAACTTTGAGGGTTGGGCGTCCACTGTGGCTTAGAGAGTGGTGGTGCTTCTGGTATTATGGGGGATCACTGGGACAGGCCTTGAATGGTTTCCTGGTGGGACCCGGCGTTGTCTGTCCCACGACAGATACTTCCTGTTCTCAAAGTAGGGGGTGCCGGTGAGGGGGAGATGTTTTTGTTTATCTTTTGTAGATCCACTCACTGCGCATCATCCACGACCCAGCTGCTGACCACCCCTCCATCCCTTTTCCACCTCAGTGCACCATGAGCGGGAATCCGGCCTGAGATATAGCTGATCAACTCCATGTAGTGTCCTGGAATGTGAACGGTTTGCTGAATAAAAGTAAAAGCAATGCGGTCCTTAAATAAACTCAGATGTTAGGGGTCGATGTCCTGTTCCTGTAGGAGGCTCATCTTATGGATAAAAAAGGCCCCGGCAAAGATATACAGTGTTCCACCTCTTCTAATGGGAGATCTGTGATACATGTTGATTACCCTGCTATATATTGCCATTGCATCGTACTGTCGCTATGTCATCATGCAGGATATGTGTGTTGTATTCTTTTGCTCATCGTATAATTATGTATTGACTATGCATACCTGAAAAACAATAAAACATTTTTTTTTTAAACGGATAAAAAGGCCCCAGGTCTGACTAGGTGCGGCTATACGGATAAGGGGTTCTAGGGAAACAGGTATCCTAATTAGGAATGTTATACCCTTTTATTGTGTTAAGTCCTGGGTGGATCCAAAGGGCAGGTGCATGGCTGTGATGGTAATTTATCTGGGGAATCCCTCACATTTCTAAGCATCTATGTCTCTCCTCCTCTAAGTCAGTCGTTTGTGAACTTAATCACTGGGCAGTAGGGGGAATTCCCAGAGGGACTCACAGTGATGGGGGGATTGGAAAAGCGTCATGTATAGCACCATTTACCGGTGGAGACTGCATGGATAGCCCTTGGGGGCTGGAGGCACTTGCATGCCTCCCTTTGTTGATGCCTTAGGTCTGATAGAGAAGCTATCACCCCTATGAGCGCGGTTACACTTTTCTTTTCTCAGGTGCATGGCTCCTTCTCATGCTTAGGACTACTTCCTCATGTCATGCTCATATATGCATAGAATTATTGACGTCACCATGCTAGCACAGCAGCTTTAGGACCATTGATTGGCAACGACCTGACTTTAGGTGGGACCTCTCACCCTAGCATCAACAAAACCCAAATTATAGACAACACATGGAGTGGTTCTTAAACTTGGAAGTGAAAGTGCTAGCGAAAGTATTGGCAAACTGTTTGTTACGGTTGGTCCCTGGCCTCATGCTCCCGGACCAAGCCGTGTTTATACTCCATCGGGCTACCCAGTATAAGTTCTGATGCCTATGTAACATGTTGGCTCTGGCAGGCAGATTGGAGGGACGGGTATTTGGTCCACCTTACTGACTTTGACAAGGTGTTTGACTAACTGAGTTGGGAGTACTTGTTTGCTCTTCTTCGCCATCTAAATTTTGTCCCCAAGATTCTCATGTGTCAAGCTGCTATACACAGACTTGGTGACGACAGTACATGTGACTGGTGGCCAATCCAATCCATTTTCTATCCAGCGGGTGATGAGGCAGGTGTGTCCCTTGTTCCCACTACTGATTGCTCTTGCTATGAAACCGTTGGCTGTGTGAGTGAGAATGGAAGCCCAAGTGTGCAGGTTCGAGTGGGGAGATGGGGCCTCAGACAGAATAGCATTATATCAACAATGTTCTTTTCTTCTTAACGGACCCCGAACATATGGGACCCCGTATACTACAAATTTTGCACATCTTTGCGGATACTTCGGGGCTCCACATCAATGTCTCCAGATTTAGTCTTCCTTGTCGAGCTTTGTTTGGTGGTTTAGCTGCATATTGCCACAGTGTTTTAAATACCTGGGTGTGTTCGTGTACCCTGATGCGTGTTGAATCGTCTGAGGGAGGATGTTCGATAGTGGCCTCTTACCCCTCTCCCTGACTGGAATATCAGCAATCTTATATCAGTTACAAAACTTCCTGTTTGGCATCCTGAGACTGTGGTTTTGGAAAATTAATTCTATCCTTCATAGCTTCCTATGGGACAGTGACATTTCCCGTATTGCTCTTAGAAAATGTTTTAAATTTACCTACTTTGGTGGCATCGCAGAAACTGACATAGAATCCTACTATCGAGCCTCACTAATCATTAATGATTGGTGGTATTACTTCCATGGTGACCCCGCGTTTGTATCCGTGTGGAAGGCTAGTGGGCTTACCCCTTTGTCTTCTTTCTATATAATTGTGGCAGCCTTGATTGCCTTCCCCTAGCAACCAGGGTAATTTTCTAACTGTGGAGATGCACCCTTCGGCAGATGGGTTGGTGGGGGAGACTAATTGAGGTGACACCGCTCTGGCAGGGCTGAGCACTGTCCCAGGGGGCCGGATTGGAGAGATTTCAGAGTTGGGACCTGATAGGGATATCTACTCTGGGTGACGTTATGAGTAGGACCACCCTCAAGTCCTTTCAGATTTTGCAAACTGAGTTTGGGATTCAAAGCAGTCAGTTACATCGATACTTGCAGTTCTGCCATGCATTGTCCACATGCATAATGTTATATTCCATATAGGTAACATATTACAGACCCTGGTAACTTCATTACCCTTCACCTATATTCTTCCCTACATTACACTTGTAACAGTTTACAGGGACTGACCTTTTACCTAGATGCGACACTGCATTCAGAATACAGGTTTTTCCCTAGTTCGAAATCTCATATATTATGCATGAGGATGACCATCTTCTGTACAATATCTATGTATAAAGTTCATACCCAACGTCCTCCTTAGGCCCCACAGTAATGCAGCGAGGTAGGACCCCTGGTAAGACCTATGGGTATATATACATCACATCTTGCTAAGAAAGAGCCGAGGAGACCGAGACTTCCGGGCGACACACTAACCAGAGAAGCTGAGGTTCCTGTATGCAGATACTCCAGCTCACAGTGGTCTAACATCCCTTGCGGGGTGTCCAGCTTGAGACCAGGACGGGGTCCCACAGTCTCTCACTTCAGGTAATGGGGTTGAATAAATCCTAGAGGGACTTTTGGCTTAACACCTCTACACATGCTAGGTACATTTAGGTACATCTAGTTAGTGAAGCATCGTAGGAGTATGCATCTTTTATCACGTGTTTTATATACTCAAATATATTCATGATTATTGTAAGATGTTAGAGCTATACCATCCCTTTACCTTTAAAGTACTGCTTATCATTTATATCTTATCGTAACGGTTGTTGCAGCTCACCTATTCTACACCAGAATAACAACGGTTCATTAAATACTTACTGAAAACGCCTAGACGCTTTATTCTGTGCATTTCTCTGAGACGGACTAAGTAAGCACCAGGGACCGAGCGAAAAGTAGTATATTGGTTCCACAGTCCTGAGGGATCAGGGTTGTCATGTTCGATGGTTGCCAAGAACTATTCTATCCTTGGTAAGAGGAGATTCTAGTGGCACTGTGAGCTAGTTGGTACAAAAGGTCAACATACCCGGTGGGGGTGTTCAGAATCAGTCTGACACCAATCCTACAGTGTATGTTGTCTAAACGCGTAGATCCTGTATAATTATTATAGGAACTACACGACAAGGCGCCCAACGTTGATTGGGTTTGTATTTAACAGTAGAATCTGATTAGTTCAGTTGTGCTGTTGCTGTTCTCAGAAATCCCTACTCACAAAACACCAGAGACATCTGGAGTGGGTGGGCCAAACTCCGCCACAACTGAATAGGCGAAAAATCCTATTTATTGGCTGTTGGTTAATCAAGCGTGCAGGACACAGTGTTCCAAAAAATTGTGCAAAACACCTTATCTTAGTTCCCTTTAAAAGTTATTACGTGTTCTAAACACAATGACTAACCAGGACATAGACCCACTAGAGCAACCACTGCCCCTCTCGGAAGACGAGGAAGATGCAAACGCAATACATATTGCGGCAAATGTTAGAAATGGGGTCATCCTGAAACTGCTTGCGCATGGTCTAAGACCTAGGGGTGGGCGTAGTAGCTTTCGTGATTGAGGCACACAAATCATACAGAAGAAAGGTATTTTATTCCTGAGTTACATTCCCATCAGCAAATGCAAGAACAAAAACATTTCATTTCTACACAGAAGATGATGCACCACCAGAATATTGTCCGTTTGAGGACATTGAAGTTCTGCTCACATACCAGGAACACTTATACTGGTTTAAAAGCGCCCTCTCCCATACAAGAAGACTCGGTCCGCTCGGAAGAGAAGGGGCAACATGGCCAATATTAGTGGCCTACATCTGACATCGAAACAATGCCAGGAGGAGACTTACTAATACGTCACAAAGAATTATTAAAAATGTACAGAAACATGACGCAGTTTGTCATGAGGACACTTACAGTCCGGCAACGGTTACAACAAATACAACTTCAGTTCAAAGTTCAGCAACTAAAATAATACCACATACGTTACACGCAGTAATGAGTAAAATGCCCGCAAAACGTGAACAAACTCCAGTTTAGGTAGCTCAGAAAATAACACAGCTAGAAGCAGTATTTACGAATACAAGCCTTTATAAAAAACACAGAATGCTGACAATCTGCTTGCCCATGGGGATAACACCACAGATAAAGGATTGTACCTCTTGGGGTGCAGAACTCATGGTATCCTGTCATTAGCAGTAATACCAGATGTATTAAGACAAATACAAAATGAGTACGGAGCAGAGCCTGCTCTGAACTTAGGGATGAAATTACTAGGTAATTATGCCTAGGTATCAGCTATAATATTAGCAAATATTAAAGGGGAGGCAGCATCAGTGGCTATCCGGCAACGCCTAAGGGAGTTCAGTCCTTTACAACGGGAGCATGAACTTCCAAAAATAATTGAATGCAGTATGCAGTTAGGCAGGGACAGTTTGGGTAGGCCCGAAAAGGACACCTTCAAGCAGACGCCCGCTTCATCAAAAAAGTGGGACAATAACAAAAAACATAAAGTTAACGAAAACAAATCTCAATTGAAAGGTATATCTCCTCCACAGGAGCCCTCCGAAAGGAGGTATAACCTTAGGAATAGGGACAACATTAGGAAACCTGACGGATACACGTTCCTCTCGTTCCTTTCAGGGTTCAACCAAAAACTCTGAGAGGGAAGGACGGTCAGACAGACAAGAAGAGCGTACAAAGTACAGAGACAAGCAGCACGCTCAAGACTATACTTCCAAAAAAGAAGATAAGCCAAAACAAAAGCCACAGTTCAAAAAGAAGAAGGTTTCAGGTCTAAAGATCGGACATCCCCAGAATTCTGAGGACTCAACTGCTGAACGGGGAATAGGCTCTGACAATGCTAGACAGTGCGGCAGAAGTAACAATAGGTTGCCAGAACCTGATGGAATTTCTGGTGACGGTGGATTTGAATGATTACATCACTGTGGAAACACTGGATACTAAGGTAAGTGTCCCGCATAAGTTATATGAAAAAAACACTCCAAACGGAGGGGGACAAGCCCAGGAAAGTTGGAGGTCTCTTTTGAGAGAACCTGACGTTTGGCTATGACATTTTGTTAGCTGAACAAGAGTGGCCTCCAACATTCGTCATGGACTGCCCTAGGGGAGAAACTGTAATTTTACCAGCATTTTCAAACCCTGTTCTCATCTAAAATGTACATATGCACTGAAGTGGGCGGTAGCCCTAGCTCTGGCATTTTTCCAAAACCATGTTGGATGGGATGATGATTCAACCCACTACTTTATTCCACTTAAACATACTCCGACTGCACAGAGGCAGAATCCAATAAAGGAGGAAGATAAAAAACAGGTCAGGGAGATCTTAGATCAACTTGAATACCAAGGGGTGATTGAAACTTGCACCTCTCAAATGAATAACCCTTTGCTTCCCATATCAAAACCGGACAATTCATATAGTTTATTTTTGGATTACAGACATTTAAACACTTGCACGAAGACATTTGCAGTTCAAAATGCACACAGTGCTGCATTAATGAATAATATTGTGCAGGAAAAATACAAAACCAAGCTTGATATCTCAAATGGATTTTTCTGCCAGAATATAGCACCTGAGAGACGGTATTTTACTGCATTCTCCACGTTAGGCTCCCAGCGACAATAACAGTCCTAAATAAACTCCTCAGATTTAAATCGTGAGAGGGTAAGCTTCTCTCAGGGAACCTGGGAGATCATAAGGTTGCTAGTATATACCAGACTCTCATCTCCAACCAACCAGACACATTCACTGCCTTGCAGAGGGCATGGGAAGGTGATTTGGGAAACCCTGAAGATGAGGACTGGACAGAGGCTTGGGGTCCACCTAGAGCAGCGGCTATTGCGGGCAGGCTCGACTGATACAACTTAAATACCTTCACAGGACACACCTCGCAAGTCATCGCCTATGGAGGATGAGGGGTACTGCCTCCCTTGTTGAAACGCAGAGGGGACATTCCTACATACTGTGTGGGGCTGTCCTGTTTTGGATCGGTTTGGCTCGGAGAGACTACTTGCCTGAGCAGGATCCTGAATTGGAATGTCCTAGTGGACCCCAAACTTACCCTCCTACATATTACCTGTATACTGGGTGGTAACCTGTACAAACTAATCAGGGTTGACCCTTGCCAAACATGAAATAGCAAGAGAATGGAAAGTCACGAATTCCCCTTTCTTGCCGGAGAGGAGGAGGGGGGTGGATCACTCCATGGGTTTGGAGATAGTGGTGTACAGGACACAGGGCTGCCCGCAGAAGCATGGTAAGATGTTGCAGGCGTGGGCGGAATACTGTAGTAATGTGTTGGACCTATGCGACAAAATTAGAACCTTCATGGATAAGATAGGTTAAGGCGATTGTTGTTGCACATACAGATCGATGGCTGGTGGTGGCAGCAGGGGTTCTATACACAAGGATTTGCATTTTATGTTTGCATTAGTGCAAAAAGAAAGCACTTAACTTGGGCACAACCACAGGAAACAAACAAGCTTTAAAGCACTTGTATTTATCTGGAAAGTCTTGTGAATGCCTGAACAAGATTCTTGTCTGAAGTTAATCTCTAAAAAAAAAATAGACATTTATTCCTGGGAAAGGCATGTACTCTAGATTTGAGCTTTGACCTGAAATAGCAGTACCTACCAAGAAATATTGTTGATATAAAATATACAGGCTGGGGTAAAGATATGCTGTATTTGAACAAAAAATTAGCAAAATAAACTATGTTAAAAAAATCAATGGTATGGTTCTCAAACATCTGACATGGCTAAGGCATGATTAATAAATACCAATAAGAATACACCTTACTACACTGAAGGAGGCGGAGGGAGCTGACCAAACACAGATACTGACTGCCATGGTGAGTCAGAGATGGATTTGCATGTTATTGCATTTACCTGTTGCAAATGCAGAATCTCATTGTGAAAATAGAGAATCCCATTGTGAAGAAAATAAAATGAAAAAGTGATCATGAAGAAACATTAAAATACAGATTTGTTTGTAATAGGGATTAGGGAAAGTCCATTAAACATTGAAAGGAAAGTGTTACTTACCCTGTAAACATCTCCTAGTAGCATGTAGTGCTGTAGATCCACATGCAGTGCATACTCCTGCCATTTATAGTTAGACTTGGACGTGTGCAAGTTCTTTTTCTTAGAAGTCTTTCCGAGTCACAAGGTGTAGTGACTCCACCTATTGCTGGGAATGAACAAGGGCATCGGCTCCACTGTTAGATTTTTTTCTGCATGTAGGGTGTGAATAACTTGTTGCTTTTAAACTCACCACGCGCTAGCAAAGCGCCAGGGCACTCACCTTCACCAAAAGCACAGCGAGCAGCGGAACTAGCGCTGACTCGTAGTCGAACTATTCTCTGACAAAACGCCAACTCGGCGAGGACTGAGGCCAGGCCCCCTAAAGACCACGCCCCCCCTGTCGCAGTACTTAAAGCGCTGATCACAAGCGCCTAAGTCAGACTATTGCGCACTCCTGAGGCAGAAGCCGGGAGCTTTTAGAACTGTTATAACTTTCTGTGTCACCTGAATAACTTGTTGCTTTTAAACTCACCACGCGCTAGCAAAGCGCCAGGGCACTCACCTTCACCAAAAGCACAGCGAGCAGCGGAACTAGCGCTGACTCGTAGTCAAACTATTCTCAGACAAAACGCCAACTCGGCGAGGACTGAGGCCACGCCCCCTGACGGCCACGCCCCCCCTGTCGCAGTACTTAAAGCGCTGATCACAAGCGCCTAAGTCAGACTATCGCGCACTCCTGAGGCGGAAGCCGGGAGCTTTTAGAACTGTTATAACTTTCTGTGTCACCTGAATAACTTGTTGCTTTTAAACTCACCACGCGCTAGCAAAGCGCCAGGGCACTCACCTTCACCAAAAGCACAGCGAGCAGCGGAACTAGCGCTGACTCGTAGTCGAACTATTCTCTGACAAAACGCCAACTCGGCGAGGACTGAGGCCACGCCCCCTGAAGGCCACACCCCCCTACCCCCTACATCATGTGCTGTCACCGGAAGCGCAGCGGACGAGCGCCGTTTCCGCGCCGAAGGCAAGCCCGTCTGCGCCCGTCATCGCCACGACATCGCCAGTCGCCAGTCCCCCTGGTCTAACCGTGCCCCACATGCCCATACGGTACGACTGTGAGGCACTCCTTGCCATGAATCTTAGTCAAAGATGTCCTGATGCTACAGGTGTCCTTGGCCACTCGCAACTCCAGTGCAACTCCTGCCATTTCTCTACCGATAACCCAACCTGCGTTCGGGGATACCGAGGCATAACCACCACCCCGCCCCTGACGATAATCCAACTTAATGTCAGGTCACTCTCCAAACACCATCTAGAGGTAAACTCGCTCATATTGGATGAAAACCCAGACATCCTCTTCCTCTGCGAAACATGGTTACGAGATGGCGCATCTACCATCCCCAACCTTACGCTCCCAGATGAGTATCACCTGGCCACCCTAAACCGCGATACTCGAGGCGGCGGCATCGCAGTAATTTATAAGAAGCACTTCACCTGCTCCTTTTCTAAAGAAACTCTCCCGGACTGTGAATGCGCTCAATTTAAAATTAGCACTAGCCCTCAATTCACAATGTCGGGCCTATATATCTACCGCCCACCTGGCCCTGCTTCCAGGTTCATTGAAGCCCTTCTCGAGACGTCTACTGCGCTTATTACCAAATCCGCCAACTTCACTATTCTAGGCGACCTCAACCTGCATTTTGACTTAACCAATGATCACACTATTGCTAATCTCCTCACCAATCTCTCGGCTTTGCAGCTTAACTCTCTCATTCACGCTCCCACCCACTTAGCCGGCCATACTCTAGACCCGGTTTTCACCAACATTCAAGAGGCAGTCACAGAAGTCCCCACTCCTATGGGATGGACGGACCACTACCTCATCAAACTAACTGTCCCAGCTCCAGGACGGCAGTATAAAACTGAATCCAACGGTCGCCTTAAAAGACCATGGCACAAGCTCTCCACCCCTATTTTTCATGAAACCCTAGGAGGATTCCATTGGGAAGCCAATCAGGATATAGACACGATCTATACCTCCTTCACTACCTGGATCACATGTGGACTTGATACTCTCATTCCAGCCAAACTAACCAAAGGGCGAGCTACTCCTTCTAATCCCTGGTATGATGACACCCTTAAAGCCATGCGCAAGGACTGCAAAAGAACCGAGCGTCAATGGAGAAAAAACTTTGACGGTCAGGACAAAGCTAACTACCTATCCAAGCTTAAAATATATCACAAATCCATCAGCACTGCCCGCGCAGTTTTCTATGCTGACAAAATCAGTTCCAACCCGAACCCATCTAAAATGATTTTTAAACTTGTCAAAGAACTACAAAATCCCAGGTCACCCTCTCCCAAAATTGCATCCAATGAACAATGCGAGCAGCTGGCTACATACTTTGTAGAGAAAGTCCAGAATATCTACAGAACTTTTCCGCAGAACCCACCTCACTCTGGGGAACCCAAGAACCCAATCTCCACCATCACCCCTCTTAACCAAATCCCGGACATCACGGCTACTGACTTGATTAAACTTTGCAAGAAAGTGAAATCCGGCTCCCCTGCGGACCCTATGAGCCCTTCTCACTTCCTGGACTCGCTTGACTTCTTCCTACCCCCTATGATCGACATCCTCAATCTTTCTTTCACATCTGCTACTGTACCTATAGCCTGGAAGCAAGCTTGGGTATCACCGATAATCAAAAAACCCACCCTGGACCCTTCAAAGCCAGAAAACTTTCGACCCATATCCCTTCTCCCCTGGATATCTAAAATAGCAGAAGCCCACGTCAACTGCATTCTCTCCAAACATGTGGACCTTAATGGAATTCTGGACCCATCCCAAAATGGCTTAAGACCGGGCCACAGCACCGAATCTGCCCTATTGGCCACCACCGAATATCTCCGGACGATTCTAGACTCCGGTCAAAGTGCTGCGCTGATTCTTCCAGATCTCAGCGCAGCCTTTGATACGGTATCGCATGACATTCTTTTGAAACGTCTGGAGATGGCCGGTGTGTCTGGCCTTGCTCTAACCTGGTTCCGCTCCTTTCTTAAGGACAGATCCTTCAGGGTATCAGCCCCCCCTTTCCTCTCAAAACCTCATCCGATAGCACAGGGAGTCCCCCAGGGTTCAGCGCTGAGCCCCTCCCTCTTCAACCTATATGTCCAGCCTCTTGCGGAAGTGGCCAAAGAGTGGGGGCTCACGCTGGTATCGTACGCCGACGACACCCAGCTGGTCGTTACCCTCACTGAAAGCCCTTCCAGCGCGGCGTCCAAGTTCACAGAGGGCCTGGCAGCAGTGGCACAATGGATGACGGACAATTACCTCCAACTGAACGCCGGTAAAACCGAGGTGCTCCTCCTTGGCAGAAACATCAGCCAATGGAACGAGCACTGGTGGCCGTCATCCCTTGGTACCACCCCACTCCCTAAAACCAGCGTAAAAAATCTGGGAGTTTGGATGGATGCCAATCTCAGCTTCCAGACACACACCAAAAAGGTGGCAGCCACCTGTATAGGTCTTCTAAGAAATCTCAGGCCTATACTCGGCTTTTTTGATCCAAAGGTTCGCCAGCTGATTGTCCAGGCAACCATCTTATCACGCCTGGACTATGCGAACGTCCTCCTCCTAGGCGCAAACAAAACAGAAACTGCTAGGTTCCAACGAGTCCAAAATGCGGCGGCTAGAACGCTGGTCGGCCTTTCCCGCAGATGCTCAGCCAGAGCCACCATCCGCAAACTCCACTGGCTGCCCGTGGAAAACAGAGTCAAATTTAAAGCTCTCATTACGATTTTTAAAATTGTCAAACAGGGAAACCCCCCTCTGCTACGAAACCTGACTTGCCCCTATGTCCCTAGCCGTGAGCTACGCTCCTCCAACCAACTCCTTCTGAAAGTACCCAGAATAAAGCTCTGTCGTACTGGAGGCCGCTCCTTCAAGGTTCTTGGTCCCAAGCTATGGAACGATCTTCCTCTCCACATACGTTCCATAGAGTGCCTCTCTG
Organism: Lissotriton vulgaris; assembly: GCF_964263255.1. Taxonomy (NCBI): domain Eukaryota; kingdom Metazoa; phylum Chordata; class Amphibia; order Caudata; family Salamandridae; genus Lissotriton; species Lissotriton vulgaris. The sequence continues at coordinate 139,824,457 of NC_141699.1, read as the reverse complement.
TCTTTCGTAAAGCAATCAAGACCCTCCTTTTCCCTGCCCCCTAGAGTATCTCTCAGACCCCCTCCTCTCCCCCGTCTGATAGGGTGTGTGTTTGTCTCCCAGCGCCGGGAAGCCCCATTGCCGGGGTAGCTGTAGCGCTTCACCAAACCCAGAATAGAATAGAATAGAATAGATGGAACATAGAGATACAGAAAGATCACCATACTAAGGAAAGATTAAGGATCAAAGTTGAAAGAAACAAAAATGTCTGCAACACCTACGAACATCTGGGGAGGAGGGTGGGCACCTGTGAATCTACAGCAATGCATGCCAAAAACAGATGCCTACAAGGTAAGTAACGTTTACCGTTCTTGGCTTGTTTACCCATAGATATATATATGCTGTGTGTATAGACTGTAAAGCAGTCCGCCCAGAAGTGGTGGCTAGCCTGAGGATGTTGCAGAAGATTTGGAAAGCGTGCCAAAGACAGTCTCGCCAAAGTTAGCTTGTCGGTGACCTAAAACATCCACACAGTAATGTTTTGTAAATGTGTGAGGGTTATACCAGTAGTTGCCTTGCAGATGTAAACTATAGGAATACTGCCCAGGAAAGCCATAGAAGCTCCTTTTTTGCGGGTAGAGTGAGGTCTCGGAGGGGCAGGCATAGATCGTTTGGCTTTAGCATAACACGTCTGTATACATCTGACCAGCTAGCATGCTGTAAATGCCTTAGATGGAGCATGTCCTTTGTGTGGTTTGGAGAACAAGACAAAAAGTTGTGTCAAATGGAAGGGCTTGGTCCTGTCAGTGTAATACATAAGTGCTCTTTTGACAACTAATATGTGAAGAGCTTATTCTGCTACTGATTCTGAATGTGGGAAGAACACTGGGAGTTCTATGGTCTGACTGAGGTGGAAGCTAGAGACCTCCTTAGGTAGGAATTTGGGGGTTGTCCTGCGAACAACCCTATTGTGGTGTATTTGAAAAAAAGGTTAATCAAGTAAGAGTCTGTATCACACTAACACACATGACCTAAGTGATGGATACCAGAAAAGCCACCTTCCAGGTAGGAAACTGTAAGGGTCAGTAGTGTAGTGTGATTAGTCTAGTGAAAACAATGTTGATGTTCCACGCAGAAGCGGGTGGTATCCATGGTGGAATAATCCTTTTGAGCCCTTCCATGGAGGCTCTGACAACAGGCACCCTGAAAAGCGAAATGTGTTCTCTGTTTTGGAGAAGATAAGCAGTGAAAGCAGCAAGTGGAGTGTGTGAGGAGTAGAAGCCAGTCCAGACTTCTGCAAGTGAAGCAGGTAACAAACAATGCCTTGAACTGTTGCTTTGAGAGCATCAATGTGTTTAGGGATGGAGTAATGCACAAACTGTTTCCACTTAGCTGCAACTGGCTCTGGTTGTGGGCCTGCGTGCTTCTTTAAGAATGGTCAGATTCAAGGACTTCAGGAGCCAAATTGCAAGATTGAGCTGTTTGGGTTGGGATGCCTTAGAGAGCCTTGGCTTGGGAGAGAAGATCAGGCCGGTTGGGCAGTGTCTTATGAGGCACTAGAGAGAGGTCGAGAAGAGAGGTGAACAGGGCCGGACTGTGAACGAAAACCAGCCCTGGCAAAGTGCTCGCCCCCCCCCATCTTCTCCCCCAGGGGAAGGGGCGGGGGCCGTTTGGGGTGTGACCCTGCTCTTTGCCGATTTTGCAGCTGTGACAAAAACGGCCCCCAGGGGCCCAAAACTGGTCCTCACCCTTGCGGCGCACTGGGGGATTGCCCGGTGCCCGCAACGACCAGTCCGCCATGGTGGTGAACCAAGGCTGGTTGGGGCTACTAAGATGAGAGTGAGAGATGTTTGCCAAAGCTTTCAATCCATGAATGGAAGAAGTGGGAGAGGTGTCAAAGCACAGGCGAAAATCCCTGACCAGTTTATTCATAGTGCATTGTACATCAATTGTGGATGTGGAAGCCTGGAGGCCTGCATTTTTGGAAGTGACGAACAGCTCTATTTGGGAGGGCTGCCAATAGCGAAAGGAGGACTTGGAGGTGAAGTTCCCACTCATGGACTTGCAGATGCATCCTGCTGAGCAGATCTGCCCAGTCGTTGTCCACCTCGGGTACGTACTCTATGAGGTGATGGACTCCATGATGTATCGCCCACCGCCAAATGCTCTGAGCTAGAGAAGACAACTACAGGGAGTGTGTGCCACCTTGTTTCTGTAAGTAATACATGGCAGTTGTGTTGTCCGTCCTGACTAAAATGACCCTGTGCTGAATGAGAGGAAGAAACTTATCAGGACCTTTTGCTCTATAAATAATAGTCATACCTCAGTTTTGCACATTACGCACCCTGTCTTGTGGGCTTTGAACCACAACTTGTAGGTGACTTAACTAATGTCAAAAACAGTTTCTTTTGACATGGGCTTGCTACTGATTTGATCATAGTAGTTTAGGGTTGAGCTGGCAAGGCTGAAGGCTTGTTTTTAAAGTCACTCATGTAGGTGGTGTAAATGCACAATGCAGCCTACATGTTACATATAATCCTTATGACACTGGTGCACTTCCTACACTACATTTGTGTATTTGTACTTGAATGTTAAATATACCACTTGAGATTGGCCAATTTGTCATCATATTTAGGGATCAGAGCACTTGCATGAGGAACTTTAGCCATTTCCTTAGTGCCCCAATTAAAACTATGCCAGTTACTCCAATCCTACAAAAAGAAATAATTCGGGTAGACCACACAAAAGGTAAATTTCCTAAATATGTATACCATAAAATGACCCTGTTGAGGGGGTGTGTGGCCAGCCGGCAATCATGGCGGACCTGAGTTTTTAATGCTCCGGCCGTTCACCACTATTTATCCCTTCTGAGGTGTGCTCAATGCCCCTATTGAGCGGGACTGGTGCGGGGACACAGTGAGGAGCCGATGAAGCCTGGTAGTTCGCTGGACAGGTGGCGCTGAACAGAGAGCTGCGGCCTGGACAAGAAGTGCGGCCCAGAGGGTGAAAGCGAGCGATCTGCGGCAGAAGGTAACGGCCGCCGCCGGGGCCCGTGACAGAGCTACGAGACGGCTGGGGGCACACTGGCGGGCTCGCCTAGTATTGCCCTGCGAAGCACGTTGCCCTAACGAGTCTACATTGAAGGTGAGCCGCTGGGACCTGCCGTGCACTGTGGATTCCTGCGGCCTGCCGCCGCCTAGGGGTTCTGTGGCGAGAGGTGGCGGTGGACCCGCGGCAGCAGCGGGTGCCAAGGGAAACGTTCTGGCCTGCGCCCCGAGCAGTCTTCTGCAGGCGTCCCTGTGAGGGGCGGGCATCTGCGGCCCCGGGACTTGCTGACGGCTGAGCCCTGGAGGGCAGCTGTGGACGGGGAATGAAGCGAGGCCTGGGAAAGGAAAGCGCGCCCTGGGCCCCAGAAGGTAATGGATGGCCCCGCGACCTGTGGATGTGAAGTGGGGCTGCTGGAGGCAGGCTGGGGCTCGGGCCCTGGATTGGCCCTGCGCTGCACAAGGACCCCCGAGTGACTACGCAAGAGGCGGGGGCCCCCGGGGACGATCTGGAGGCCTGCGGGGGTTGGTGCAGCCAGCAGACAGAGAGGTGAGGAGCGGGGCCTGAGCGCGCCGCGAGCCTGGATCAATAGTGGAGTGCCTGATCTGTGCTGCCGGAGGGATACCCAGCGGCGGCTATTGTGGAGAGCAGTGAGCACCTGCAGGTAGCCCCTGTGCGGAGCGGACTTGACTGCGCCAAGTGCAGGGCTCTAAGAGTGGAGTGGACGGTGGCCCCCCGCTAGCAAATAGGTGGCGAGACCCATTACGCCAGGCAAGACAACTTAGATGCGGTCCCCAGTGTAGAGGAAACTGAGTATAATTGTGCCTGGAGTGCCCAGAGGTGTGGGAAACTGCGGAGGAGCCGAGCGAGAATGTTCGCCGCCGGGGCCTGAGAAGCTGCGAGCTGCGAGCTGAAGCATTGAGACATGAGCGCCATTTTCTGGGCAGCGCCATTTTGAGTGAGACTGTGGCTAGAGTGGTGCGCCTCTGACACGAGAGTCACACCAGCCATAGAGGAGGCCCCGGACAATCAGAGGTGCCACAGGGAGACTGTGCCCAAGGCTCCTGTGAACTTAAGGCGAGCGCCCGTCAGGTGTACAAGGTGGGGCCAAGCCGAGTCTGTCAGAGAGGCTCGAGCAGCGGTGTGGCGCCCTGGGCAAGCGGGGAGAAGACGGGAACTTCTTGTGTTGCAAAGGAAAAGGCGGACTATATGGAAAAAAAAACAGTGCTGGTAGCTAGTGCAGAGTGGCTAGCCCCCGACAACAACAACAGGAAGTCGGCCGGCTGCAGACCTGACTGCAGGCTCGGGTTGGCGCTTGCGGAGGGGGGGTTCTCCCTGCCGACAGCTCTGCCAACGGACCGGCACAACAGACTTCTCTCTTGATAACAGGAAGAGGCCCGGGCTTTGGTGGCCTTTAACTGATCGCGCACACCTGAATTGAAGCCCGTCTGCGGATGCCAACGGTGCAACAACTAGCGATGGGCCGGCTGCGGGACAAGTCGCAGCATGGGCAGCCGAGGGCCGACAGTCTTGACCCTTCGCAGGGGCGCCAGAGTGGAAGCATGGAACCTCAAGCGGCGGCTCTTGCAGCCAAAATGGACACTGTGCTTTCAGCGGTGGAACGGATCGGCACCACCCTGGAGCAAACCAAGGAGTCCCTAGAGACACGAATCGACAAGGTCACGTCGGATTTCACCCTTCTCCACGCCGATCACCGTAGACTAGCTGAGACAGTTGGCACACAAAGCCAGACACTTCAGGAGATCTAGCCCATGGTCCAAAACCACACTATAGCGCTCCAAGACATGATCAACCAGGTCCACGCGCTCGAAGACCGCATAGAAAATGCGGAAGGGTGCTCCCGGCGCAACAATGTTCGTGTGTTGGGCCTCCGGAGGGCAGGAACCCGGAGCTGTATGTTGAGCCCTGGCTGCACGATCTCCTGCCCCAGGGGGGCGCTGTTGCAGCAGTTTGTGGTGGAAAGGGCGCAGGTTGCCAGCGCAGAAGCCCGAGCCGGGAGCCCGACCCCGCCCGTTTCTCTTTAAACTTTTTAATTATCGGGACAGAGACGTGGTGCTACTTGAAACCAGGAAATTAGGCGACCTGAATGTAGGAAACGATCGGGTAATGATCTTCCCAGACTACACAGCAGTGGTGCAGAGACGGTGAAGCACCTTCATGGCAGTAAAGCGTCCACTAAGGGAGCTGGAGTTGCCTTACTCCCTGCTGTTCCCGTCACGCCTAAGAGTGGTCTCGAAAGGAGGGTACCTGTTTCTTTGAAGCCCCGTCGGAAGTTTGGGACTGGCTGGAGCAGTCGGGGCAGTGGACAGGTACAAGGCCCCCAGGCTCAGAAGACAGCAGCCGGCCGGAGAGGAGATCAAGGCAGCGTAGACAGCGGGGGCATACCAGAATGTGAGGTCGGGCCCAGTTGCGCCTAGTCCAGGGGAGATCAGGATGGAACGTCAGGAAGCCTTCGAGGCGGTGGCAACCCTTGGGACAGTGCACAACAATAGCCTCATGGAGACCCACGCACGGAGTGAACCGGGAACTAGCGGCTCATCATCTCCATCCACCGTGTTCTCCGAGGACTCAAATTTGCCTGTGGTGACACCCCAGACTGATGACCAGCTGATGTGATAGTGCGGTGCTGTGTTGCATCTATACATGGCTTACAAGCATATACACGCCGTGCACTGTTTTATCTTTCATATGCCTGGTCTCATGCTGTTGAAATGTGTTGCTCATTGGAGGTGCCCTTGAAAGTTAATGTGATGTATGCGCACGGCCGGGGGACAGCTTGCTGTGCGGGGGAGGGATACATGGCGCAGGTGCTACAATCGCAGACTCCTTAGCTGTGGCTCACACCGGACCTGCGTGTTAGACTAGATTACAACACATTGCACACCTCCTGCAAGCACAGTAGGCATGAGAAAGGGGAATAGTGCAGATTAGTTACTGACAGCACACACACCCCACCAGGAACAACACTGGAATAGCTCACCCCTACCTGTGTTTTCCTTTGATGTTTGGACGTATACCCTTTCGGGGATCTGCCCCATTAGTTGCGTTGTTTGCAGTTGTTACCTTGTTTGAGTTGCAGCACACTGATACGCTCCCCTCGGACCCAGACCCCCCCGATGTGGCCCCTTTGTCCTGCGATGTGATGACTCACCCAGATAAATGATGACGCACAGTAACATTGTGACCTGGAACATACGTGGTATGCACACACCGTCGAAGCGTTAATCCATCTTTTTCTACCTGCAGCGACACTCTGTAGGCGTTGCCCTCCTGCAGGAAACCCACATGACCCAGACGGAACTTGACAAGCTTTGCAGGCGTTGGAGGGGGCACATTTATGGTACGGTCTTCTTGGCACATGAGTGAGGGACACTGATTTGGGTAAGGGCGGGCATTCCCTTTATTTGTGAAGAAGCGAGGGTAGATCGAGAGGGCAGGTATACCTTTGTGCGGGGGAAATTAAATGGTCAGGAGGTATTGCTGGGATCATTTTATGCCCCAAAAATAGACCAACCGTCCTTCCTAGCGCAGCTGACCCAGGTCCTCCACTCCTATGTCGGGCTCCCTTGGTTACTTGGCGGGGATTTTAATATGGTAATAGATGTTCAGTCGGACAGGTCTCCCACCTACCTTCGTGCCGCAGCGGTAGCGTCCAATGCGCAGGCGTTCAGGGACTGGCTTTCACACTGGGCGTTACAGGACCTGTGCGCATACTACACCCAACTGACATAATTTATTCTTACTATTCAGCAGTCCATGACTTGCATGTCGGGTTGGACAGGATAGTGGGTTCCCAGTCTCTGCTCCCGCTTATTGCACAATCGGAGTACCTGGGGAGGACTCACTCCGATCATAATCCTTTGTGGTTTCAGATCAGCAGGGAGGCGGATCGCCAGCCTGTCCCTACGTGGCGGCTACAGCCTAGTGCGCTGGAGGATATAGAGTTTTGCCCGTCCCTGGGCACAGCTGTTCTCACGTATTTCGATATTAACGAAGGGACGGCGAGCAATGCCAAGGTAGAGCGGGACGCCCACAAAGTGGCCGTCTGGGGGCATTGCTTAGGGGCCACCTGGAACATACGCAGGATGTTCTCAGCCTCCCTTGCGTGCCTAGAAGCTGAGTTATTGCGTTATGAGCGGGAAGGATAAGGAGGGGGCAGGCATTCCCACATGCTGGGGGACCTCCGTACCCAACACGCGGAGCTTTTGGAGCGCTTGAGATGCCATAACTACGTGGCGCACACGGCCAGAAGGCACGCCAAAGCAGATAAAGCGGGTCGCCTACTGGCTTGGTTGATAAGGCAAGAGGGGTGCGGTGCCCAGATAGGAGCACTCCGCACAGAGGGTGGAATGCTGGTGTATACACAGAGCGAAATCCATCGTGCCCTAACAGATCACTATACACAGCTATACAGGGCCCAAGGTATTGGCCCCATGAACATTCTAGAGGGGTTCTTGGACTCTATCCATCTGCCCACGGCCTCCGAAGAGCAGAAGGAGGCGCTTAACGCCCCTCTTCGTTGGAGGAAATCGGGGAGGCGATCCAGTCAATGGCATCCGGAAAGACCCCAGGGCCTGACGGCTTGCCCCCCGAATACTATAAAGCTTACTGGGAAACCCTGGCGTCAATACTTCATAAGCTATATAACGAAGCGGTGGAAGAAGGATCACTGCCCCCTTCCATGCTGGAGGCGTTCTTGGTCTCCCTCCCTAAACCGGACAGGGACCCTACGGCTCTGGGCTCATACAGGCCCCTGGCCATGCTTCAGGTGGATTATAAGATCTTAGCAAAGGTGCTGGCGGAAAGGTTGGCGCCGGTGGTCCCCCACTTAATCCATACTGACCAGAACGGGTTTGTCCCTGCGAGGTCCACATCATTGAACCTCAGGAGGTATTTCCGGGTGGCAGCTGAGGCCATGCCGGAGTGGCCCAGGGCGGGATGCCTCATCCCGGACCTGGAGAAGGCGTTTGATTGCCTAGAATGGGGCTATCTATCAGCTGTGTTGCTACACTACGGGTTGGACATGGGGTTGCTCCACATGGTCGACCTATTATACAAAAGTCCCACAGTCCGAGTGCGGCTAGGCCCCTACATCTCTGAGGTGGTAGCGGTGGGCTGAGGCATCCGTCAGGGGTGCCCCTTGTCCCCGTTGCTGTTCGGGCTGGCAATCGAGCCCCTAGTCGTAGCTATACGTGCGACTCTCAGTGATGGTATACCGATGGGAGACGCAGTTCATCAGGTATCACTCTATGCTGACGACCTGAGGTGTTTCTGAGAGACGTGCGGCACATACCCGAGCAGCTAGCCCAGCTGCTGCACACATTCGCAGCCATCTCGGGGCTCCGTGTGAATGCGGGTAAATCCTACCTTTATGCTTTTAGTGCAGGGACTGCGGACACGGGATACCGTCTCGGGGGTACACGAGTCCAGTGGAAAGAGGATACCTTTAGATACCTGGGGATACAGATCTACCGCCACCCAACTGATCTGTTCGATATGAACTTTGGGAGGGCGGTTGGAGCACTTAGGTCGCAGGTACGCTTCTGGAACATACTCCCACTGACGGCCAAATGTAAAGTGGTGCTTGGCAAAATGGTCATGCTTCCCCACCTCCTGTACTACTTTGTCAATTTACCTTTATTTATTCCGGCCCCCTTTTTTAATACGCTCAATAAGATGCTATGGGACTTTATCTGGGGTACTTCTAGACATAGGCTGGCGCTAGCGAACTTATACCTGCTGACAGACCGGGGAGGCCTGGCTGCTCCTTGTTTTGAACACTACTACCTAGCCGCTCAGTTACAATGGGTCGCTCGCTGGTTGGCGGATAGAGGCAGAGACGATACAGCCACAGCACTGCCGCATTACTGACTAGAGCGTATAACCAGACTTTTCCACTCCATAGCTGTGATTGAGCGCCCAACACCGCTCCTCCTGGCAGTGGCATACAAGTGCTACCGGAGGGCTTTATACCTCACCCGTAACACGGTTCCTTATGCGCCAGCTATACCTCTGGATGGCTCCCCTGGTGGCGGAGGGGTGCTTACGGCTTCTATGCTCATGGAGTGGCGGGAGGCTGACATCCATACGCTTGGAGACCTATACAGGGATGGGGAGCTCACGACATATGAGACCCTGGTAACAGAGGAGGGGCTTCCACCCGGGGGTTCTGGGTACACCGCTCATCGATAGCGAAGCTGACCGCCAGGTGGGGAGATGTAACCACGGAGCCCAGACAGCATGTAACTATGAAGTACCTGCACGTTATGGGGAGAGGCAGGCATTTGGTTCGCTGGTTTGCGGCATCATTAAGGGTAAACGGGGCGGTTAGTTTAGGCAGCCACTAGCGGACAAAGAATGGGAAAGGGTACTTAAAAGTCCGGTGCGCATCCCCAGAAATGTGAGATTCGGCCAAATTCAGCTCTTTATTGTCCACAGAGCGCCTGAGTTGATTAATAAGTATTTGTACCGTGATGATGCGCTCTGCCCTAAATGCAGCGAGTTGGGGGCAGTGTTCCTGCATATGTTGTGGAGGTTTCCTGGGCTGGGCACTTACTGGCGCGCAATTAGTGCGTTACTGCAGAGCTGCACAGGACGAACCATACCCTTTGATGGGCCAGAGTACTTCCTGCATCATTTCAAGAGATTCCCCAAGGATAAGGTGTCATCCTGTTTTTTGGACCTGGGGCTCGTGGTAGCAAAATGCCTCCTTACAAGGAGATGGAAGTCGCATGATTTGCCGTGTACGCGGGCATGGAGTTCCTCATTTCAGGTGTGGGCTAGGGCAGAGTGGACCGCCATTCGGAGGGAGGAAACATTAGGGCTCAGGAAGGAACCCATAGCGACCCATTGGGAGCGGATGCTTGGTACGCTACAGCAGTCGGACAGGGAGGGGCGCACGAGCCACATGGAGGGTGTGGGAGTTGTACACAAGGCAGGGGCGTAACAAACGCCCCCGCAGACCCCGCAGTGCGGGGGGCCTCACTCTCTACAGTTAATGAAGGGGGCCCCCAGGGGGGCCGGCCCCCTCAGCTCTTCTGAGGGCTGTGAGAGAGGCCTGCGCTGAAGCAAGCCTCTCTCCCTCTGTGTCTGAAGCAGGTGCAGCCTGCTCCGTTCCCCTCACCCCCTCCCTCTGACTAAAGAGAAACAAAGTATCAACATTGTTTCTCTTCAGTCAGAGCCGGAGGCAGGCCCAGGCCCGGGACAAGGACGGGCCCCAGAGACAGCAGTCCACTGCTCCTCTGAGGCAGCACAGAGCCCGGCCCCCCACTCTCTCCTCTCGATAAGCAAAGCCCACCCCACAAGAGAAGAGACAGGGACACAGAGGGGGTGGGGGCCCCACCCCACAAGAGAAGAAAAGAGACAAGGACAAGGATTGGGTGGGGGCCCGGCCAACCCCACAAGACAAGAGAAGAGAAGAGACAGGGACAAGATGGGGTGGGTGCCCCATCCCACAAGAGAAGAGACAGGGACAGGCCCCCACCGAGAAGAGACAGGGACAAGGATTGGGTGGGGGCCCCACCCCACAAGAGAAGAGAAGAGACAGGAACAAGGATGGGGTGGGGGCCCCATCCCACAAGAGAAGAGACAGGGACAGGCCCCCACCGAGAAGAGACAGGGACAAGGATTGGGTGGGGGCCCCACCCCACAAGAGAAGAGAAGAGAAGAGACAGGGACAAGGATGGGGTGGGTGCCCCATCCCACAAGAGAAGAGACAGGGACAGGCCCCACCCGAGAAGAGACAGGGACAAGGATTGGGTGGGGGCCCCATCCCACAAGAGAAGAGACAGGGACAGGCCCCACCTGAGAAGAGACAGGGACAAGGATGGGCTGGGGGCCCCATCCCACAAGAGAAGAGAAGAGACAGGGACAAGGATGGGGTGGGGTGGGGGCCCCAGAGACAGCACTCTCCACTTCCCCTCTGAGGCAGCTCAGAGCCCGGCCCCAACGCTCTCCCCTCCATAAGCAAAGCCCACCCCACAAGAGAAGAGAAGAGACAGGGACAAGGATGGGGTGGGGGCCTCAGAGAGCAAGAGCAGGAGACAGCACAGAGCAGTGCTCGGGACCCTGACAAGGGTGGGAGTGGGGGCCCCCAGAGAGAGCATTCTCCAGGGCAAAGCTCACATGAGAAGGGACAAGGCAGCAAAATGGTGCCCTCAGGTAAGCCCTCTTGTTAGAACACACCATGGGCATCCGCAGGAGGGGAGGAGGGGGGCCGAGAAGGGTGCAAGGCAGAGGGGGAAAAGGGTGCAAGGCAGAGGGGGAGAGGGATGCAAGGTAGAGAAGGGTGCAAGGCGGAGGGGAGAAGGGTGCAAGGCAGAGGGGAGAAGGGTGCAAGGTGGAGGGGAGAAGGGTGCAAGGCAGAGAAGAGAAGGGTGCAAGGCAGAGAAGAGAAGGGTGCAAGGCAAAGAGGAGAAGGGTGCAAGGAAGAGAGGAGAAGGGTGCAATGTAGAGAAGGGTGCAAGGCGGAGGGGGAGAAGGGTGCAGGGTAGAGGGGAGAAGGGTGCAAGGCAGAGAAGAGAAGGGTGCAAGGCGGAGGGGAGAAGGGTGCAAGGCGGAGGGGAGAAGGGTGCAAGACAGAGGGGAGAAGGGTGCAAGGCAGAGAGGAGAAGGGTGCAAGGAAGAGAGGAGAAGGGTGCAAGATAGAGAAGGGTGCAAGGCGGAGGGGGAGAAGGGTGCAAGGTGGAGGGGGAGAAGGGTGCAAGGCAGAGGGGAGAAGGGTGCAAGGAAGAGGGGAGAAGGGTGCAAGGCAGAGAGGAGAAAGGTGCAAGGAAGAGAGGAGAAGGGTGCAAGGTAGAGAAGGGTGCAAGGCGGAGGGGGGGAATAGTGCATGGCAGAGGGGAGAAGGGTGCAAGGCAGAGGGGAGAAGGGTGCAAGGAAGAGAGGAGAAGGGTGCAAGGTAGAGAAGGGTGCAAGGCGGAGGGGGAGACGGGTGCAAGGCAGAGGGGAGACGGGTGCAAGGCAGAGGGGAGAAGGGTGCAAGGCAAAGGGGAGAAGGGTGCAAGGCAAAGGGGAGAAGGGTGCAAGGCAAAGGGGAGAAGGGTGCAAGGCAAAGGGGAGAAGGGTGCAAGACAGAGGGGAGAAGGGTGCAAGGCAGAGAGGAGAAGGGTGCAAGGCGGAGGGGGAGAAGGGTGCAAGGCAGAGAGGAAAAGGATGCAAGGTAGAGAAGGGTGCAAGGCGGAGGGGGAGAAGGGTGCAAGGTGGAGGGGAAGAAGGGTGCAAGGCAGAGGGGAGAAGGGTGCAAGGCAGAGAGGAGAAGGGTGCAAGGAAGAGAGGAGAAGGGTGCAAGGTAGAGAAGGGTGCAAGGCGGAGGGGGAGAAGAGTGCATGGCAGAGGGGAGAAGGGTGCAAGGCAGAGGGGAGAAGGGTGCAAGGAAGAGAGGAGAAGGGTGCAAGGTAGAGATGGGTGCAAGGCGGAGGGGGAGACGGGTGCAAGGCAGAGGGGAGACGGGTGCAAGGCAGAGGGGAGAAGGGTGCAAGGCAAAGGGGAGAAGGGTGCAAGGCAAAGGGGAGAAGGGTGCAAGGCAAAGGGGAGAAGGGTGCAAGGCAAAGGAGAGAAGGGTGCAAGACAGAGGGGAGAAGGGTGCAAGGCAGAGAGGAGAAGGGTGCAAGGCGGAGGGAGAGAAGGGTGCGAGGCAGAGAGGAAAAGGATGCAAGGTAGAGAAGGGTGCAAGGCGGAGGGGGAGAAGGGTGCAAGGTGGAGGGGGAGAAGGGTACAAGGCAGAGGGGAGAAGGGTGCAAGGCAGAGGGAGAATGGTGCAAGGTAGAAAAAATGTTCGAGGTGGACTAGGGTACAAGGGGAGGGGGAGAAGGATACAAGGGGGAGGGGGAAAAGGTGCAAGAGGGAGGGCAAGAAGGGTGCAAGGCAGAGGAGAGAAGGGTGCAAGGGCGATGGTGATGAAGTTAAAAATGTGCCCCCCCTGGAAACATTTCTGCCGACACCCATGGAACGCACACTACTTTGTGAGGGAGAGTGGGAGAGAGTGGAGAGAGAGAGAGTGGAGAGAAACAGTGGAGAGAAACAGTGGAGAGAGAGAGTGGCTAGAGAGAGAGAGAAAGAGAGTGGAGAGAGACAGTGGAGAGAGAGTAGACAGTGGAGAGAGAGTGGAGATAGACAGTGGAGAGAAAGAGAGTGGAGAGAGAGTGGAGAGAGAGAGAGAGAGTGGAGAGAGAGAGAGTGGAGAGAGAGAGTGGAGAGAGAGAGTGGAGAGAAAGATAGAGTGGAGAGAAACATAGAGTGGAGAGAGAGAGAGTGGAGAGAGAGTGGAGAGAGAGACAGTGGAGAGAGCGAGTGGAGAGAGCGAGTGGAGGGAGCGAGTGGAGGGAGCGAGTGGAGAGAGCGAGTGGAGAGAGCGAGTGGAGAGAGCGAGTGGAGAGAGCGAGTGGAGAGAGAGAGAGGGGAGAGAGAGAGTTGAGAGAGATAGAGTGGAGAGTGGAGAGAGAGAGAGAGTGGAGAGAGAGAGTGTGGAGAGAGATAGTGTGGAGAGAGAGAGAGAGTGGAGAGAGAGAGAGAGTGGAGAGAGAGAGAGAGAGTGGAGAGAGAGACAGAGAGTGGAGAGAGAGTGGAGAGAGAGTGGAGAGTAGAGAGAGACAGTGGAGAGAGAGAGACAGTGGAGAGAGAGACAGTGGAGAGAGAGACAGTGGAGGGAGACAGCAGAGAGAGAGTGGGTGGAGAGAGAGTGAGTGGAGAGAGAGTGAGTGGAGGGAGAGTGAGTGGAGGGAGAGTGAGTGGAGGGAGAGTGAGTGGAGAGAGTGAGTGGAGAGAGTGAGTGGAGAGAGTGAGTGGAGAGAGAGAGTGGAGAGAGAGTGGAGAGAGAGTGGAGAGAAAGTAGAGAGAGAGAAGGGGGAGAGGGTGGAGAGAGAGGGAGTAGAGGGAGACAGTGGAAGGAGACAGTGGAGGGAGACAGTGGAGGGAGACAGTGGAGAGAGAGATAGTGAGAGAGTGGAGAGAGAAACTGGAGAGAGAGACAGAGGAGAGACCTGGAGAGAGAGACAGTAGAGATAGAGTGGACAGAGTTGAGAGAGAGAATGGAGAGAGAGTAGAGACTGACTGACTGAGAAACTGACTGCGTGAGAGAGTCTGACTGACAGAGACTGACTGACAGAGCGAGAGAGAGACTGACTGACTGGGGTAAAGAGAGAATGACTGACTGAGAGAGACTGACTGACTGGGAGAGAGAGAGACTGACTGGGAGAGAGAGAGACTGGCTGACTGAGAGAGAGATTGACTGACAGAGAGGGAGACTGACTGACAAAGACTGACAGAGAGAGAAAGAGACGAGAGACTGACAGAGAAAGAGAGACTGACTAACAGAGAGAGAGAGAGACTGACTGACAGAGAGAGAGACTGACTGACAGAGAGAGAGAGACTGACTAAGAGAGAGAAACTGACAGACTGAGAGAGACTGATTGAGAGAGAGACTGACTGAGAGAGAGAGACTGACTGACAGAGAGAGAGACTGAGACTGACAGAGAGAGAGAGACTGACTGACAGAGAGAGAGACTGACTAAGAGAGACCGACTGAGAGAGACTGACTGAGAGACTGAGAGAGACTGACAGAGAGAGACTGACTGACAGACAGATAGAGAGCGAGAGACTGACTGACTGACTGACAGAGAGAGAGACTGACTGACAGAGAGGGACTGACTGACAGACTGACAGAGAGAGACAGAGAGAGAGAGAGAGAGAGAGAGAGACTGACTGACTGACTGAGAGTGACTGACTAAGAGAGACTGAATGAGAGAGAGAGATAGACTGACTGACTGAAAGAGAGATACTGACAGAGAGAGAGACTGTGATGGAATTGGGGTCAAAGTGTGTATGAAGCTATGCAATGCCTCTTAAGATTGCTATTGTCTAATAAAAATAAAAATGTATTATCAAAATGTGCTCTTTGTAGTTATATCTGCTTTTGAAATACTGCATTGTCGCATTGTCCAATGTTTTAAAACGGAAACGGGAAGGAGCAGTGAATGCACTTTTGTCAAAACTAAACGATGAGTGGGCCCGATGTTGTATATCATGACAGGAGTCTGCATCAGGAAACCCACCTAAAATTGGGCAAACTTCCCCGGCCTACTGATGGCAGGGACCCTGTAATGAATGGACCACCACCTATGACAGCCTGCTGGCAGACTAAGCCCAACCTTTAACTCCACCATCCAGTATTACTATTAACGGCTGCATTGGTGACAGTGGCGTAACAATCGCCGCATCCCCTGCAGTATGGCGGGTCGCTGGCCTGAGAGCTCTAGACAGGCATGGAGGATGGGAGGGGGGCCCCCTCCACGTAGTTTGCAGGGGGGCCCCCTCATGTTTCGTTACGCCACTGACACAAGGGTGGGTGCATGCCACAGGTCGTTCTCCTGCTGAGATAATCTGGTGACGCTTTACTCCTGCTCCACCAGGAAATGAGGGCAACAATGCCAGGGCAGCCACAGATGAGGAGAGCGCACGCAACTCGGGCGGGGGTGGAAGTTCGGGACAAGGGGGCAAAGAGAGGGAGTTAAATGCACATATGGTTTCTGCTGCCACTGTTATTGTTTCTTGTTTCATATATACACTATCTGTTTGCATGCCCAAGACGGAGGGTCAGCCCTGGACCGCACAGACCATTGAGAGGTTAGCACACCGGTCCTCATTGGCAGCCTCAGAGTCTGCATCAGGACTGGCAAAATGTAGTTCAGTTAGCTCATGGGTGAGCATCTTTAGTTCTATTCATAGTAAAGCTTGAACGCATGTAACATATTATGACCATGCGCTAATGCATTGACGAATTACCTGTATATGACTGTGAGCTTTTATAAGTGATTCTTGTGCTGTAAAGTGTAACCTTAAAACAATAAAAACAGATTTGACAAAAAAAAATGACCCTGTTGAGTGCTTTGTAAATTTGGCTTAGTTAAGGCATACAAGTTGTGGTGCCTTCCTTCTGCACAACTCCTAATCAGTGTTATTGAACTTGCAGTGATAAAGACAGAAAGACACTGGGCGGGCTTGTTATTTCACTTGGTGTAGAAATGTGTTGCACTAAACATTCTAAGAATTTGCGAATAAAATCTACCAATTTTTCCTCTAACACACAACGTTAGATTTGCTAGTGCCAATTACAATGGTAAGTAAGGCGCAGGGTAAGAACCAATAACCCACACTTGGTTTCGAGCACCCAAAACAATATAAAGCATAGTGATATTACCTGACACTGATGCTGTAATTTCTTGGTTGGGCGACCAACAATATAAATTTGTGCAGGCGGCAGACCGATGGTGCTGTATACGGAAATATCCTTGGTAGAACCATACGCTGCATGAACTTTCATGTGCAACTGTGGAAAGGTAAAAGTGAAAGAGTAAGGAAAACGTCTCTTGTTCACAAACTGAAAGCAATGCTAGTTTTGCCATTACAGCTTTGATTAACCTGTAAGGCTACGGTGTCTTTCAATATTACACAAGGGCAGACCCATACCAGAATTTACATGGGATATGTTATATCTACATGGGATGCATTATCTTACAAATCAAACCGGAATTATTCATGAGTTCTGGTATTATTCTATCAGTCGGGCATGGAACTGCCCATGGTGTCCAGGTTTGGACCCTCCTTCCTATATAGTAACATCCTTGATTCGGAATAGAAATAGCAATGCAAGAGGAAAATGCCTCTCAGGATTGTTTTGTGCAGGAAGGTTCCCCTTCCTGCCCAAAAACAATCCTGCCCACAATGCAGGCCCCCTTGCATCATGATGCAAGGGTGACTACGTTGGCCCTAGGCAGTCAAAATTGTGCCAGGGCTAGGAAATGACAGGAATATGCTATATAATAGTAAATACAGCATATTCCTACCCTTTACTTAGTTAAGCTAGGTGGCTTTCTACGTGAATGAATTATAAATGTGCCCCCTGGTGTCTATAGAAAGATATGTATGTCAATTTTCTGTACAACGAAGGCTATAAAAAGCAGATTTTGAACATCATACAAAAATATAGATACATACAAGCTCATAGCTAATTGGTATTAAAAGCAAAATAGGCGCGCAGACATGTCTACATGTGTACATTACAGAAGAAGGGTTTTCAGTGTACATCCAAATGGGCCAGATGTATACACATGCATCTAAATAGACCTCTGTTATATAGTCAGTGGTTAAAATCACAAAACACAATGAATATTGTCTACATGGCCCTTCATGGGTTACCTAAGATTTGGTACCTCATAAAAAGCATATTAATACAGTCAAATTTCTATCACGAAAACCAACTACCGAAAATGTAAGACTTTTGAAGCAATTAAATATATTTGAGAAAAACCCCACACAATATTTGTAATCTATAAATGTCTAAATAGTTGAAAAAATATTTTCATTTTAGAAATTGTGCTTTCATTTCAATTGGATCTTTTGAAAGCCTTAAAATATATCAGCGGTGGACTGTCTTACAGAAAACGGTAGTGATGAGGAGTGGAGAGCTGTGGGTTGGTACATGGATTGGGACATTAAGAGACAGACAGGTCATACTTGCACAACACATATTTGCAGTTTGAGAGATGGAAAATAAAGAGGTTTTCCATGAATCAAACATTTTTGGCCACCTGCCGCAGCCGGGATTAGGACCCAGGTCTTCAGCTACCAAATTTACATTTAGCCACTAGTACACAGGGCTTGTTTTTTAAAATTTGTCATATGACTCTTCTAAGCAGGGGCTGGTGGCAAATGGACTAAGGCATCCACTGCAGAGATCTGTATAGGATCACACGGTCACCAGTTGATAACCCAGCAGGTCCACTCAGTCTTTTATCTTTCTGAGGCTGATAAAATAAGTATGATCACGTTTTCCACCAATGCACATCTACTTTCACTCAGTAGTACCAAGAGACCTGTTGGGGTACAACAGATACCCAGGTTCTGTTGAGTTCAGTTAATTTTCATCATACCCCACAGGAGTGCTCGGTGTGGAGTATCGGATAAAAGAGGGTGCTTAGGACAGGACTCTCTCTTCCAAATCTCTATCACCATTTCGGATGCAAGACTAACTCATGACTGATTCTGCCCTGCTAGCCCTTCAGATGTGATCCTGTTGTGAGTCTCGACACTGGTCTGACGAAATCTGAAATAAACCCGTACATCTGTGAGGTGTTTCACCTTTACCTGGATCTTTCTGAGGCGATCCATGCACGTGATCGACTGTTGCTCACTGCTGCCAGCCTGCCAGTGCTAACGCTGACATGTGATAGGCCATGCTCCACATGCTCTTTTGAGATGATGCTGACCAGTGACTGCCTTCCGTGTCATGTGACACCTTCAACAAGCAGCACGTCTGGGCTTACAGTTTTGCTTTTAAGGGCTCGCCCCTCGCGATGCAGTGCACAGCCCTGCTCGCGCAGGCCAGCACTTTTGTAGGGGGTTTAGAAATGGAGCCTGGAATTGCATACACTTGTGCGCGTGCTTTTCCTTTTGGCATCCACGATTGGCCTTTGAGTGCGTGTTTTTTTAAACAGAGCACGCAATAGGCCAAAGGCGGGCGCATTGCTCCGCCCATTGGCTATTGGTGTCTGTTACGCGCACCAAAGGCCATGTGGTTTCAATTATCGTGCCCAGACACGGGTGCGATAATTGAAAACACATGTTCGCTGTGGCGCGCGGGCACCACTCGCAGGCGTCTTTTTTTATTACATCTTCAATGTTAGACTTTTAAAAGCAAAAACCAAATGAGAGCAGAAAAACAAAACACTTTTTAGAAAGTTGAGAGGAAGACAAATTTGTTTTAATTCCGCGTATTTGAGTCGAACTTGCCTCAACAACTGAAGTGTATATGAATGACTAGTTTTTGTAGAAATCTCGGATATGGTGTAAACAACAGGTTTTAAAAACAAAGGTACAACACGCAGGCTATGAGAGCATTGCTGTGAATTTAAGTGCCTGTCCTCAAAAACTTTAGTCAACAGCCTGCCGGACCTCAAATTCCAAAACATATTCAGAACGAAAACAGCTCATTCTGACACCTCTGCAGAGCTCCACTGGACAAACTCACCAGAGCCCGCCTGCCTTCTAGTGTGCGTGTGCCGTATCTTTTAAACCCATCCTTGTGTTGAGAGTAGAAGTTTCACCTTGCTTCCTTTCGTGTTCAATTAATTGAAAGGGCCACTTTTAGGCTAGGCTGCAGTCTCGCAATGGGCCTAGCCTTGGGACACGTGGTCTGAAACCAATTATTGAGGGTGGGGTGCAGAAGATCATGCCTGGCATCGTTCACTGATGCAAACAAGGAGTTAGGACTAGAGGGAATGCATAGATGTGACTTCTGCATAGAGGGAGGGGATGTAGCCTGTATGTATCCAGGAGACTATATGCATGCTTAAAAGGGGGCGCTGGTGTTTGCAGAGGTAACCGAGCACTCAAGGAGTGACCGTCCCCTGCCCTGAGAAGCGTCTAGCAGAGGACCCCAAACTCGTGTGTAGGGGCGGAAGGTGGAGGCATGCAGCGCGTGGAGTGTACAGAGGGCTGTACTGAGGGGGGAAATCCGGCGCGCGCGCTGCCTGACTCCCGCCCCCAAGTGCTCGTGCCGCGTGCTCACCGGAGAGTCGTAGGAGAAGCCGCACTCGGGGACTCATTTATGAGGCAGTGCGTCACTTTTACGCCGCTGGTGCGTCACTTTTTGTGACGCACCAGTGGCGTAAAAAATGCGCCTTGTTGCGCCATATTTACAAAGTGACGCATCTAGGTAGATGCGTCATTTTGTAAACCCTTGTGCCACATTACACCTGCGCCAGGTATAATGTATGCAGGGGGGTCGTATTGACGCAAGGAAGGGTCGTAGAAGTGACGCAGTGAAATCTATGAGATTTCACTGCGTAATTTTTAGGACGCAGTTGCGTCAAAATCTTGCGCCTGCCTCACAGCAGGCGTAAGACTGACACAGGCCCTTTCACATGGGGCTTGCCCCATGTGAAATAATGCAATGCTGGAGTTGCGTCACTTTTGTGACACACTCCAGCAATGCGTCACTTTTGCACTTACAGATACGTCAGAAATACTGACGTATCTGTAACTCCTTGCGACATGATGCCTCATACATTAAATATGACGCATCAGGAATGTTGCAAGGAGTGCGCACTGATAAGTGACGCATCGCTGCTTTCATGCAGTCTCCGGTCTTGGGCTCGCGGATGGTGGGCATGTAGGTCACCAGCAGCTCACCCATGTCCGGGCCATTTTCGCGTGCCCGTGTGTCCTCGCTGGCAGGCGCAGAGTGCGCTGGCGGCTGTCCCGAGGCACCGGTCCTGTCCGGCTATTTTTACCTCACATTAGCAAATCATACCCCAGCTACTATCGGCTTGTCCGGCGGGTGCGGTGACGCGTGCCCCGAGGGCAACAGGCGCGCGGGGCTGGGGTGGGGGCGTGCAGTGTTGAAGGGTCTCGGCGGGCTGGGGGGATGAGAACCCGAGAGCCTGTGCTCGTCATTTCTGTTTGTGGGTGCTCGCTGCGGCAGCAATGTCCCCGGTGTGGGGTTGACAATATACCAAAAGGTTTAATGCGTCAGGGGCCTGTGTTTGCTGTTTGGCGATTGTAAAAAGTACGGCAAATTAAATGTTGTGGCTAACGGCACCAGTGTATGTGTGTTGGATCAGTTGTAATCATTACAGGATACGAGGTAAAGGAGTTGAGTTAATTAATTGAGCAGAGTCATGAGAGCTTCTTCCGCAACCGTCCCTCCCAACTTTAACTCCCCCTCCCTCCCTGAACGTTCCCAACCCCAACATTCTATAGCTAGACCAATTCAAAACAAGCATTTGCAATGCAAAAGGTCTCGCATTATTAAAGTTTGAGCTATTGGCATTGCTAAATAATGCAACACCAATAGCTCAAACTTTAATAATGCGACACCTATTGCATTGAAAATGCTTGTTTCTATTATTTGTGTGCACTCCCAGGTGTCAGTATATGAAGCCCTGGCTGCTAATATGAAGCCCTGGCTGCTAAGTATCCAGAACTGGCTACGGGCATTGCCCTTTTCAGAGGGCCCGTGCACAGATACGAGCAGGGTGCATGCTGGAAGGTGAAGGAGACCTCAGGCGCATCAATTCTGCCGGACATGGTGTCAGTTCTGTTGAAGTGCTCTTCAGGTGGATGCAGAAGGCAATAACTTCTGAACCAGGTGTTGAATGAGTCACAAATATGGACTGACTATACTAATGACTGCTGCAATGTGTTCATCTATTGGCTTATTATATTTGTAAGTTGCTGCATGTTTACATAACATATGCTTCATATGGGAGGTATAGTTTATGTATGGGGCATATGATTTGCATAAACCATAGCGATGATTCTTTACAGTGTTAAATATACAACTGCAGTAGGTATATAAAAGGGGCCTCTGGGGTGTTCTCATTGTAATTATAGGTAACGGAATGTCCTGATTTGTAGCACTGCTTGACAGTAAAGGGGCCTCAACAAGCACTGGGCTTCCTTTACACTGTTGGAAGTATATGTGTCACCTATTAAATGCCTCTTCAAAGATCGTGTAAGCTATATTTCATAGGAGCAGAATTTTGAGGGGTGTCTTTCAACAGGTTTACATCTACAAAGTGCATGCAAAAATTCTCCACTATCTACATTCCTTAAAATCCTGCATGACAAATTGACATTCTATCAAACTTTTACTTACTTCATCCCAATTTTTTTTTAAGTGCGCCGCTGTTTTCCTTCTTCCTGCCTCTTATGAATACAAGTTACTCTAAATCTCATGCCTGTCTGTTTTAAGCTCTTTGGAAACCATAACTATCCTATTAATTCCAGCAAGCAATTTCTTTTCACATAGCCCCCTCTAATGATCACTTCTGTGTCAATATTGTGCCACAAAGAAATTGGTGTGAATGCATGGCATGAACATGCAAAACTAACCCCAATAACTAATCGACGGATCACTACATTTGGGATCCCAGGTAGCATGATTCCCGCCATAAAGAGCTTCAACGCCTTGTCAAGGGTAGTAATCATTCTATAAATTCAATTTAAACAGATTTGTGATGCCCAGCCCTACCAACCCTTCAGAAGTGGGTTAGCAAATGCTACATGATAGCAACACAGGTGAGACAAGCATTACCTAAGTAAATGCACAGATTACTAACATTATACATATATCACTACAAAGCATTTTTTGCTGTTTCATCCATGGGGGGGATTTGATTCCTTCTCCTCAAATGAATCAATGTCCTTGAGAGTTGGGCTGAGTAAAGAATTCAAACAAAGTCAATACTTAATGATTGTCCTCGACATTATGAGTGGCTGGGAGATACTTTCTACCTCATTGATCCATTGATGATACCATGTCAAAGTGACACTACATAAAATGCATATTTTACTATAGTGTTGTCTATGAACTGAAATATTTTAGAAATTACAATCCTTGTACTATGCCGGCATAAGATAAGTGGGTACATTTCAATGATCTTGGGTAGTTTATGGAACGTTACGGTTCTTTTTCGGCGTTTCCTCAGCGGGTGACAGTGGGCCAGTGTTAAAGGACATAGAAAGAACAATGCTTAGTTATCTTGAACTGAATAAAACATCTATTTGCAGATCGTCTTCAATACGTTGCAGCAGCAGAGAGGAATCGAACGCAGGCTCCACTGTTGCACAGCCATGACTGCTGCTGAGACCCAATGAAGGGCTGAAGGTGGGCCTTAACTTACATCACAAACATGTGTTTGCAAGTGCATCTGTCACCGATCACTGGTTCCAGAGGGATAGTCTGGTGGAATACAGCCTTGAGTTGAATGAATATGAGTGCAATGTAAAATGTTCACACTACACTCACAGCTTGTCTTCCGCTAACCGATCAAACTGAATGAGTCACTCACTTTTGCCTTTTACCAGCTATATACCCCTGACAACAGAGGACATTTTTCACATCTGATCCTAAACTGTCCTATTCATAGTGTATCAATACATCTGCGAAATTCGACTACAGCAATACTGCCTTAGATCACTGAACATTTGTATTGGCAGACTGCACCTAATCCAAACCAAGGCAACCCACACTCTGTTATAATTGGGATGCCCTGATCATGCCTGTCCTGCACTGGCATCCTTCCCTTGGCACGCTGTCTAATAGTACCCCAGACACCCTCGGTTCATTGAGTATTCTAGAGAGCAATGCTACGGGTTCTAGCATCTTGCATGCTTGCTCAAAGGTTGTGCTCCTAGGGTTCTATCTTGCCATAAACTCTTCCTTTCAGGGATTCTCATCTCTGGACTAACCCTTTATGGAACTAAATTCCAGGAACCCTGCAAAAAGAATCTGTTGCACCTAAGAATAATTTAACGAAGCTTCATGATATAAAATTGCACTTCTACCACAAATACATGAAACAGACAAAGGTAATCACTGTTCTTTAGCTGTGCCCACCGTACGGGTCAGTTTAGAGACTGAAACTTGCAGCACCACTAAACACCATGTTGGGAAGACACAGAGGAGAAGAAATTAATAGAGGAGTACATGTGGGTGAAAGATGAATACGGTCATCAGTGGAGCATCAGTGGAAATGAATAAACCAATGTAGTCTTTCTTTGCTGTTTCTCAAAAGAACTTAAGTAGAACAAAGTACTTACATCTGTGATTAAACCTCTGAGGAAGTTAGCCTTATGCCGCAGTGGATCATGCACAAGGCCATCACAGAAGGAGACTATCCCATGAGGAAAGTTATGCTGTGCTAACCACGCCACTACCCGCTGCTTCTGCATGTCGGGGCGACCTGTTACGTAGATTATGAGGTAGCCAAGGTCTTGCCAATGCCTGCAAAAGAAATACAATGATGTAATAGTGTACTTGGCCCTACATCTATACGTAAAGACTAACCTTAAGTGTAAATTTATGTTTTTTTCTGCCCACTCACCTTACTACATCAACCGCTCCGGCTCGAACTTTGGGGTCGCTCCCCATGATAGACACACTGGCAGCGAACGAGCCATCGATGCTGAATACTACAAATTCACTGCCTTTTGGAAGGACTGTCATGTAGCTGTCTGCAAAGGTATGGTCCCCCCTGAAAAAAGGACAGGTAAACTGGTTTAAGGAATGATTGCAGCGTACTGACAGCACACCAATGCATTAAATACTTCATATTTTTTTCACTCCACTTAGGTGCAGGTAACACTTTGTCGATGCAGTAACCAGAACAAGCTTGTCTGCAAATGTAGTGGGATGACAGAGTGACTAATGTTTTATATCCTGACAGCAGATAACAATTCTATTCAGTACAGTTCTGGCATCTGAACTAGAGCGACAAAGCTATCACTCTTGCTCACTAGTCCCAATTATCCCTCCCTGTATTTCCATAATCTTTCTCACCTTCCGCCTGATATGCAGCTACGTGCTTTGTAAGTCGGAACTAGTGGTTCAGCAGCACAATGTCTTCCTTTGGCACAAACTGTTCCTCAAGTCTTCTTTAACAAGAGCTTGGCTTTTCCACAGACCAACCAGTGCAAAGCATCTTTTTAAGTTAATATGAAGATTGTTCTTGCACTAAGGCGTCCATACAAATATAATTATGAACTGGTTCGTCAGTACAAAATTGCCTGGTCACCGGTGCAAAACTGCTCAGTCATCGAGGCAATGGATATTGACCTTGCTATTGAGATGCACTGAAGTTGCTAAAATACAAGCTATTGTGCTCGTCTTTTCCAACAAAAGCTGTATGGTTAGACTACCACTATAATTATAAGTCTATTTAATATTATAATTACACTTGAAGAAGTTTAATAACTATTTAATCTGTTATAGATTCAGCCACATCTGGGTCTGTGATACCAAAAGGCCTTGTCGGGGTCAGGAGGCTGTTACTGGGTCTTCTCCAAACATCTGGTTGTTCTGTCCACATTCCTTGTGGTCCTATGGTATCATACAGAAAGGTTGAGGAACTGCTAAGTTTCAAATGATGGAGTCTCAGCGGCCCTGCTCTTGGAGTCCCATAGTGGCAGGCTCGCTGCCGCAAGGCATGCCTAAGCTATTTCATTTTTTTCTACACTGCAGGGCGGTGCTGGACATTAAAAAGGAACAAGCCCCCACGCCCTGTAAGAAATGTCTCAGTTCTGAGGGACACTGCTTTTTCATTGTTTATAGACAAACCTCCTCATCCCCCAGTGAGGGTGGTCTATCTTTGTAAAAGGACGAGCACCCTGCCTAGGAATGGCCGGCCGGTCTGCATTCTATATTTTATCTGAAAAATCTCCCACCTCGTTTTGGTGAAAGTTTCAAATGTGTTTGGCATGCAGACTGTGGGTGGTATGGCAGAGGCAGTGCCTCAGGACCACTGTGGCTCACCTACTGACTTTTAAATGAGGTCCTTTGTTTTGCTCTCCTGGATGGACAGATCCTTAGTGGCTCCATGCCTCTGCTACAGTACAGGTTATGCTGTGAACCGCCGGTATGCACCCATGGTTTTGGAAGTATCTGCTCCAAGAACTTGTGGGTCATCATGCTGGCTTGTATAAGTGTAAAAAGAATAATTGATGGACGGAATGCTGAACAATATCAAACATTAACCCCGAGTAAAGAGTTGTGGGTGTAAATCCATCTTTTTCTTGTTTACCATGCCATTCCAATTTGGACCAGCCATATGCAAATCAGTCTTGACCCTGCTCCCCATGGGAACAGTTCAACCTGAACTGCCAGGCCTAGGACCGCTTTTGGGGTATCACTACTTATCAGCCAGGATAACTTGAATCCGATTCTGCACACCAACTGTTCTTTTTGCATTTGTTACCCCAGTGGGATGGGTATGCCCAGACATGGGCCCTGTGCTCGCCATGCAGCTGGATTCAAGCTATCCTGGCTGATGAGGGTTGATACCCCGAAACTGGTCATAGGATGCCTGTTTCCGGTCCAGGGACGACCTGGCCTGGCAGTTCAGGCTGGACTGTTCCCATGGAGAGCAGGGTCAAGCCTGGTTTGCATATCACTGGGTCTAAACGGATGGGTTTAGGGCCAGATGTCTGATTGGGGGTGCGTGTTTGACATTGTTCAGAATTCCGTCCATCAACAGTTCTTCCGGCTTATATAAGTGTGGCTGAGTGGTGTGCGTCCAGGGAGCTGTCACAGACCAGGTGACTAGTGTTTTGGATCCATGGTGTGACTTCTGTGGAAAATGCAATGAAGAACCTGCTGAATAGCAGCGTGCAAAGCACAGGTGATAAAGACGGGTGGGGCAGGAAGTAGCATAAGCAAACTGCACAGAGGTCCATGACAACATATCTATGCATCTGCATTAGAGTGTATGCATGGGCCCACGTGCATTCGCCTACAATGTGTCAAATCTGTGATCAATATCCACAGCAACTATAAATGCTGCAGAGTGTTTAGTGCCCTTGAGAGTAGCAGGAGTATGGCAACTGAAGGGAAACTGTTTACAACCCACTGTAAGAGTACACTTTTGGAACGGTTGACTACTTTTTAATGTTTCATTGTCACCACGTTGATATAGCAGACATCATTGCAGAGGTCAAGGCACATCAAGTTCAAGTATGTCTAGTTTACCAATGTAAATCTTCAGTACCAGTGTGATCGAGCATCTCTTTTTCTGAAATCCAATAAATGCTAAACAAATTGTTACCAGGGAAGGGTAACTTGATAATTATTGACCCTTTTACCGTTGCCCTGGTACTGGCCACTCTTTTGGTTATCGCTGGCAGAGGTCGGGCAGGGTCCACTGGGAGATGCAGGGGTGTGTAACCTGTGCAGGAAGGGGACGAAGAGGCCTTGGGGCGCTGCCTTGCCTCTGCATGGATTGAGTGAACCCATTTCATTAATTTGTCTCTCTTTTCTCCCCCTTAGGTCTCTTGTAGGCCGTTGAGTACAGTGCGGATTTGTTTGCACCCTTCGGTATACATTTACAAATGCTTTATGTTACTTTTTTAATGCCGACTTGATGCAAAATGTTGGACTCATATTTACAATCCAACGATAATCAAGATTTGCGCTGTATTGTAACCTACAGTAATACAAAGCAGTGTAATGCACTCCCTTACGTTACTTTGCATCAAGAAAACATTCAATGGGTGATGCAAAGGCGTGCCCCTACATCCACCAATAGATTTTAAGGTGTACGAGCACAGGAGTTTCCCAGGGGACTCTGGTGTCCACATTCATGAATGCACATATTTTCCATCGATGTTGGGTTCAATTAAATTAAATATTATATTGCAATGCACTGGAAAATATCTAGCAAAGTTGTGAATTTCACAATAACCAGTCAGTGTGGAAAATAATTGCACTCACCTCCTGCTTTGTATTTTCCTTTTCTTTCCCTACCCGCATGATGTGTTTAGTATCACATTTATTGTTGACCGTGCAGTGTTACTTCCATAAGATTCTAATAATCTTTGACAAGGGTGTGTGTGTGTTGTATTTGTATAGCGCGAACAGTAACCCGGAGGCATCCCGGCGCTTGTACTCCTAACACAAGGGAACCCCTCCTGGCTTTTCCTTGTGAGGTGTCCACTCCTGGGCATCCCATGGTGAAACCAGGCATCCCTTGTGCATCGGGTGCCATTGTGGAGACTAAGCAAGCTATTGCCCAGAGTTGCAGCGTGGGGCCCATGCTTAGATTCGGCACTGAGGCGAGAATATCCAGTCAGAGGAATTTAAGCCCAATCCCGCCGAGGCGGGAATCGAACCCTGGTCCCTGGCCAGCGTTCTGCATCAAGGTCTGCCGCTCTAACCATTGAGCCACACTTCTCCACAGGTATCTTGGCCTTCTATAGGTTCTGTGCTACAGCAATAGACATTACAATATACCTTCTCCCTAAAGATCCTTGCGCCGTATAATATGCCTACTGCTAGAGTTAGGAATAATGACCTCTTAACGAGCTTCCCTTTAGTTCAGGAGACATATCAAGGTTACTCCTTATCATTGCTACTTTTTCTGTTAGCAACAGAGTACCTACTAATTGCTATCAGGAACAACACCAATATAAAAGGGTACCCTTCGACCAAAATATTTATAAAGCAGCGGCGTACACAAACAATGGTTTGGTCATCTCTTCTGAAGCACAGACAGCAATCCCTGAGATAGTGCAAACCATACAACCTAATGGCAAAGTCTCTGGATTCTTACTGAACATGGATACAACTGAGGTATCAACTGTTATATAAACGATGCAACTCATTCATGTATGATCTCCTTATCCTTGTGATATGTGCAGAGTGAACTGTCGTGGAGGTGTATTTTAATTCAGATCGAACCAGTAGAAAGCGGTAAAGTACAACATGATATGGTTGTGCTGAAAAGGGATGCAAACCAAAATCCTATTCCAGACTGCCTCGGTCTTCATAATCAAAACAAAACGGTTAAGACAAATGTATGTCACAAGGAGTGCGCACTGAGAAGTGACGCATCGCTGCTTTCACGCAGCGATGCGTCATTTCTCATAAATGAGGACCCTTGAGTTTAAAATAAATGGAATGATTCTCAGTTTGCCATGGCCCTAAACCCATTTTCAGAAACACAGTAGAGCTCCCTCTGTAAATATTCAAGTTCAGTAAAATATCACTTTCATACTATTACAGTGCATATACTGGTCCATCCACTGGGGTAACTGGTCACCAGATTATTTGAGTTAGCACTTTTATGGTCAGACAAGTGTGGAAAATGCCATGAATCTAAAGGGGACATGTATCATTTGGTGGATGAATGTAAGGTTATTTTCCCTATATGGTCTTGGATCTAATCATACTTAAAAACATTATTGATACCTACATACCTGTTCTCAGCAAGGATGCACTTCCCAACTCCTTAACTTGACAGACTATTACAGTATATCACAAAACAGGCTTGCATGTCGAGAGAAATAAGCTACTTACCTGTAACTACAGTTCACCAGGGCATCTTTCATGTTCCAATGCTTGAATCATTCATTCAATCTCATGGTGATTGAGGCCAGATCGAACCGGTTGCAAGAGAAAAGGTCAAACTTGATATGGTTGTGCTGAAATGGTATGCAAAGCAAAATCTTGACACCAGAGACAGAAACATTTTCGTTTGGCCTGATAAGTCTTTTGGAAGAGGTCCTGGCTAGAGTTAAGCTATATTGTCAGAACTGTAGAAACTCCATGTGCTCAGGGATGTTGGATTGTGATGCAGGACTTGCCTTTTTTCTCTTAAAAGAAGATTGTAAAGTTTCCAAAGAGGGATAGCTGGAGCTTCTTAGAGAGGTAGATAGGAGAACCCGTGCTAGTAAGCCGAGGTTGGGGCAATAAGGATCCTCTTGATTTTGCTGAGAACCCTCTGTATGAGAGGAAGCTGAGTTCAGGTCTTGTACCATGACATCAAAAACACATTTCCGTTGATCTCGAATGCAACTCCCTGCTGGTGAAGTACGGGCATTTCTTGTTTGATGGTGTCACAAACATGATCCCATTGAAGAGCTATCCTCCCTGTTGAATGTTGATTCAACTCCCATTCGTGCTCTGATTCAGGAGATGCTCTCGGCTCTGCTGAGAGCATCCACCAAAGTTTTCCAAATCCCTAAGAGATATTCTATTCTCAGTGTGGCCCCTTTCTTTTATTTCCCAGTCCCTAAGAACTAGTACATTTTCCAACTTTGAAAGGAAAAACTGCCTTGCCAATCAGGGGGCGCTGTGCTGTGCAAAGATGGGTTTCAATATAGGCGCTGATTGACTTGCATCACCATCGGATTGGGTTTAGAATGTCAAAAGAGACATGCAAAATATATCACATGAAAAATACATCACAGGACCAAACCACATATTCAAAATTATTCTAGTCATATCAATATGCTAATCTATTATAGTCATGTTAATACGCTAACCTGAATCCAATTTCTTCAAAACAGATGAAGTCATAGAGACATTTCTGAATGCAAAACAATTAATTTCTTCGTGGTTGGTATCTCAATAAACAATAGTGAAGAAGACACAGTGCTCAAGTGGAGATGCAGTGATACATATATACAATGAAGGCGCGCCAAAGGCTAGCCCATCTGCGCCTGTCCGTTTTGGACCGTGCCCAGTGCCTTAACCCCTGGCCCTCCTGCCACCAAAGATACACTATTGCCGAACTCTACACCCTCGACCCCAGGAGCAGCAACAAATACTGCCATTGCGCTGACCCACGCTCAACGGTCGGACCTTTCACCTACACCCTCTGCCACAGGACCACTGTAACTAACGAACCACACACTGACCACCTGGAATATCCTCCTTGCCCAGAACACCACCTCCACCATGAAATCCATCCACTCAGGAGCTCCCACACACCAATGCCCGCACCACATCTTCAACCCCGAAAACCAAAGGATCGACCAGAAACTCACCATCCTACTCAACACCTCTAGCACCACCGCAACATTTCCCGACCGCTAGAAACACGCCGAAGTCAGACCACTACTTAATAAACCCTCCGCCGACCCCAGCGAGCTCAAAAATTTCCCAGCTTCCATTCCCAGTGAAGGAACTGGAAAAGATAATCAACAATCAACTCATGACACACCAGGAGCAGGAGCAGAACCAGATACAGAACGCCTCCCAATCCGGCTTCCGCAATATCACAGCACCGAAACCGCCCTGATTGCAGCCACCAACGACATCCGAACCCTCATTGACCGAGGAGTAACAGCAGCTTTGATTCCCCTCGACCTCTCTGCAGCCTTCGACACCATATACCAGGAAACATTGACTGAAAGACTCCCCCACATCGGCATCCAAGGGGACTCACTTAGATAGATCATCTCCTTCCCCACCGGAAGAACCCAGAGGATCCACCTCCCACCTTTCACCTCTGAAACCAAGGAGATCACCTGCGGGGTCCCCCAGGGCTCATTCCTCAGCCCCATGCTCTTCAACGCATATATTACCCTGCTGGCCATCATCGTCAGATCTCACGGTCTCAAGATAATTTTCTACACAGACGACACCCAACTCATCCTCTCATTCACTGACGACCCCACCACCACCAGAACCAACTTCCGCAGATGCATGACAAATGTTGACAACTGGATGAAGAATAACTGCTTGCAGCTGAACACAGATAAGACAGAAGTACTAATATTTAGCAACAGCAGCAACACATGGAACGACCCCTGGTAGCCATCAGACTAGGACCCACACCCACTCCCTCCAACCATTCCAGAAACGTTGGAATCATCATGGACAACAAGCTCACCATGAAATCACAGATCAACGCTGTCTCCTCCTCCTGCTCACTCACTCTACATATGCTATGTAAGATCTTCAAGTGGTTACCCCTACACACGAGACGCACTTTGACACAAGCCCTCATCACAAGCCGACTGGACTATGACAATGCCCTCTATGAGGAATCACCGCACACCTTCTACAGAGACTTCAGATCATACAGAACGCCACAGCCAGACTCCTCCTCGCCTTTGCCCGACAAACCCACATCACACCCCACCTCAGGAAAAGCCACTGACACCCCGAACAGAATAGATGCCAATTCAAGCTGCTAATCCACACACACACACAAGGTTCTATACAACCAAGGACCCGCATACATTAACCATAGCTTGAACTTCCAACAACCGTTGAGAAGTCTATGCTCTGACTCCCTTTAACTTGCCCATACCCCCCCCGCATTTACCAAAGCAGAGGTGGAGGACGCTCCTTCTCCACATCGCAGCAAAGAACTGTAACAGCCTCCCCATGTACCCCCGGACCATCACCTCACTTCCTGAATTCCCAATTGCCCTCAAGACCTGGCTGTTAGAACAAGCTTCCGGGGTCTGCAAGTGCCTGGATACCCTATTGGGTGATTACCTGCGCTTTTTAAATCCTGATTGATGTACAATTAAGGGCGACTCTTGAGCCTAACATCAGTATACAAGTCCAACATATGTTTTGTTCCTTCTCGATGTAATCGGTCTACAGAGCAACCCCTACGAAAATGTTGAGGTTTTGATCCATATCGTTAGTATGTAGGGTCTTATCAAGACAAAAAAAGCACCATTAATCATGTCAACCTCAAGGGAGTACCCAATTCCCAGATCAGAAGAGGTTCAGCAGGGCCACGTGGTGTCACTACCAGAGCCAGTTCCGGAGTAAAGTTGAACATGTGCAATCCACCAAATAAACTAACCGGGACCACACACACTTGTGCATAGTGAATGGAGGAAATCCTCAACGTGTCTCCAAACTTTACTCCTGCTTTTATTTTATAGTTATATACTTTTATATTAAAGGACCCTATGTTGGCACAATGGCATGATGAAATGTGCGCTTGTCCCCAAGATGTGTAGTGATCTATCATTCATGCGTCTGAACCCCCATAAGGATCCCTCCGCCTTTCATCTTTCTGAGGTCAGTAAATGTAGTACTATTAAAATGGGAATAGTAACGCCTGTGACGGTACGATGCAGAGCGACTGTGTTTTTTGCGTCTTCGGTGTCTAAAGCACCAAACTTTGAATTTTTCCGAGTCAGTGTGCACGAACTGCAGAAAACACAGTTTGGAAACCAGAAGTAGTGATTACCTCGCTCTGTTTTCTAACTTTGCTGTCGGCATCTTATGCACTAATATGGAGAAAATCGAAGTTAAGTGTGTGAAATGAAGAGCTAAATAAAACAGAAGGTACTTGTATTGCTATTTGTGGCTTTCTTGAGATTCTGGTGGCTGCTGTGGTACGAAATATAATTTATACATTTGTGTAGGTGGCTTCATCACATGCCAACAATATAATATGCGCAGGAGAAAAACACAGCATCAAGTCATTCTGAGTCAGAGATTGCCATGCCAGCAGAGTCAGACAACAGGGGTACCGCGTCCCCGCACTGTCAGTCATGGCCCAATGAGCCCATCCAGGCACCAAGATGAGCCTTGGAATCCTTGTTCATGTCTGTCCAAAGAGAAAGCAATCTAAGTGCTAAAAATAAAACATACAGACGCTTTCCATTCCAGATCTGCAAATCTGAGGAGGAAATAAATATGTCTCCAATTAACCGTGTCAGGCAATATACGACTTTTGTAGTGCAATGTGACACAAACTTGAAATTCGTGCACTCTGAAATGCTTTAAACTTGGCTCTCTCAGCCATCCTTTGCAAAACTTTGGCAGAGTATGATCATTTGTACCATCATACTAATATCATGGGGTATCAAATATGTGCAATGTGATCATCTTGTTTAGGGGCTCATATTTCACTTTTGCAGAAAAAAATGGGGCATAACCGGCGCTGACAGTTTTTCTCCTCTTTTGACTGCCATTTCCTTCTTTTGGCTGCACATGCCAGGCTCATCTTCAAGGTTAGGGTATCACTGTGCCTAAAGCAGAGCAGGCCTCACTAGAGGCTTCATCCTTAACCAGCACTTCTGAAAAGATGGGGTCAGGCATTCATTTTGCCTGCTATTTGCACTTGCGCTGAGGCTCAACTGAGGCCTCAAATGTTTAAAAACTGCTGCGGTATAAATAATCGCACAGACAATATTGTACTAAACATATCAGTGAGGGAATCTAAAGTTATGAAATGGAAGAGCGATGAAGTATTTACTGCCAGAGTCCACATCTCACACAGCCCATGAGAGGAAGAGCAGACACATTTAAAGATAATTAGCTGCGCTCTTCGGCAAATAAGTGGAGTCATCTTCCTGGACAATGGGACCAAAGGGGTGAATAATTCAGGGGGTGGAGAGTGACTGCCATTGGATGTTGACAGGCGATGGGCTCCATCAGGAAAATCGCTTACTGCCTAGCAACCAGGAACCTGATGTTCATGCCGACTAGAATAGTTTCGTAAGTAAAATATGAATACATATAGATATGTATCCTAAATCCTAGGGGGGACTACAAACATCAATAGAAACTCAAATGAACAGCCTGGCTCGTGAACCACCTAAAGGAAAGACATACTCCGAGATTGCGAGCGAAGATATAGCAAATCTTGCTTGCAAAAATAGCGAATGAAAGATTCTATTCCAGCCTTTTTATAAATTATAGGGTAGGCAGGATTCACTCAACCAGGCAACTCTACTGAGGCTGTTCCAGCACATACCGTCATTGTTAGAAACATTAAGTGAAGACATAGTTAGAATACAATTCGCACCCAAAGAGAACAACAACAACCAGGAAAACACTATAGTGACATGGAACAGTCATCGCAAATTTGAAGCAGCCTTCGGGAAAAAGAAAACTTTGAAAATTGGGGCATAGAAATACACGAGCTAAAGCAGGACAAATATCCTCATATGTTACACCAACTAATAAACATCACAAAAAACAAAGAAATCCAAGGCAAATTCGCAGAGTGTATTGAGAGGAATCACAAAAACAGAATCATTTCAGAATTACAATAACCTGAGTATATCAGTAAGAACCCAGGACGGGAGAATCAGAAATAGATCAGTAACAGATGAAGCACTTCAGAAGGGAAGAACAACACAGGACAAGCAGTGAGACTATGCATGTCTCTCACCATTCCTGACAACAGGGAGGTCCGCAAAGAACTGTGTAATCCTAACAAATAAGGGCGGCGGATATGGGAACACAGTCCATCAATAAAGCCAATCAATCGGGCATCAAAATTGTATCCTGGAACGTTGCTGGTAACAGAGGACACTCAAACATGAATCAGCAAGGAAGATAATGCAGGAAGGTGACATCATAAGCCTACAAGAAACCTGGGCCACAAACTCCACGCAGCTGGAAGGGTTTGCCGGCTTTCATAAACCAACAACCAGACACCAACGTCATGACAGACCATCGGGGGGATTTCGACGTACATAAAGCATGCAAAGGAGCTCACAACAAGGAAAATGGAAGCAGATTAAAAAATGTTGCAGGCATTCAGAGTTGGAGGAAATGAGGATATGGAAGCAAGATTTTCACTGTTAGTAATAAATGTTTATCTCAGTGTCAAGGGTCAGGCAAAATTGGAGACAACAAGATCCACGATCGCCACAATAGAGGAAATCCTATGCACACATCATTCATTCGCTAAAGTGATCATGGGCGACTTGAACCTCCATCACCTAGGAATGCAGGAAAACGAAACAAAGTATCTAACAAGTTCTGAAAAAATCTTATACAAAACTACAATTTTATGTCTGCCGAGGCATTAAACAAAATCTAAACTTACCAGAAATACTTACTTACAACAACCGTACAACAATTGATTACATATTCCTGTGCAATCATCTCAGTCATAAAATATCTCATTTTACAATTGTGACGCATGAAACAAGCGACCATGCAGCCCTTCAAGTGGAACTAAGCATCAACACTAAACAACTGGAACAGGACATAACTCTTGCACACTCCAGAGGCATAGAGGAACACTCATTATTCAGGATGATAATAAGATGGAATGAGCAGAAAGCCGCCCTACTAACATCATGGAAAGACGAACAGGAACGTACAAGTAACGATTCTAGTGTCGAACACACTATCAAAAACTGGGGAGCATGGACCTCTGCCCTGAAAACAACCCTTTGGAGAGGAGCAAAGACCACCTACCAAGCAAACACTCAACGTGTCATGCAAACCTGGCAAGACAACAAAAAACCAAGAGAACTAAACACGGACTTAAAACTGGCAAAAAGGAACTACCGGAATACAGGTCACTAAGCACAGGTGCAGAGAACTCAACTTGGAGCGCAAACAGCTAATACAAAACTTAAAACAGAAGAATCTCAAGGAAGAATGTATCAAAATCCATGAGCTATCCAAGAACCATAAACACTGGCAGTTCTGGCAATACATTGCCAGGTTGGAAAATGACAATGCGGATTGACGCAACTCTGTTTCCGCCGAGGTATGGCTAAGTCACCTAGCTACCATCTACATAGAAAGTAACGGAGGTGTTCAGCAGGCGGGCATTGAGGAAAGCCTAGTTGAGAGTGTAAATGGTGATGATGAGCCTAGGTCTGAAACTGGAGGCAAAGATCAAGATGGCCCAGCCGTTCAGAAGATAGGAAAAGAGATAAGAAAAGACGAGGACCTGGGTCCCAACGGGCTCCCGGGAGGAATGTTCAGAGATGACTCGGCATATTGGGGTGGAGTCTTATCCACCCTATTCACTGACTGTCGCCTGCAAGTCAATGTCCCGGATTCATGGCATGGCTCACTGCTACATCCCATATTTCAGAAAGGAGATAACACAGAGCCAAGAAAAGAGACAACACAGAGCCAAAAAACTATAGATTGACCGTGCTTCTGGACATTGAAGGGAAAGCTTACTCTAGCACCCTATTGGCAGAGCTGAATAGTTGGATTGAAGACAAAGAAATCCTCCCCCATATAAAATCGTGTTTCACAAAGGAGGGTCTACAATTGACAACATAGTGGCCGTTTCTTATCTGACCTAGCAAACTAACATCAAAAATAAAAAACTGTTTACGCCTTCTATGTCGACTAGTCTGCGGTATTCAATGGGGTCTCTCGACACAAGCTTTGGATTAAGCTAAGAAACTGGGACATTGGAGCAGGCCTCTTGAATGCCATCATCTCTTTTTATAGCAAAACCTGGATAAAAGTTAAATTAGCGGATAACACAACAGAAAAAATGCTTTACAGACCGAGGTTTAAAACAGGACTGCGTTTTTGCCCCAATGCTCTTTAACCTCTTCACTGCTGATGACGAGCTCAGCTCGTCATCAGCCACGGTGGTCGTGTGTGGATGACGAGCTGAGCTCGTCATCTAACGCGGCTTTTGGAAAAAAGCCGCACAGCGGAAAAATAACCGCCGCAGCAATGTGGTTAATGTATACATGGCAGATTGAGGGAAGACGCTCCAAAATGCCAACCTCGCCAGTCCCAAAATAGGCCTCAACAAGTTTTAAATATTGCAATAAGCAGACAACCTGGTTGTGATGGATTATACCAAAATTGGCCTCCAAAAGTGTCTAAATGCTCTTAACATCCATACGAGACCAATGAACTGGTCATAAATCCATGCAAGACTAAAGTGATGATATTTGGGAGCTGTGCAAAAAAAGAACTACTCATATGGAAAGTGGGCAGTGAGACAATTTCTACCACAAAATCAAACTGTCTTGGAGCATGGTTCAGAGACACCGGGAAAGCATCCTTACACATACAAAAAATGCACTAAAAAGCGCAGTCAACAATTTAACGCTCTGTGCAAACTCCATGAGAAATTGCAAAGTCCAACGTCAGTCCCAATAAGAAGAGTCATACAGTCCAAAATAAGGGCAATAGCTGGCTATGCACAGCAGGCATTCCCAGGCAATATGGACATTATACTACGGGAATCACAATGCCAGGCGTACAAACGTATATTTAAGCTACCAAAATACACTGGAGCAGCCTGATTCGCTTGGAGTTCAGTCTGGTGCAACAACACTATGAATGCCCGTGAATGCAGACAAAATACTATTATTAAGTGTTAATTGCACCAATTGGAAGCCTAAAGAGCATGCTAAAACCCATTTACGAAGAGACAACCAATCCATGGATAAGTTATATGCAGGAAGCTGTGGAATTATTGGGCCTGGCAACAGAAAACTGGGGACGAGAGGGCCTAACCTACTTGGCAATCAAAAATGTGAACTATGGTTGGGGAAGGGAGAGGGATCTGCTGTTGACCCAATCCCGGTTTGTTACCCGCCACTGCAATTGACGTGCATTGCCCTCCGAGATCTAGATGCATTCGGACAGGTTTCCCTGATGCTGTGACCACTGGAACTTCAGCTTCCAGTGCAGAGCCCGCATATGCCATCTGGCATGACCCACCCTCAGGATGCAGGAGGCCATCAGGCCCAGTAGCCGCAGGGTCACCCTGACCGAAACCTGGGATAGAGTCTGAAAGATCGGAATCATAGACCGAATATCCCGGACTCACTGCTCAAGAGGATAGACCCGAAACTGTGTTGTGTCCAGAAACGCTTCGATGAAGAGGAGCTTCTGAGAGGGAGGCAGATGTGACTTCGGCACATTGATAGAAAACCCCAGCGAATGCAGGAGGTCCGCCGTAGTCTGGAGGTGGGAGACAACAGCCTGGGGCGAGGCCGCCTTCAACAGCCAGTCGTCGAGATAGGGGAAGACTGGAACCCCTGATCTGCGCAGATGAGCTACGACCACCACCATCACCTTTGTGGACACCCGAGGGCTGGTAGGACCAAAGGGGAGCACAGTAAACTGAAAGTGCTCGTGGCCAACCGTGAACCACAAGTAGTGCCGGTGGGCCGGCAGGAGGGGGATGTGAAAATAGGCGTCCTGTAAGTCCAACACTACCATCCAGTCTCCAGGGTCGAGGGCAGAAAGGACCTGAGCTAGCATCAACATTTTAAACTTGTCCTTCCGGAGGAAGCAGTTGACGTTCCTGAGATCCAAGATAGGATGCAGGCCATTGTCCGTCTTGGGCACCAGAAAGTAGTGGGAATCAACCACAAACTGCTTCCGGGGCAAGAACTCACTCGATGGCTCCCTTGGCCAAGAGAGCCGTAACTTCCTGTTGGAGAAGGGCCAGATGAACTTCCGACATGCAATGGTACTGAGGTGGCATGGCTGGGAGAGGGTAGTCTCAAAGGGGAGGGAGTAGCCCTTTCAGACTATTTACAAAACCCACCGGTCCGATGTGATGGTGCGCCAGTGGGGGAGAAGATGGAGAATCCTGCCGCCCACTGGCGATTGGTGGCGCTGAAAGGTTGTACTAGGAGGGTTTGGAGGCTGCTTCAGAGGGGGCGGTGGTGGACTGGCCTGCTCGCTGGCCCCCAGACCCACAATGGTGGGTCGCATGTTCCCGGCCGCGCAGGGGCTGAACAGCTTGCGCCGGCCTGTGGCTCTGGGTGGGATGTGGCGGGGCACCCCTTCCGGAGCCACGAAAGGGGTGAAAAGCAGACTGCACAGGGTTGGTGGTAGAGATGCCCAGGGACTGGGCCGTAGCCCAAGAGTCCTTGAAGCTCTCCAGTGCCTTGTCTGCTTTGTCGCTGAACAGGCGACGGCCATCAAAGGGCATGTCCATAAGGATAGCTTGGACATCCCCGGAAAAGCCAGTTGACCTTAGGCAGGCGGAGCATCGAAGGGCTACCGACGTTGAAATCGTCCTGCCTAGCGAGTCAGAGATGTCCAGCCCACATCGGATGGTAAACTTGGCTGTGTCTCTCCCCTTGGCGACTGCACAGGAGAGCATGGCCCAGGCCACCTCCGGGCACTGGGGCAGCACCTGCGCTACCATATCCTACACAGAGTGGGTGTAACAGCCCAACAGACATGCAGTGTTTACTGACTGCAGTCCCAAGCTGGAGGAAGAAAACAGCTTCTTCCCAAGGTGGTCCAGCTTTTTGGATTCCCTATCAGGTGGTACGTTACGGAATGCGCCTTTGGACGTTGAGGCTTGGACCACCAAGCTCTCAGGGGAGAGGTGTTGGGAGAGGAAAGTGAGGTCGCCTGGGGCCGGGTGGTGGCGTTGGGCAATCATCCTATCCACAGGAGCCCCTGTGTTGGGCCTGGACCAAGTGCCCAAAAGGATGTCGGTTAGGACTTCATTAAACGGCAGCAAGGCTCCGAAGAGCTTGCTGCCGGTTGAAGCACCTCTGTCAGGAGGTTAGTCTTGACTGCCACCGTAGGTAGCTTGAGGTTGAGAGCCTCGGCCGCCCTACACAACATCACTGGATAAGGCGCTCCCTCCTCCGTAGCCACGGTAGGAGGAACAACATGCCAATGTCTGGAGAGGTATATAGAACACTGGCTTCCCCCAGCTCCTCTCTCCAGTCCGGATCATATTCCAACTGGTCAGTCAAAGGGTCTCCAGACCCCTTCCAGTCCTCCTCACCCTCCTCTGGTTGCCAATCTGGATTGAAAGGAACACCAGGGTAGAACAAGGGCACAAAAGTACTGGTTTACGCCAGTCTGGTTCCATGTCCACATCAGGGTGGAGGCCAGGGTCGACGAGGGCTGAGGACACATCCCTATGCGCACCAGGAGTCGAGGACTCAAAACGGTGTCGACAACTCACTCAAAAAAGTCAGTCAAAAAGTGACTGGAGGTACTGCTCTCTCCGGATCTGAGCTGGCTGGCGCGGAAAAAGAAAGAACTGACGTCAGCGCGCGAGGGCGGCGTCTATATAGCTGCTGTGACGTCATGCCAGCATCGACGAACGCGGAGCCGACCGACGCCACCATTCGACGCGCAGGGGTACTGCTAATGAAAAATTCTCCGGATCCAGTCTGACGCCTGGGGGTAATTTACAAGGTAAGGAATCTATAACTAATTGTTTCGGATTCTGCAATTATAAAAAGGAGTCTCAGCTACATTTAGTCTGCTGCTGCCCTGGCCTGCTACAACAAGGTCAGAAGCTGTTAAAAACGATATATCTAAAAGGGTTCGGACATGCAAAGAAGTGGTAACAGCTCTGTTCACTTGCACTGCACCAACAGATTTGACCAAATTTGTAAAATATATGGCTGAGTTGCATATTCAGCTCTCCGACCAAGAAGGCTCAGATGTCATCTGAAGACCTCTTACGGCAGCAAAGTAACTAAACAGGAAATAGACTTGCTTTTAAACTTTAACATCAAACTCTCACATGACACAAGGCACTCGGTCACCCTAAACCTAGTGGTGCTTAGATACACGGTGGTCGATTTAGATGTCACTACTGTTCTACACTACACTACACTAGACATTGAATTGGACTCTAATTTCTTAATTGCTGCTAAAAATAACTCCTTTTCTTAAAGACAAATAAACATTTTTTAATACAATTTTATTGCAGTATTCGGTTTGCAGTTTTACTCATGGTTTTCATTTATTTATAAATGTAAGAAATATTGCAAATGGTTTTAAGTAATTGTGCAATACATTTTTACCTTCATTCATACTGTGCAACAACCCTTGTGAAAAGATCTTCTAGTTGAAGTTTAATGATAATTCATCACAGGAACCACAGAGATGGGAAATCAGGAGTATAATAGTTTGAT
Source organism: Lissotriton vulgaris (assembly GCF_964263255.1). Lineage (NCBI taxonomy): Eukaryota > Metazoa > Chordata > Amphibia > Caudata > Salamandridae > Lissotriton > Lissotriton vulgaris. The sequence continues at coordinate 139,783,516 of NC_141699.1, read as the reverse complement.
CAGTTTATTTTATTGTTAATCCACAACCAATTGTAAAAAACATTAAAACAATATATTTTCTTTATTCAACTATTTTCCTTTTATTGCTAATCCACAACCAATCATAAAACAGGAAAAGAATATTTTTTTCTATGTTCAAATATCTAAAAAATAACATAAAAATTGACATGAACAAAAATAGTTTTGTGTGTGTTTGCCTTTCCATGGACATTGCACTACATTTGAAACAATTAGTCACCAAAAATTAAATTACAGTACCTGACCACCATTTTGATGGGATACACCCCAATCCCCAGACGCTTGTCTTCTGGAATGACGTAGGAGATCCTACCACTGCTGTTGCTTAGCTCCGTGTCAAAGTAGACCCACTCCCCGGCTGGAGGCTGGGTCATGACATGAATGTCCACCTATAACAGAATAACCATTTCAAGAAAGAACCACTGTTGTATGGTAGACTAGTGGAAATTGAGGCTTTTGTTCCTAGGTCACTGTTAAATCTGCATAGAAACAGTATCAATCTACTTGATTTTGAATTCCTCAATTACTTCTTTCAAAAGAAATGCAAAATAAACAGGTATCAAGATAATAATTTTAAGAGTACAGGAAGATAATTATGCAGCTAGTCTCAGCCTTAATCAGATGTCAAGGAGTATGTTTCAAATGAACAATTAATATCAGAAATGAAATTGTATTATTTCATCTCCAATCTAACAAAGGTTGGGAAAGTGCAGATATCAGAATTACTATTCTAACTCCAGTCTAACACACATTGGGGAAAGTACATATGTTTGGGGTTTATTGTCTGACAGACAATGGGGTAAGTGTAAACATTGGGTGAAGGGATTAAAATCACTATTCTAACTCAATGGGGAGTGGGGAATGTGGATACATTGTGGGAATCGGATTTACTATGCTAATTCCAGTCTAACAAACAACTGGAGTAGAAGTGACATCACATACCCAATAACCACAAGGCTTTTACGGGAACTGAAATTAGACAGACACTGGGAAGTGAATTCAGCCATTGACTGCTCATTGTCGGTTTTTTGTTTTATTTAAATAAAGCTGAGACTGCAGCAGGTTTATAAAAAAGTGTTTGGTACAGATCCAAAATAACTAGCTGCTACGTTAGTAGAGACTAAAGACAAGGCAGGCTTAATTTTAAGATATTAGTTGTCAGTCAGTTTGTTGTCACCAAAGAGCTTTCAAAGTTGCTTATGGCAGTAGCAAGCAGCAATAGGAGTAGCAGTTCCTTCCTAAAAATGACACTCTTACCCCCTTCAAATACAATCACTACAGAACCGAAGACATTCGCCCCAATACTATTTTCAAAGGTAACAGCCACCATCTTGGAGAAAGCTCAAGATATTATTTTCAAAATCCCTCTGTGTTGTTGGTTGGAACTACAATGTTGTGGAGTGAACTATTGCACCCTGGAAGGAGTTTGAACACTTTATCATCTGTATTAGGGTGTAATGTGAAAAGGACAGTGCAGAGTGCTTTATACATTTTGATGATTGGGGAGAACGTTTTTGTAATGAGTGCTATCAAGGAACCACACCTTTTCCCCAGTGAGGGTGACCATATCCAGTGGGCCGTACATGAACCGCCCATTGAGGGTCTGAGGGCCGTCTTCATTCGCGACAGCATCGTTGATCCTGTGGTTGGCAGCAACGTTCTGGAAGAAAAACAACACACACCTGTAATGTTTAAATAACCACCTTGTTTGCAGCCTCCAGCCATGATATTTACAGGATATGAAATACAAGAGTGCATTATTGATTAATCAATAACGCTGATGTTTACACCATATTATATGGCCGGACCGACTTTCACATGAATTTTCAGTTTCTATGGGGACCGAAGGGAAAGGAAGTCGCTCATCTTTCGAGTGAATGAGCAGTAATGTAGAGAGACTTGCGTAACACAGTGCTTATGACTATGATTAAATGTCTAGCAAATTATAAGTGTAATAACTATATTAAAGAGCTGTATGTGTGAGAGTAACATGTCTCAGGTGTTGCCATATCAGGGATGAGCTATCACCCAGCCCGGTTTCCTCCTCTGTGATGCAGCACATATTTTTGGATCGGTTTTATTTATGAGATATCCAAACACACTGCAAACTTAACACTATGAGGCATATGTATAAGGAAATGGTGCAGCGCTACGGCAACTTTTACAGCGACGCACTATGTAATTTCCAAAATGCAGGGATGCGGCGTATTGGCAAGAATATGGCGCACCCCCGTGTTTTCCCTAGCGCCGGAGCTAAAAATAGCTACCTAGCTCCAACACAGACATCCTTGCACCAAAGTGCCTGTATTGATTTTTTATGTGCAGGAAGGTTTCCTTTCCTGCACGTATACAATCAATAATGGTGATTTGCACTTTCTATGTGTGCTGCAGAATGCAGCACACAGAGAAAAAACAAGGAGAAATAAAAGAATTTCCCCTCAGTGCGCTAATCTAACGCCTGCTTTTGTATGGCGTTAGTTCTTGGCGCTGCCTCAGGTTTACACATCATTGTAAATCTGGGACAGCATCAAAAAGCAGTGGGTGTAGCAGCGAAACGCCTACAGCAACACCCATTGCACGTGCCTTTCACGCAGATACCTGCATGAAAAGGTACCATATTTACATGCAAAGTGACTTAATACCGCTTTGTAAATATGGTGCAGGGCATTGTGGCACTGCAACATCGAAATAAAGTGACGTTCTGGTGATGCAATGCGCTTGTACATTTGCCCCTATATAGTGAATTTGCTGGTATTTGGAGTCAAACCCTAAAGGAGAACGTAAAGGAGCAGAATGCAAAGGAATGACAGCACGGAGTAAGCTACTGATACTGCTTACGTGGGACAACTTGGGACATCAGTAGTAACAGCAGCTGTATTATTATCAGTAGTAGTGCTAGCCTTTAATTCAGTGACATTGTAGAGGAGATGTGTGAGTGAACAGGCAAGGGTTGGGGTTCGCACCCTGGGAAAGTCTCTTCGGAAAATAGCCTCATGGACACCCACTGTCAGGATGCCAAATGTGAAAAAGAAAGGAGCTGGTCGCGACAGTCCGGTAGAATCTGTTTCTTTTTTAAAACTGCAAGTGCCGCCTCATAACCTGCCACAGCCTCACTACGTTGTGCCTGAACGAGATACTGAAATGTACTACAGTTCTACTACCCCTGGCTTGTTCGGCCTCATTGAAAGTGCTGCAGACCTTCTGAGTTGATCCTGTCCCATTAAATGTATAGCAGCTCTACCATGGCGTGCAGGCACTGTCCCAGTACAAGTAGAACATCTCTGCTGTGGCATGCAAGTCCTGTTCCAATAAAAGCATAACTGGTCAGAAGGTGTGGGCTTGACACCGCCTCCACGCACATAGACCACACAGAGCGGTAGGCAGCACCAGCTCTGCTTCATGAGTGACACCTGGTTCTCTGCCCCTTTTGATTGTGTCCGTATGCGGGTAGTCCTGATGTTCAATAGGGATGACTTGCTTGGGGATCCATTTCAGATTCTGGGGCGCTCTTGTTCGTAGCCAATGTCTGGGTCACAGCATCCTTGTTATGCACTGCAGCCATGGACACACTACTTGGATACTGGATTCCCTTTGCAAAGAAGCCTTGCCTACTGAGAATTGGTTGTATCAAGCAACACACTTTGAAACATTAACTTAAGCGGACCTACTGAAACTGAGGTTTCATTTAAGCAGTTACAGCAAATATTCTAAAGTTAACTTGATCAGAACTTGATGAAACAACAACTTGAACTTGATGTGAACTTTTGGTACCGGGACAATCTACTATGTAGTAAAGTGATTATTTTAAGATTGAGTTTTTGGTGAAAACGAACATGGACTATTCTTATGAATACTTAATGGATCACATTATACGTGTACTTACATATATAATGAAAAACTGATTAGAGTTTCAATAACAACATAACATTGCCAGTTACAGGAACATTGTATGTTTAGTTTTCAGGAATTACCAGATCCATATCAAACTACAGAGAATTGGTTACACTGAGATGGAGTTCAGGTATAGCCTTTCCTCTTGTAGTTACATTTAGTTCTCTGTATGGCAAGGCACTTCAGCTACCTCTTTGCCTTGTATGAATGTACTACATTTCACAAACCTTACTGACCAGCCGAGTGACAAGGTAAAAGCAGCGGGGTCTTGTACTGCTGTTTTTATCTTATCCCATTCAATTTTTCCGACCTCTGCCACTGGTCCTCATATTTCCATAACTATGATCATAGGTGGGTGTGAGAGAGGTAGAAAAGAGAATTGCTCCAGCCTGCCCACAGGGTTAATACAACCTGACACCAGGACACAATCCCCAAGGAAAAATAGAAAAAGAAATCAACAAAGACACTGCAGTGAACACCAGACGAGAGCTTCTCTTTATATACCACAAATGACTGTGAAAGCCTTGTACTGGTGCAAATGGGAAGGTGAGGCCCAGTTGGAAGTTCTCAGAGTCATGTCAACAAACCCCAGCCTCAAGGAATGCGCATAGTTTATGCATGCTTTCAACAAAGTTGTGGTGTCTTTATAGTGTAGACCAAGACCACTGTCAGCCTGCCTGTGCAGCCTCTAGGTCTCTGTACAGCAGTAGCAAGCTACTTAGGTTGAGAACTCTGTCAGTGCCTCTCTTTGACCTTCTTAGCACCCACTTGAAAAGGCAGGAGTCATTAAATGATAAGTCCAACACGTTTACATGTGCAGCCTGTAGGAAACTGGGGGGGACACAATCAAGCACTACCGCACCGTGACACCGCTCAGCCCATGGAGCTGGCCTGATTTCACTGTGTTAGGGCCAGGCCTAAGAAGCAGTTAAGGAGCTTCAAAATCATCACAAAGCACCCGAGCAAAATAGCCACTGACATAATCTGTATGGAGTGGATTCATCATCTATGCCATCTCCCAGAGTGGAGTGGTGTGGCTCACTGGTTAGAGGCGGCAGACCCGGAAGCAGATAACGGCCCGGGACCAGGGTTCAATTCCCGACGCGGCAGGGTCGTGGACCAGGGTCAGCGGACTCGATAATTCTCGCCTCGGTGCCTACTCTAACCAGGGATCACACTCGGCAATTCTGGGCATTAGCTTGCCTCATCTCTACAACGGCCCCCCACATTCGCCGGGGATGCCTGGTTTCACCTTGGAGATACCCAGTAGGGACCATCTCACAGGGATAGCCAGGACGGGTTCCCCAGCGGTCTACAGCACCACGACGCCTCAGGGGAGCAGAGCGCTTTACAAGACACATTACATTACATTACATTAAGGCCAACAAGCAAGTAGCATTATAAGAGAGCAAGGCCCTACTACCTAATGAGACTCTTTCCTAACCATCACATCAAATAACTTCAATACAACATCCAACGGGATGTATGAAGACAAAGATAAATACCATCAACCCCATGATCCAAGAAGCTTGTCATTTAAACCCTGTTATAATTTAAAAAAATTATGGTCACCATAACTCAGGCGATAACCCCATGCAGTGCAACCACTGTTGGTTGGAGTGTAGGGTGGTCGATTCCAAACTCCATCACTGCCTCCTTAAAGGGCCGAAGTGGATTGGCCTGTCCAAATAAAGTCAACATGTTGGTTTTAATCCTTGTTATGGGTAGTAGAAAATCATTAAAAGATATAAAATTAGGGTCACCAGGAGGAAGGCGACAACGTCTTCCAACTTGGCCACTGATGGCTGGAGAGGGAAGACGGCTGGTTGCAGATACATTACTTGGCCTCCATCAGTGCCTCATTAAAGGGCAGCATGAGTTCTAATGAGGAAGGGACAGTCTAAAGAACTTCAATCAACATGGTGGTTTTAACATCTGACATTGGTAGGAGAAAATTCAAGATCTTTAAACAGTCTCATTAAAGGAAGAAATATCAAAATGAAGAATTGAGGCCCTGTCACGATCAACCTCAGAGTTGATTCCCAGTCACAGGCATCATGAAAGGCACAACAGGTACCTCTCTTGAATCCGATGAGAAAACACAAAATGTTTCGGCCAGTGATTTATGATCTCACACATGTTCTCTAAAGCCATATGTAGGAAGCAGAGGACTCCTGTTGGGACAGGAATGTCCCCCGCATGGTGTATAGTTGTGACCCTTTCCCTGTGTGCCCCAATGTGAGTATCTGGTATCCTAGGGGCATAATATCAACGGCCAGCGATAATTATTGCTGGCCGCGCTTAGCGATAGATTTTTTATCGCTGGCTATCGCAGGAAATTATCGCCATGCTAGAGCTGTATCAACAACGCATAGCGCAATGGCGATAATTATTCCTACGATAGCTGGGTTTTACATGGAACATCACTGGTTTTCCAGATATGTTCCATGGAAAACGGCGATAACCTTGCTGATACAACCCTGAGGTTGTATCAGCATAGTCCACCCCCTATGTTGTGAATAGGCAAGTCAGGATTTTAGCAGACGTTAGTTTTTGGCGAAAACCGCGGTTTTTGCTAAAAACTAACGTCTTCTAAAATCCTGAGGTTCACCATGTAAATATCGCTATGTGCATTTTGCGCTAATTTACAAGGTAGTCCATCAGGGGTATGCCAGTGACGCCCACTTTGCATCTCATTAGAGATGTAAAGCGAGGCATGGGCAAAACCGCTGCTAACATGAGCTAATCCATGTTAGCACTGGCTTGCAAATAGGGGGATAAGATTATCTCCACTTTTTTGGCTTTTAAAGCCAAAAAAGCGGAGATAAGGCTCTTGTTAATATGCCACTTGGTTTTCACATTTTGGCCCCAGTCTCATGCTAATCTACCATGTGCATGAAGTCCTAGGCCTGCTCTTAACTTATGACTTGTCCTACACCTAGAAGGATGCACTAAATGGATCCTCTCTAGAGACTAGAAGACCAACACGCTCTGTTACGTGTTCACAAGTGTAGCATGGTGGTGGCAGCAGACCATAGTTGTAGTGGTTAGAGTAAGACAAGGCCTTTCTACCTATGTCATGTGAATGGGAGCCTACCAACTCTTTCACCTACGGTTCTGCTGGTGATGGTGAATGCTGGAATCAAGGCACTGAGATCCTGTGTGCCTAGATGTGTGCGTGTATGAAAGTGGAGGTTGGTGTGCATTACATGAGTGCTTGAGTAAACGAGAATGACAAAGGTCTGTGGGCTCCATTTTGTACGCCCCAGGCCTGTAAACGTACAGAAGATGGTGGTTGATTTCCCAGTCAGTAATGTATTGCTGACATGCCTAAGACTGAAGGGAGGGAACTTAGACACTGAAGTGGGCTGTTGATTAGTCATAGTGAGACTGCCATTTGGTAGACTTCAGGGGTGGGACTGCAGCGTCTGTTGTTAGAATGTTAAGGGTCCTTCAGAAAAGAAGCAGCCCTTTGTCTCTCTTTCCCATCACTATCAAATGGGGCTGCTTATAGTGAGGTGCAGACTGCTCACAGCTCTTTGTTCCCCAGTTGTGGGTGCCTAAACCTGGAGACAACCCTGCTGTGAAAAACATCACTCAAGACAAATGATGGCGCCTGGAAGATAGCCTGAGAAGGGCAAATGAAAGGGGAATCAATCCAACCCATTTCTGCATATACAAAGAATCCATATTTGTCGCCTCCGTTTAAAGGTGGGAGCTGCTGATCTACTCGTGTTTCTAGTTTAAAGTACTCTCTGATCAAGGAGGCGGTGCTCCATAGAGTACTAAGAGGAATATGGTGCAATATGGTATCTGCTTGACAGCCAGCTCCTCAAAGGTGAGGTGACTATACGTGGAGTCTGATTGTAGTAAGAACTGCCTGAATTGTCTTTGGAACTTGTCCAAGGAGTTCTGTCTGAATGAGAAATGAAGGAGTGAGCCAATCCTGCAGGAGGAGCTGGCCACTGGAAGGGCTAGAAGCAACAGACCCTGGTGCACGGGTCTGTCCACCAGGGATAAAAAGACAAAGCATTGCACTGTAAACCTGGGAAGGGAAGCGCTAGAAAGCGCCAGAAACTTTGATTACTTAGGGATCCGTCAAGTGGATTCTGGCTCTTGGGCCCACAGATCCTCAAAAGCTTGCATCTGTTAAATCATAGAGCAGGGGCAATTCAAGAGCTTGCTAAAAAGGCCTCATGATTCCAGAGTCTTCCTGCAATGGAGATCTACCAGACCCAAGCAAGGGGTGCAGCACTATGTGGTGATGTATTATGGCGATATTGACACACTGTATTTTTGGGTACTAGTGAAAACAACTTTATCAGATCCCTTACTGGCCTAGAGAGGGGGAAACCTCTGGTGCCTTTAACACTGGACTTTTATGTTAACCCTGTCTCTGAGCTGGTTCCCTTAAGGCTGTTAATCAACGAGGTGCGTACTTGGGCCACTTAAGAACTATTCCTTCAAAGGTGAGAATATTTAGAATGTATTGGAAATGTGACCAAAGCGACGTGTAGTAGCGTTTCGGTTCCGTAACGCTACTATATGTCGCTTTGCCGCTCGGACGATTCGTGACCTGGAAACTCAGTTCGTATACATGGGACCGGACCAGAACAACACACGTATATCTAAGGAATAACTACGAGGCGGCATCCTGTTGGCTCCTTTGATACCAAGGACAGACTTTCCGAAATCTTTTATGCCGCCAGCAACTTACAGAACTGCTACCTGAGATTGAATAAACATCTCTACGTGGCCCGGATTTCTAAGCCAAGACCGCGGCTAACCGACATTACTTCATCCTGGGCACAGGACAAATCGCCTGGTCACATTTCCAATACATTCTAAATATTCTCACCTTTGAAGGAACGTTACAATCCAATTGCCCTGAGGAAGCTCCCCTTGAGGGAGAGAAACGCGTTGGCTGATGTATGTTAACAAATGCGGAACCTTTTGACAAAAAAAAAACTTGAATAAAGAAGATAATTTTTGCATACAAACATCATTCTTTCTGGACTCTTTCTTATTACGCGCACCCCCACCCAAACCTTTAAATAAGACAACAATATACTTGCCAAAAATATTTCTGGCTTCAACATAATGGTATCAACAATATTATGAAACCAAAGAGAGGGAGGAAGGACAACTTTAATGAGGTCCAGCATAAATGCCCCGTAGAGACAGTGTACAAAGAGAGTATGAAGTTCCTCAAGGTCTGAGTAAATAACGAGAAAATGTAGGTGGGGGGGTTAACGCTACATGGTGATTACTAAAACAGACCTTCAGTGCCAATCATTCTTAATAAATTGCAACCAGAGATTCAAAATTTGAACCACCTCCTCAAAAGTGAAGAGAAGCTCATGTGGGGTTCAACTCCAACATAAGGCAGCTGGTGCAGATGATTTCTCAATACTACATGCAGTCCGAATGTATGATGATGCTCTGAAGCTCCATTTGGTTAGGTAACCACAAAGATCATCACAAAAATTGCAGATTGTCTGAATAAAATTTGTACACGACCAAAGCAAATATCAAAAAAGTAATAGTTGCAGAGCTCTCAAATGACACCTTATCTTTCAAGTGGCCAGGAATTGAGAGCCATACCTAAAAAAGCAGTAAAAATTCCTGCCGTGCATTTCGAAACTATACTTTGGCTACCAAATCACAACAGTGGTAAGAAGTAAACATTTCTACCCTATATTGCTGAGAAGGATCATGCTGAATCACCAATTACCACACTGCGTCAAATTGAACAAGGCCTTTAATATGTCAAGGTTGGACTGCTGCAAACCTGCCTGTGCTGCGACACATGGTCTACCACCACCATGGTGCTCTACACCCTTAGCTGGCTACAAGTGACACAAAATTCTCTACAGTTTTCAAAACCACAAGTAGATCACAGATACCAAAGTACTTACTTGACTCTTTTTCTAACCAATAAACAAAAGCCGAACACGGAGATCAAGCAAAGTAAACCTATTAATTTAGGCCTGATTCAATTGTAAATCACACAGAAGCAGGTTGTTTGTCATATTGAGTGCCCAGTTCTGGAATAGACTGCACTTAGATCTTTGGAACCAAGCAAATCGGACTGCCCTCAAGAAAAAAACTGTAAAGCACAATTTACTTACCTTCGGTAACGATATATCTGTAAGAAACATTACTAGTGATAGATTCCTTACCTTAGAATTACCCCCAGGCATCAGACTGGATCCGGAAAGTTTACATCAGCAGTACCCCTGCTCGTCAGTAGGCGTTGTCGTACACCTCCGCGTGCGTCGTTGGCGCTGAGATGACGTCGCTGTAGGTACTTAGAACTGACTTAGTAGTGTACAGAACTTATGTCAGCGCGCCGACGTCAGTTCTGTACACGACTTTCCGCGCCAGGAACGCAGAGCCATGCAAGAAACTGACCACTGGTGTCATGAGACTAGGGCCCTAAAAGGGATGACCTTAACCCTAGAAATCAGTTCACAGAACGGGGAGGATAGGTGGAGCCGTAAGGAATCTATCACTACTAATGGTCCTTATAGATATATCTTTACCGAAGTTAAGTAACTTGTACATCTGAAAGAAACACATAGTGATAGATTCCTTACCTTAGAATAGATACCCCAGCAATACCAACCCCGGTGGTGGGTCTGCGAACCAAGATCACACCAGGACGTCCTGGAGAACAGAACGGCCAAAGAAGCCATCTCTCCGGACTTGGCTGTCCAGGCAGTAATGCTTGGTAAACGTGTGAAGCGAGGCCCACATAGCTCCCTGACAGATGTCATGCAACAAAACTCCCGGTCAAAAGCAGTAGTGGCTGCCGTCGCCCGGGTAGAATGGGTGCGTAGCTCCACCGGAAGCTCCTTTTTAGTCAAAGAATAACAAGCCTTAATGCACAGAACGACCCATCGAGAGATGGTCCGCTTGTACACGGCCCGAACTTTCTTGGAGCCCACGTAGCCAACAAAGAGCTGGTCATCCACCCGGAACTGTTGTGTGCGGTTGAGGTAGAATGAGAGCGCACGTTTTGGGTCCAGACGGTGGAGCCTCTCTTCCTCTTTTGAGGGATGCGGAGGCGGAAAGATGGTGGGCAAAGTGATGGTCTGCCCATTGTGAAAGGCAGTGACAACCTTTGGCAGAAAAGATGGACGAGTCCTCAGAACAACTTTGTCTGGATGGACAGAGAGAAAAGGAGGTTTAGAAGAAAGAGCCTGGAGCTCACTCACTCTTCTGGCAGAGGTGATTGCAACCAGGAAAGCAGTCTTTAAAGTGAGAAAACGAAGAGGACAGTTGTGAAGTGGCTCGAAGGGAGCACACATCAGATAGGTCAGATTCAAGTCCCACTGAGGCATTAGGAAAGGAACAGGAGGGAAAAGATGAGTAATGCCTTTCAAGGATCTATTTACAACAGGGGACTTGAAAAAGGAAGGGTGATCTGGAAGCTGTAAAAAGGCTGAAATGGCCGAGAGATAGCCCTTGACAGTGCCCAGAGCAGAGCCCTGCTGGGCCAAAGAAAGGAGAAATAGAAGGACCTCTGAAAGAGGGGCAGAAAGGGGATCCACAGGCTTTGCTGAGCACCATGCCACAAATGTATTCCACCTGCAGGCGTTTACCGTTTTAGTGGAGGGACGCCTGGCTGCCAAGATAACATTGCAAACTTCGGGAGCCAGGTCAAAAGACGTCAACTGCGGCCGCTCAATCTCCACGCAAGGAGGTGGAGGCTGGACAGGTTAGGGTGGAGGACCCTACCATGCTGCTGCAACAGAATATCCTCCCGAAGAGGCAGTCGGAGCGGGGGATCGATCGCCATGCTGAGTAGCTCGGGATACCATACTCTTCGAGCCCTGTCCGGTGCCACAAGAATGACTTGGGCCCAGTCGCGCTTGATCTTCTTCAGCACTCAGGGTAGAAGTGGTATAGGCGGAAAGGCGTATAGTAGACTGCAACTCCACTTGCGACGAAAATCTTAGCCGAGCGAGTGCCGCCTTGGAAAATCCAATGCGCAGAACTGATGACATTGCGCGTTCTCTTTGGTGGCGAATAGATCTAACCAAACCTCTCCCCATTGCTGAAAGAGACCTTGCGCCACGTCCGACTTCAGACGCCATTCGTGATCCAACATGCACCGGTGGTTGAGTTTGTTTGCCTTGGCGTTCAGAGAACCTGCCAGGTATTGAACCACCAGGGAAACGCCCTGATGTTCCATCCATGTCCTGAGGCGCAGAGCCTCCTGACATAGGGCCCATGACCCCACTCGCCCTGTTTGTTGCAGTACCACATGGCAGTGGTGTTGTCTGTGGACACCTGCACAACTCTCCCACGACAGAGGGAAGGAATGCCTTCAGTGCAAGCCGGATAGCCCAAAGCTCAAGAAGGTTAATATGGAGCCGGGATTCCGCTGGAGACCAGAGGCCTCTGATCTCCACCTCTCCCATGTGGCCGCCCCATCCCAGAAGGGGCGCATCCGTCACAACTATGTGTTCTGGTTGGGGAAGGGAGAGGGACCTGCCAGTGACCCAATTGCGATTTGTGAGCCACCACTGCAATTGTTGTGCAGTGCCCTCCGAGATCTGGACGTAATCGGACAGGTTGCCCTGATGCTGTGCACACTGGAACTTCAGGTCCCACTGTAGAGCCCGCATATGCTATCTGGTATGTTCCACTAGCAGGATGACGGAGGCCATCAGGCCCAGTAGCCGGAGGGTCATCCTGACAAAAACCCGAGATAGAGGCTGAAAGATTGGAATCATAGCCTGAATATCCCGGACTCACTGCTCGGGAGGATAAACCCGAAAATGCTCCGAGTCCAGAACCGCTCAGATGAAGAGGAGCTTCTGAGAGGAAATCAGGTACGACTTCAGCACCTTGATGGAAAACCCCAGCAAATGCATGAGGTCGGCCATAGTCTGGAGGTGGGAGACGACTGCTTGGGGCGAGCCCGCCATCAACAGCCCGTCGTTGAGATAGGGGAAGACTGGAGCCCCTGATCTGCGCAGATGAGCTGCGACTACCGCCATCACTTTCGTGAACACCCGAAGGGTGCTGGTAAGGCCGAAGGGGACACTGTAAACTGAAAGTGCTCGTGGCTTTCCGTGAACCTCAGGTAACGCTGGTGGGCCGGCAGGACGGGGATGTGGAAATATGAGTCCTGCAAGTCCAACGCTATCATCCAGTCTCCAGGGTCGAGGGCAGACAAGACCTGAGCTAGCGTCAACATCCTGAACTTTTCCTTCTGAAGGGAGTGGTTGAGGTTCCTGAGGTCCAAGATAGGACGCAGGCTCTTGTCCTTCTTGGGGACCAAAAAGTAGTGGGAATAACAACCACAACCTACTTCTGGCCCAGGAACGCGCTTGATGGTCCCCTTGGCCAAGAGGGCCTGGACTTCCTGCTGAAGAAGCGCAAGATGATCCCAACATGCTGTGGTACTGAGGTGGCACTGCTGGAGGGGTAGTCTCGAAGGGGAGGGAGTAGCCCTTTAGGACAATTTGCAGTACCCACTTGTCCGAGGTGATGTTACGCCAGTGGGGGAGATGATGGCGAATTCTGCCGCCCACTGGCTTTCGATGGGCCTGAAATTCCAGACTCGGAAAGCTTTGCAGTGGATGCCGTGGGGGGGAGGTGGACGTACCCGCCCGCTGGCCCCCAGAACCGCCTCAACGGTTCCCACGTCCGCGACAGCGCTGATGTTGTTGCTGCCCGGCCTGTGGCTCTGGAACGAACGTGTTGGGGCACCCCTTCTGTGGCCACGTAAGGAGTGAAACGCATAAGGCGGAGGAGGCCGAGTGGCCGACAAGCCCAAGGACTGGGCCGTAGCCCGGGAGCCCTTAAAGCGCTCCAGCGCACTACCTGCCTTATTGCCAAAGAGACGAACGCCCTTTTATACAAGAAAAAATGGTATGAAGGAAAAGATACAAGAAAATTTATGAGTAGAGCACATTTAATTACCCTCTCCGAAGTTTTGTTCTTCTTAATGTATGTATCGCAATGAATTTACAACACACATAAACAATGGCACCCAATCAATGAAGAAAACAGAGAATAACATACACCACAACATTATATACACCAACATAAACACAGTTATACATTCCAAAAAACCCTTAGAATATTATTCTTACTAGTGTCCACCCATGGATTCTGGGCGAAACACTCAGAAGTAGTCCGGGTGAAACATCTAAGGCCTAGGGACTTATTTGCCTAGCTCTAGTGTGCCACAGCACAATTCCAAGTATAAGTGTGGTTCCAAGGACGACTCCTTAGAAGTGTCGACGTGACCACGTTTCAGCCTTTTCTTCTTTGGCATCCTCAGGAAAAGGGTAATAAGACATTAATCATTCTTATGAGACCGGGAAACGAGGCTTGTAGCGCCACAATGGCATCTCAGAGATCGCGGCACAGTTATCTCCCTCTCCATATAGTGAAAGCCCATCCACACTCTATCTTGGGTGAGGGCCATCTATCGTACTCGGCACCAGTTCCCCTTACTTGTCTTCTTCTCTACGTTGCAAGGGTAAATATCTCCTCAATTCGCACAAACTGCTTACTCCTTAGTACACCGCCATCAAAGGGCATATCCATCAGAGTGTTCTGGACATCCCCTGAGAAGCCAGTGGTCCTCAGCCAGGCGTGGCGCCGAAGCGCCACCATCGTGTAAATCGCCCTGCCCAGCGAGTTCGCGGTATCAAGCCCACAACGGATGGTGAACTTAGCTGCGTCTCTCCCAGCAGCAATAGCTTGGAAGAGTACTGTCTGGGCCTCCTCCGGACAGTTAAGCAGCACCTGCGCAACCGTGTCCCACACAGAGTGGGAATAACGGCCCAAGAGGCATGCAGTATTCACCGACCGCAGCCCTAAGCTCGCAGAGGAAAACAGCTTCTTGCCAAGCTGCTCCAGCTTCTTGGATTCCCTATCCGGAGGGGTGGAAGGGAACGCGCTCTGGGAAGCAGAGGCTTGGACAACCAAGCTCTCAGGAGTGGGGTGTTGAGAGAGAAAGAGGGGGTCGCCCCGGAGCCGGTCGATGGTGTTGGGCCTGGACCAAGTCCCCATAAGAACGTCAGAAAGTGCCTCATTGAAAGGCAGCAGTGGCTCCGCAGAGGTAGCCACCGGCTGAAGCACTTCTGTCAGGAGGTTAGTCCTGACGGCCACTGTAGGGATTTCGAGGTGAAGGGCCTCGGCTGCCCTACGCAACACCACTGTGTAACTTTCTCCCTCCTCCATAGCCACGGAAGCAGGAGACAGCATGCCAAGGTCAGGTGAGGTGTCAAGACCACTGGCTTCCCCCAAATCCTCAGCGTAGTCCGGATCATAACCACACTGTTGTGTGAGAGGGTCCTCAGACCCCTCCCAGTCCTCCCCTTCCTCCGAAGTCTGCAAAACAGGCTGAAAATAAGGATGATGGACAAAGAGGTAAAAAGGCCCCTTTGGCATTGAGATTGGCGCCGAGCGACGCCGTTCCGGCACCAGGTCCATGTCGGGGCTGAAACCGGGGTCGACGCCAGCGGTAGCACTGGGCGACGTCGGAGGTGGTGCCGGAGCAGTCGGTACCGGTGAAGGTGTTATGAGGTCAACGGGTGTGACTGGGATCCGAGCCCGGATCCCAGGGCGTCCTGCGGTGCCGGGGCCGAAGCCGGCAGCGATGGAAGGCACACCGGCGGGGCCAGACGGCCCAAAGAGTCGGGCCACGGCAGCAAGAAACTCTTGCACCTGAGCAGGAATCACCAATGGACCCATGAATGGCGGGTAGGGCAGCGCCGACGTTGCAGGCACCACCGGAGCCGCGGGGTGTCACCCCCACACCCTCAGCTCCGTTGCGCGACCGGCTAGGGGAAGTCGAGGAGCGACAATGCTTCTTCGACTTCTTTTTGGAATGTTTCGACTTACCAGACCCCGAGTGCGAAGACTGAGATCCAGATGAACAATGGTGATGGCTCAGCGACCGGTCCCTCTACCTCCCTCGGGACCGGGACCTTGAGTGGCGTGGTGCCGACTGCCGGACTTCTAACAATTTTCAGGACCGCTCCCCCAAAGTCTTTGGCGCCATAGCCCGGCAGTCGGGGCACGACTTGGAGTCCTGGTCGTGCCCTAGGCAGTAGAGACACGCGGTGTGTGGGTCTGTCACCGACATCATGCGGTGACAGTTCCCGCAGTTCTTAAAGCCGGGCATCCCTACAATACCAGGAGTCGATTGACTCGAAAGAATGGAGACAAAAAGGCCTCGAAAAACTCAGTCAAAAAGTGACTGGGGTCACTTGCTCTTCCCGGATCTGCGCTTGCTGGCGCGGAAAAAGAAAAACCTGACGTCAGCGCGCGTCTAAGTAGTTCCAGCGACATCATCTCGGCGCCAACGACGCACGCAGAGCCGCATGACGACGTCTACCGACGTGCAGGGGTACTGCTGACGAAAACGTTCCGTATCCAGTCTGACGCCTGGGGGTAAGTCTAAGGTAAGGAGTCTATCACCATGTGCTTCTTTCAGATATAAATATAGTCAGCAAATAGAAAACAAGGAAATGTGAGTACAAACCACAAAACATATGGTAAGCAATGGGCAGAATGCATTCTTAGGTCAGCTTTTAGAATGTCCCCAAGAAGTCTTTAGCAACCAGACAGCATGTGCTATCTGGTAGTCTTCGATCTAAAAAAACAGGTATATGAATTTATTGCAAGGTGACACGCAGAGCTCCACAATGCAAGCAAATAGATCAAATAATAATCCAGTCCCATAAGAAACTTTCAGAAGGAGCACATGGCCATAAAACGCACATCACTCCCCATACCATCAGTAATGTGTACACTGAGAATCAAACAGAGTTCAGAAAAGGTGTATTCTAATTTGAATGCCAGTAACAATAATGGCGGGGCAACAGAATCCCCTCACAATAAAAATGCTTAAATATTGCCCCATGTGGGTTAGGGAAGGGTGTAGATAGATTTCTTAACCTTGGGTGACAAGTATCTATGTATCAGCCCTGACTGGAGACCTTGGGCCTGAATTAAAGTTCAGTGGACAAGATACTCCATTACAAATGTGACGGATGCCCCGTCCACCGTATTACAAGTGCATTATACTTCTAATACGGCGGACGGGTTATCTTTCACTTTTGGAATGCAGTATCCCACCTGCCAAACTATAAATCAGGTCCCTTGTTCGGCAGCAGAAAAGAAAGTGAGATGTGGTGTAGAGTAACAGGATAGTGCTCAGGGTTGTGAAATCATATATAGACTACCACTTTTGAGTTTTAGTACCTCTCAACAAAAAACTGAGGACCCAACCACTAAAGTATTGTAGATTCATAGGTGTTTGTCCATGCAGAACATTTTGTGTGAGAGAAATCAATTGTATAATGCTGTAGCTGCATAATCGGAAAGTAAATATTTTTAGATAAACCACAACTATAAATGAAAATACTGGTTGAAAAAAAGTTCAACATTTATCATATTGCTGTGTGAAAGAAGGCTGCCAGTACCCTTAGTTTAACATGCGTCCTCTTCCGTAGCCATTTCTCCCTTGGTTTTGTAGGACTGAACACCGAGACTTCTTTTCCAACTAGCTCCAGTATACTTGAACTCTCGTGTCTCATTACCTAAGGAGGCAAGCCGTGACATTCAAAGAGTGAGTACAACACTGCTATTACCCCTTTCAACTTCATTATCTTTAGTTCATCTGACTTTATGTACAATTGTTTTGCGGTATCGAAGACGGTCTTATGATTATCGATCAACAAATTTCCCACGAGTGAAGGAATAGATGGAAAGGGGATCTGTTGCATATGCCATGAAAATGTCTAATTCAGGAGACAGCAAAGAAAACAATTATATAAGGAAAGATGTACAATTAACAGATAGGGCCCAACTCACAAACAGTCTCCGCAGTCGTAGCGAAGGCTCCAAACTGCAGTTTCTCATTGCGGAGATCCCGCCATGAGTGGTGAGATCTTTCCACGACTGTGGAGGAGCTTTGTGAATCGAGTGCATAGATTTTATTAATAAAGAACAGTATGACATATCAAAACATATTTCACGAAATGATCGTAATTGCAAAGAGCTGCACAGACATTGCAAACTAAATTGTGCTGTGGGTTTGCATGCTTCAGGGCTAGATTATGTTTCACTGTTCACGTCCACCTCTTTTGTATTATGTTTCACTGTTCGCGCCCACCCCTATTTAGGTCTCAGCTATCGTAAGACTGCGCACATGAGCAGTCTCACAGGCGAGACTTAATGACTTAGAGTGAGATGCACTAGCGAGGTTAAGCCCGCCCCTCTTTTCCATTGGCTAGCGTCACCGATCATGCTAAATGGTGGCCAGCCATTAGAAAACAGGTCCTAGTGACGTACTTCTTTCTCTTTTAGCCCCGTCCTTTTCAGACTGGCTTCTTTGACTTACGTGTGTGGTAAAAGTTTTCCTATCTTCTTTATGAGGCGAAACAGATGGCCCCATAAAGAAGATAATAAACCTTTTACCACACACGTAAGTCAGGCCAAGCCCGTCTGAACGGTTCTAAAAGAGGAAAGTCTACGTCATGCCGAGCGCTTGTTCCGAGCGCTTGTTTACAAGCTCTGAGGTCTCAGCATTACTGCGCGTGTCGCCGCTTCGTATTGTTGTTTAGTGACTTTATTATTATAAATGCTGTTCAAACAAGTTATTGCTGCTCGTGTTTCTAGGACTTAACGAGCGCTTGTTTACATGCTCTGAGGTCTCAGCTTTACTCTTCCCTGCTGCGTGTGTCGCCGCTTCGTCTTGTTGTTTAGTGAGTTTATTAATATAAATTCTGTTCAAACGAGTTATTGCTGCTCGTGTTTCTAGGCCTTAAGTTGGAAATGATTCACCCACCAGACCTCGCAATGTCCAAAGGTGGAAATCCTTCCGCAGCTCTGTGAAATCCGTGTGTAGCTCTGTATTGTGAAGTGCTGTATTGTCAGGCCCAGTGTTGCGGTGAGGGCGGGCCCGTGTCCTGTGAGTGCTAGGGGTCTACGCCCCATCCCGCTTGCACCGGCCTGCAGAAGCCAGCTGGGTTCAATGGAAGCGCACAACAAAGGGGCGGGGGAAGGGGCTCCACGTATGTTAAGTTTTATAAAAGGTATCTTTGGGTGTTGTCATGGAAGCCCCGCGCGCCTTAAACTGTGTGCGTGGAGCTGGCGTAGAGAACAAAACAGATGACAGCTTTCAAGTCTACGGGTCCTCCCCCTCCTCCGACCCCTCTTCGCGCCCCTCGCCAGCACCCCGAGAGCCACTGAGCCGAGATGAAACACAATAATGGAGTCACACAGCTGAATGTTCTTGTATGTGGTGTAGTGAACAGTACCCAGGCGAAGCTAACTGGTCGGTTTACGTAGCTCTCTCCCCCGTTCCCCCGGACAGAACGAGGCCCTCCGTGCAAGACGCTCCTGTTCCACAGAGAGGGGCTTAGAGCATGAGATTGTTAACTTGCTTTAGTGTCCCAGGACCCTGCCTCTCTCTTTTGGGCGCATGGAGGGATACAAAGATTGTGCAACCGGTAGAAAGAGGGCCTTTGTCACGGACACCTGGCCAGGGCTGGAGAGAGTTCGCACTAAGCACCCATTTGTTCCGGGGTATAAGCCTGTTTTTAAGCATTATGATGTATTGTATTTCAACTTTTGTGTAACGCTCCAAACTGCTGGTGAGGCAGACAAGCATTGGCAACTGGGAACTGTTTCAGAAGTACAGTGAACGGTGTTGGATGCATTATACCTACATGGAAAATGGTGGATGACCTTTGAAGGTGTGCTCTAAGCATGGTGTGGTGCTGTACATATGAATACACTGTTGCAGAGTTTGTGAGCGAATAGGCCTAGCAACATTTATCTACTACATTTGCATGCATTATAGTCCCCATCTTCTGTTTAGAATGGCGGGAAGAGCCATTTTAATGCCCCCTAGTACTGGAAGTGATTGTCAATGCTCCTTATTTGAGTGGGCTTGGAGTGTCAGAGTTTGTGTGTGTGTGGCTGTGTGTGTGTGTGGTTCTGTGTGTGTGTGGCTCGCAGTGTGTGTGGTTCTGTGTGTGTGTGTGTGTGTGTGGCTCTGTGTGTGTGTGTGGCTCTGTGTGTGTGGCTCTGTGTATGTGTGTGGCTCTGTGTGTGTGTGTGTGTGTGTGTGGCTCTGTGTGTGTGTGTGGCTCTGTGTGTGTGTGTAGGTCTGTGTGTTTGTGTGCAGCATTTGTTAGAGATTAAGCTTTTGGCATTGTAAAGGACAATGCCATTTAATTCTCTGTTTTCAAAACCAACACACAAATAAAAATGTTGTAATTTACAATATCAATAGCTCTAACTTTTGCAAAGGCGAGACCATTGCATTGTAAATGCTTGTTTACTTGTAGCATAGTTGTATGTAGGGAAGCCAGTGCTGCACATTCTGGCTGTTGCGGGAAAGAGAGGCAATCCTTACGCAGCAAACAACAGAAATTCTAAGAGAAGGTTAGACAACATGGGGCAGCTGCCCTAGCACCAGACAAACCATGTATGGTAGTGCAAGAACCATATGACAGGAAGTCACAATTCAGATCACATTCCCTGCCTCTAAGCAAATAAACCATTCACAGGGCCTACCACTGCAACCATTGTCACTAATCCTCTTCTGAGCACAGCATTTCTTCACTGGTCCTATTGGAATGGGTGCCACATACTAAAGCAGCAGAATCAATTTTTGCACTCTAGTTGCTTTTCTATCTCACTGACCAATACAGATTACTGACAACAATTACAGCAGCCTGTGCCCTCTTGTTTGTGTGTCTATTACTTGTCGTGAACTCCATACCTTATTACCTCTCCACCAATCTCTTGCTTTCTTACAGAGGAGAAGTGGGTAACTGGGCGGTCACTGCACCATCCTACACTGTTACAAACCCAAATGTACGTGAAAGAGGAGAGTATGCTTGGTGGCAGCTCAGTTTGCTTCTCCATTCACATTCTACAACGTCAAGGTAGCTGCCACTTGCTGTGCACCTTTTCATGCAATTTTCTCAAGTAACATCTCTGCATGCCAAAATACAGTAATCATGCTTTTATGACTCAGGATCATATTTTGCTTGTAGTATGTGATGCTTGTTCATGGTATGTCTATTTGATGCAAAGAATGGCGTTTTAAAGATATTTTAAGGGATTAGCCAGATTTTTCATTGCCCTATGTATGCATGTGCTTGAAAGCTATTAAAGATCAGTGTCTGCAATTGAAAATCAGTTTATGTATTCAATTCCGCTTAAAAAACACGCCATGGAGGAAACAAGACAAAGACCATGCTAAGAAGTTGCTTGCAACCTTGCTTAAGTATCTTAAAGCAATAAGTATAATAAACATACTAGTTCGTAGTACCTGTCGTAACAGGAAGGAGACTACATCCGTTGACTCCCAGTAGCTGGCATGGAAGAGATGTGGTAAGGCAATGGTGGGGAAGGCAGTGAGAGCATCTGGGCAGTACAGGGCATAATCGATTCTTTTCGCACCCCACCATCGTGCAGCAACTATCAGAGCAAAATACTTTGTTAGACAACACATACATTAGCAGTGTTACTCTCTGTCTATTGCCTGGCTTCTAATTCAGTTTTTGAAGACGACTTTCTAGATCCTGCTACTTTTGATATTAAATTTGAATGCAAGCAAATTTTCCAACTAGCCAAATTACTTCAAAACTAAACAAACTGATGTTTTACTAAACCTGAAAGTGACAGGAAGACTAACTCTGTGGTTCACATACTGTAGGTCAAGATACACAAAGTGTGACCAATCCGTGTTGAACGTGTCCCAGCTTAGGCATGTTACAGACATAGCGCTACAAAAGGAGAGTAAGTACAAAACGGAAACTGACAAAATAATGGGGGAAAATTGCATGCAAAACATTTCTCATACCTATACGTACATTTAGGGATCATTACTTTACAAAATAGAGAACGACCGACATAACGAATAAATTGGCTTTTTTTAAGGACCATCATAATAAAGCAAGACGGGGTGAATTTGCAATTACCTAAAAAGGAACAATTAATTAAAAATACAAACAATGTTAGTTTTAGTCAGCTTTATGTTCCATTGCCAGCAGCAGTAAGATGTCTGAAATTCTGAGGAAAAAGGGATTAAAAAATGAGCAAATATTAGTATGAGAAGGAAGATGAAAACAGTCCATTATGCGCGTGAAAGCTGGGATTTGGCACAGAGAGTTTTGAAAATTGTTAATGTCTGACTCCTTTTTTATTTTTCTAGAATCGAATTTGCGTTTAAAGAGAGGACCAATTCATAAAATTAACAATTGCCATTTCGTCTAGGAAATGGAGTAAATTTCTGAAAAATAATTTAATCGATTAAGCATATATTAGGAAGAGCAGCTCAATTGATTCTACCTTTTAAAGAAGGAGAAAGTGAAATGGTAGAGGAACGTAAGGTGAAACTGCAAACTTTAGTGTGTTTTTGTGAGCGTAGGTTGTCGAGTGGAAACAGACTGTCTTGTGCAATTACTTCTACATGCTGGGCAGACAATCAGTTTAGCTTTCCATCCCCCCTCTCACCGGCTTAGTCAGGAAGGAAAATCCCAGCTTTGTGTGGCTCATGCAATCATCCATCCTGGTTAATTTCAGGCTGTTAGCAAGAAGCACCAGACCGAGATACAGTGGATATAGCAGGCAACAGATGCCCTTTCCACACAGTGGATACTTTGGCAGACGTGGCAAAGAAAACAAGCTTGTTTTAAACCGCTTTAATCTTAATGAGGAGAGAATTATACACAAAACAAAAACAAGAATTTAATGAGCTACAGTGCAGGATCTGCCGGACAGAGCGGAAGCAATGAGAGGAAGATGGCAGACGCCAGGCTTGTAGCTGAAGACGGTTATTGGTGCTGAGCGATGTGGTCGCCGCCATGTTAATCAGAGGCGTGTCTGATGCATCTCAGGAATACCTTTCTTAACGTCCACGTCTGCAATTAGCGCCAGATTTCCCTGGCTAGGTGCTGTCTCGAGACGCCTCTTTTTGTAATTTTCGGTTAGGTCTGTCCTAAGGTTTTTAGGTGAAGATCTTTTGGGGAGAGATTTGTTATGTGGGAGAGCAAGTTGGGATAGCAGGCTTAACCTTTTTGAGTGATTGGGATGTATTTGGTTTTCTAGGGAACAAAGCAGACACACCACATTAGGAGCACAAACATGCAAATAAAAATCTAACATATCTTTGAACATCAAAAAGAAAATAAGGTTATGTAGAAATGATTAATATACAAGCAAAAACATCACACTTGGAATGATTTATTTGTTTTATAACTATGTTATCACTTTCCACAAGTCATGCTTTAATATTGACGTGGAGGAGGGATATGAAAGATGCGCAATCCATGACAACATAACAAATAACAATAATGTCAGGCTAAGACGTGCTAAAACAACCCTTTTCAAGTAGATTGTTTAAATTATTTAACATAATGATTTACTTGGAAGCAGTCTCTGATCTAAGAGGAAGGGAAGCATGACACCAAAGCAATGAGGAAATTAGAGACTCGTCCCCAACGTTTTTTGCTGTAGTATATTCTAAGCCTGAAGCAAAACGTTTCCAAACCAAATTTGCACCTACTATGGCAGAACAAATCCTTTAATATGGATGCTCTGCTTTAGTAGATTTTAGGGTTGGAAACTGAACACAAGAATTTCCCAGGAAGGTGTGCAAAAGGAAAACGCCTGTTAGGAAAGTGGTGAACAACTGTACACACCCATAGCATAATCATTTAGTGCGTTTTCAAATACTTTCCCAATGGGTTCTACTTCCACTTAGCTCATGACAGAAATGGCATGCAAACTGGGTGTGTCCACCCTGCTCTGATAGTCTGCAATGGTTTATATGGGGTAGCTATAGTACCCCTTCCGACTTGTGCAGATCTGGAAGAACACTTCCAGCACTTTTGTGAATATGCAAAATGTAAAAATCAACACAATACTTAGGAGAAAGCCTACAATGGAAAGATTTGTGACTTATAATTCAAACATTTCTATTGGCCAACACAATATATTACCACAGGTACAATGGATCACACTTCTCAAGATCACAATAATCATCTGCCGCGTAATGGTCTTATCTCCATAGTATATCAAACTGCCCTCTGCCTGTATGATCAACTCTTTAACATCAATAGCAGCCATCCTTTAGCGCACATCCTCTGTGAAAAATAACACTAAAGAGGAAGTCGTCCATCAGACAGGAAAAAGGAGGTGGAAAGGAGGTATGGAAAAAGATGGACAAAGGGAAAAAAAGAAGGGGACACTGTCATCGGAATACTCATACTAATATAAAGTGGGTGTGTTCCCTGAATATCGACCTCAAAATATCGATGGAACACAATATCCAGGACAAAGTATCAAAAAAAAATAACTTGACCGGTGACTAAGTTTAGATTTTTGTATACCTAAATCCACATATATGGGACTACCCAGTACATATACCAAGAAGGTACATAGATGTAGCGTAAATCTATACTTCCCTATGTGCACCTACCTTTCAGTATTTTGTATCTCATTATTCTGTCCTCAATATTCTTGTACCACAATATTCTGGGTTTTGACATTCAGTAGTACAATCTATAAAGCACTACTCTGGAAACCATCTCCTAGTTCATGCTACACCTTTCAGATGCTTAGAGGAAATAGAACAGAGAATCAAACCTCAATCCATACAGACCACAAAGGGGGTGGGGTGTGGTCGATGTCACACAATGAATTCAGATTGATGCCTCAAGATTGTCCGAGAAGGACTGTGCTTCCTCCAGGCTAGCAAAAACATGATTTGTCACTGTGCCAAGCTTTCAACTTCACCGAGTTCCATACTGAGATGTTGCAGTAATCCTTATGAGGGAGTTGAAACAGGTGCCATCTACACTGAGTTTGCTCGACATACTCAAGAAGAAGCACTCTGTTACCTTCCACCTGGAGAGATTCTTTCAGAGTGGCTACCTTCCCCAACACAGTCTCCTGGATGTCCGGATCTCAGAGAACAATAACCATGCCCACACAGTAATGTGCGCCCAGCCCAAAAATCCTTAATGGAAGCCGAGCACTTTCCTTACCTCATCAACTCCACGGTTTTGCAGAAGCAACTGATGTTAGTGGAAAGAAGAACACACAGTGTCTGTGATAGATATCTTATGGGACACTGGAGGAAAACCCTGGGCTCTGATGTTGGACCCTCTTCACGTGTTTTCTGCCCTTTCCACCCGGCTCTCCAGAACGATTACGACGGATGCCACTGTCTGCCTGAAATCACTGTGTCCCTGCTGCTGTTGCTTCAGGTCCCCAATATTATTGATACACAAAAAACCAAGGAGTATCATATATTCATAAACATATTTTCAAAAGGCCCAATGTAGACACAGTTATTTCTCAAAGGAAAAACACTCTTCAAAGCAGGCTTTGCTTCTTCTTCTTTGATTTTTATTTGTTCTTATTTTCTTAAATCCAAAAAACAGTCACTTCAAAGTTGGTCAATCATGTTATTTTACAGCATACAGCCTACGTGTTTCGTCCATACAGGGACATCATCAGGGCTTGAAATCAAGTGAGAATATATTGTTCATGAGACTCTTCCTTATAAATTGCGAAGTTGAAAATGGATGCGTCTTTCAAGATTTCCAGAGCCTATAGCTGATCAATATCTCATATCAAAAAATCATTCAAAGTTAAATCCACCAGGTCCATTCTCTGCTTAAGCGGCGTCCCAAATATCATTTAATCAATCTCCGTTGTTAAAACTCAAGTTTCACTCGCATCCGAAATCCATGACGACCCGCCTGGTAAAGAGTCGCCGCAGTACTTAGTGTAGTCCCCAATATTATTCTCCAGCTGCGAGACTCTGCCATCCATTGGTTTTACTGCTGACTGGTGCCCTTCACCCTCAACTCCATCACTCCCAGTCGGTTATCTAAGCACTTAGCTACATAAGCCCCGTGCCACCCATATCACCAAACTTCCCATTGTCTTCTATATACAACTGTGCCTGCTTTTTAGTATATGTCTCTTTTCATTGTAACCCACTAGCTGGGTCGATGTATGTAAAATACATAAATAAACTAAAATGCTGCTGGAAGATTATGGACAAATGGGTTAATAAAATATATCTAAACTTTACCTGGGCAGTACCTTAGTGTTTAACATGTTTACTATGTTCACTACAGTCCAAGGTCATATACATTTTTTAAAAAGTTGCAATGATCTATCCGCTTTATGACAGTGAAGTTGAGGCATTGACCGCCTGAAACAAAATATTATTGTTCAAACAAGTGATATGTCCTTAATTATTAACAGCATCTGGATGGTAGTACATTGGTGTTCATTCAACACACTAGAATGAACTAAAGACTTCAAAATCCCCTTATTAAACCTAAGGTGATGCAACGCTGTGGTCCAGACCTAGAGACCACTGATGTACACCACATAAGGTTTGGGGTCCAGCAAACACCTCCCCCCTACAAAATGCACTGCTCGTGGCTTCGTAGCTGAACTGCACTGCTCCTGCCCTTATAGATGAGATCACAAATGACATCACTGGTAACATCAGTGTTGGCATATCTGTCCCTTTTGCCATGTTCCATGCCTGCTATGTCTAAGGACATAAGGCATGTATTGCATGGTCCCGGCGACAGGTACACACCAGGGCAAAGGGGACACAATCATGTGACGTGCACAGTATAGTGCATTTAGGCACCCAATGCACCATCTGTTAGGGCAAAGCGCATGACATATGGCCACTCCTGTGCTCACCACAATGAGGTCTTTGGCAGGTCATATAGGATATTACGTCATTTCATATACGAGGCTACGACAGGAGCAAGAGTGGGAAGAATTATGATTCTAAAGATAACTATTACTCTTCAGTTTTTTAGATATTGATGCACAGCTATACAATTTCTTCAAAAGGAGATTTTTCAGATAATTCTTATTTTCTTTTTAAAGGTAGGCTAGTGTGTCATTTTAGTACATAACCTTAGTTTTTTCAGTGAATGTCTTGAGTTTTGTAACGATATACATAACGCATTGCCAGAGCTTTTTCCCAGATTTTCTTGGGTTTTGTAAACATATACTTTAACCAAATACCTGTAGGACATGGTCTGTAGCCTATGGCCATGCCCTACAGGCAATACTATTGTAAGCAATGACCGTACCAGGTAGACAAGAGTAAACGCGCATTGGTCTTCACCCATGCCCTGTACGCATTGCTTCTGTTTGCAGGGCCTTAAGACCATGTCTTCTGAGGACTACACACATGTCTGTTGGCCGTGCTGTGTGCAGTACAGCAGGGCCTGCTCTAAGGCCATGTCTAATGGGGACTGTGAACAGGGGATGAACTAAGGAGCACAGTTAGAAGGGAATGACCTACAGCCTTTTGTGGTGGGCAGCACCTTGAGCAATAGCCAGGCGCACAGGGGCGGATTGCTTAATGATATAGAAAATAACGGATTCTAACGCAATATTAGTATGAGTGTCAGATCAATTTCCATTTATGCATGCAGCCTCACTTCTCACAAGACTTGGAGTCGAGCTTAGCTTCAGGTACTAAAGAAAGTCATTATGCAGGTATGAGATAAAATTCTGCAGGATTGGAGCCATTTAAATATTGTTTTTTTTATGAGAGACAACCCTGAAACACTGCTTGGTAAAGCAATTTAGAAAATATTCTGAGGAGGGCAAATTCGGATCAGTGTTGAAGGGTGGAAACAAGAAACTAACATCAGTGAGCCAAGGTGGTCGTGATGTTATATCGAGGGTAGATTCTGGAGCCGAGGGACCACCTAGTGGCACAGAAGAGTTACTTTAACTTTCCAGACCCAGTCTGACATGTAGAAGAGATTCAAGGGTGACGAATCTGCAGGCAGAAGTATCCACCAGATAGATATGACACTGTGCAAGGGACCTGGCTCTTTATTCTTTAAAGTGTTGCTCAGGCACATTTATGATATTCAGACACCTCTACGGGCTACACTCTTTGCATATATATGCATTATCCCGCTTCATGGTGTTGTATAAAAGTAGGTATAAATATTTGGCCTTTCGGGCCTAACATCATAAAGTCATGTATTGCTATATTTTACTATCAAACAAATAATAAACATATGCTCAAAAAACCATACATTACCCAACACATAATATGATGACGGTAACATATGGAAACAATCCTCAACCTTATGCTAGCCTACAGGAAACAATTTCCTTAGATTGCTTCAGTGGGCTTTATCCTTTAAAATGTACAATGTGCTCTACTTAGTCAAGAGGCAGAGATGAGGATGCTCAAAACACTATTTAATATAATTGAGGATCAATGTTTGGAGAAGGAACACAAAGCTATGGCCCACTCTCCTATTATCATGATAAAAGAAGAAAAAGCCAAAATTATGACAAGTTTCCCATACTCTTTAAAATATAATTTATTTTTGGAATACAGGACTTTAAGCATGTTGATCCCATTGATGGGATCACTGAAAGGTGTTTGTTGAGACACTAATGACCTAGTCCAAGTGGACACCAAACATTCCAGATAAACAAGGAACACTTTGCAATGAATATGGGGATTCTGAAAGAACTAGAAGGCAGTGGTTTACATATAGGAGGGATAGCTTTCCTCTGACTTATACACAAAGCCCTAGCCTGGTTTATAAGAATACATATATGCACACGAACAGGCACACACAAAAAAGCAAGTGATGGATGAGTTATTTTTTTTGCTCTGTATGATGACATGAATCTGTTATGTGGTATTGGACCCTGCAGTGAGTGACATGGAGGCTGTTAAACACTTACTGTTAGCTATGTTGGAAGCAGTGTAACTGTCTGCCATTCCTGAGACCTGGCTGGCAATGCTGATCTCACTTGCCCTCCGGAATCCCCTGAAGTTGGGGGCAGTGATAGGGGAGGAGGGGGACGAGTTTTCCACGAAGAGTGCACCATGCGACTGAACAACATCCGCTATGAAGCCGAAACAGGGAAATCAAAAAATTAGACTAACAGGCAAGACAAAATGAAAGACAAATCTCAAGGAGAGAACGGAACAAGGCTGCAAGCTAGCTCAGATGGAATGCTTTCAAACAGACTGACAGAAATGTATTTCATCTGAGTGCTTTTCAAAGAAAACAAGTTACATAAAATAACATTTTTCATTCTTTTGGGATGGAAAACGATGAGTGAAATCATAAACTGATTTTTTTTTAAATGAAAAGAATAAGTACTGTGTATATACAAATATGAGCACACACATATCTATATATACCTAACATAAATGGCAGGGAAAGTTAGAAAAACTATAGGAATTCGGGTTTTCTCATATGCAGAGTAGAAAAAAAGCTTATAAAACAAAAAAGAAACGGCCCAATTCAGAGCGAAATTGGAGGTCAGACAATAT
This sequence comes from Lissotriton vulgaris, assembly GCF_964263255.1. NCBI lineage: Eukaryota > Metazoa > Chordata > Amphibia > Caudata > Salamandridae > Lissotriton > Lissotriton vulgaris. The sequence goes on along the minus strand of NC_141699.1, from coordinate 139,754,238 downwards.
TAAGTCGCTTTGGTGAAAATATTTACTTACAAAATAATGACATCTCTCCTCTCTATTTCTCTAATGCCCCCAAAGTGAATTGGCTAATTTAAAATCTAGTAAGTAGGAGTGACAACCTGTGGGCTGCCATCTTTCCTGTTTCTACTCAAAGGTCACCCTGCCCGTTTCTTCCCCAAGGCCATCACATTTTTGGCAATGGTTCTATGGAATACTTTGGTGCTCACTGAGCAGGGTATGGAAGGGGAGAGTGGCTGACATTAAGGGTCTGAAAAACTATTTTTGGACCGAAAGTAGTGATGCTGCAATATGTTAGCGGATGCTGCTTCTTTTTCAAAATAAATCTTTTTTTCTATTTTTAACTAACAGAACTGCACTTCTTAAGAAAGTTTATCCTACCAGGGCCGTTTTACAGCAGTGCTCCTGCAAATACATTATTTAAACAAGAATGAACTTGACAGTTTCAGTATATTTGTTATATGTGGCTCTCAGTTAACAACATTATCATAATACCAGATGCCTAAACTGATTACTCACCGCTATGACATAGCACAAATGGGACACAAAGGGTGTTCCCCTCTGTTTCTGTCTCATAGAGGAGTTCCAGGCTTTTCTCACAGGGCTCTTTGTTAGCCTATCAGTGCAGCGGGAGGTCTCTGCTCTACTGGAGAGCAGAAAGAACAGCTTCTGGAGTGCAAAGGAAGGGAACGAAAAATAGTGGGGTTGGGTGGCAGGAGGCCAGGATTTTTTGCCAAGTTGGAGAGGAAGAAGGGGTCATATTGAGTATCCCTCCCCCTTACTCCTCTCTCGCTGCATAGCAGGTGAAAGAAGGATTAGTTACTTACCTGTAATCCTAGTTCTCTTCCAGGGGTATACTCATCAAGTCATAGGCACCCAAAGTGAATTGGCCAATAGCCAATAATATGCATATATCTACATATATATACATATACATACATATAAATACACATATAATAACTATATATATATATAGATAATATGCATTATACATATGCAGCCCAAAATAACCATACTAGGCTCAAAAGACTGCCCCCAAATGCCTGACACAAATCTTTACATTTGTTAAATAAAGACATATAAATGACATTATATGAAAATGCAAAGAAGAAAGCACTGCCTTTGTTGTCTTTGAAACACACCACCTTTATTTTCAAAGGTAAAACAGGCAGGACAGGCAGCTTTAGCCTAGATAGGCTGCATTGTAACAATAGGAAAAAAACTGGCGCCGTGCCTTTAAGACCTCTATGAGCCTCCAGGCTCCCATCATGCACCACAGGTGACAGTTAGGTCAGTTCTTTTTGGATGGCGTATAACAGTGTAAACACAGCATGGGTAATGCGTAAAATAGCCAGTTCTGGTATTCGTCCGGGGAGGAGGGTGGGTGTGCTTATGACTTTGATGAGTATACCCCTGGAAGAGAACTAGGATTACAGGTAAGTAACTAATCCTTCTCTTCCAGGGGATACTCATCAATAGTCATAAGCACTGAATAGAGTAGCAAGCTCATCCCATACCCTGCGGACGAACACCAGACCTTCTAGACAGCACACTCTTATGTGAATTACCCAAACAAATTTCTTAGTGATGCCTGACCAACTTGGGCATCAGCCTGAGCATCAGAATCAAGGCAGTAATGGCGGGCAAATGTGTGAACCGACCGCCACGTAGCTGCCTTACAAATTTCATGTACAGGAACATTTTTAAGCATTGCTATAGTAGCAGCATTTCCTCTAGTGGAATGAGCTCTAGGTCTACCCGGGAGCTGCTTTCGTGCCAACTGATAACATAACAAAATGCATGACACAATCCATCTAGAAATGGACCTCTTAGTAGCAGGAAAACCCGTATTAAGAGGACCGTATTTCACAAATAGATGATCAGTCTTTCTGACACTCTTAGTTTTATCAAGGTAAAACTTCAAAACTCTTTTCAAATCCAAAGAGTGCAGAGCTCTTTCTGCAGAAGAGCTCGGAGTAGCAAAAAACGTAGGTAGTGTCACTGATTGATTTATGTGAAAATCCGAGATTACTTTAGGGAGAAATCTCGGATGAGTCTGAAGTACCACTCTATTCGCATGGAAAACGAGATAGGGTTCTGTTGCACAAAACGCCTGAATCTCGCTCACCCTGCGCGCAGAAGTGATAGCTACAAGGAAAGACACCTTCCACGACAGATGTTGAAGAGAAGCTTTATGTATAGGTTCGAATGGGGGACCCATCAATTTAGACAAAACCACATTAAGCTCCCAAGGAGGTGAGGGGGCCCTCACGGGAGGATACACCTTTCTGAGACCCTCCAGGAAATCCTTCACAACTGGCATTTGAAAAAAAGAAACCTGAGTAGGGGACTTTCGATAAGCTGTTATTGCTGCCAGATGGACCTTAATAGATGAATACTGTAAACCTGCTTTGGCCAAAGAAAGTAAGTATGGTAACAGTACCTGTTCCTGACCTCGAATGGGGTCATGACCTTCAGCAGCACACCACGTGAAAAATCGCTTCCACTTGAAAGCATATGTCTTTCTTGTAGAAGCTCTCCTTGCCTCCTTTAAGATGAACATACAGTCCTGAGAGAGACCTAGGTGACCATACTGGACGAACTCAGGTACCATACTGCTAGCTTCAGGGACGGCAGGTTGGGGTGGAACACCCTGCCGTTCTCTCTCGTCAGCAGATCCGGAAAGCAAGGAAGTCTCTTGTGGGGTATCTTGGAGAGATGCAGGAGATCCGGGTACCACCATTGGCGAGTCCAATCTGGAGCCACCAGAATCATGTATGTCTTAGAATTGTACAGTTTCTTGATCACCAAGGGAATGAGTGGAATCGGTGGAAAAGCGTAGAGTAACGTCTCTGTCCAGTCTATCCACAGAGCATTCCCCTTGGATCCTCGTTGTGGGTACCTGGATGCGAAGACGCGGCATTTTGCGTTTTCGGCGTCTGCAAAGAGATCGATCTCTGGTAACCCCCAGGTTTGAAAGACGTCTCTTATTACTTCGTCTTTTAAGACCCAGTCGTGCGCTTATGCGAAGTGTCTGCCTAGTTCGTCTGCTTGGACGTTGGGGACACCGGGCAGATGGACAGCTGAAATTTTCATACCCCGAGCCAGAAGCCACTTCCAGATTGCTTGCGCTTCCAGCGACAGAGGTCTGGATCTCGTTCCGCCCTGCTTGTTCATATAGTACATTGTTGTTGTATTGTCCGTCTGAACAAGCAGAGAGGATGTCTTGAGCACAGGAAAGAAAGCCTTGAGAGCTAGATGGACAGCTCTGAGCTCCAACATGTTGATGTGATACAACTTTTCTTTCTCCGACCACACTCCTTGAACTTGAAGTGACTCTAGATGAGCGCCCCAACCCTGCAGGGACGCATCTTTCTCCAGGGATCGTTTGGGCATGTCCTCCTGAAAAGGTACTCCCACAACCAGATGATTCCGCTGCATCCACCAATGAATGGAGATTCGCACCGACAGAGGCAGTGATAGTTTGTCTTCCCCATCGGTTTGAAAACTGGGACCACTGATCCTCCAGCGACTGTTGCAGAGGTCTCATGTGCAGCCTGGCATTTGGAACAAGGAAAATGCAAGACGCCATGGATCCTAGCAGAGACGAGATCTGTCTGGCCGTTGGTCGAAGAGTCTTTAACATTGTTTGGCACTTGAGGAGAATGGATGATAGTCTCTCCTCCGAAGGATACGCTTTTGCGTCCTTTGAATCCAGAAGTGCGCCCAGATAGTGGATCCTCTGTGTGGGATTGAGGATAGACTTCTTGAAGTTCACGTGCAGACCTAGTCTTCGCAGCTGATGAATACAGAACGTGAGATGTTGCTGAAGTAGAACTGGAGAGGCACTCTTTATCAGCCAATCGTCTAGATAGGGATAGACGAAAATATGCCTCTTTCTTAAGAAAGCCGCTACCACTGCCATGCACTTTGAAAAGGTGCGAGGAGCTGACTTTAGCCCGAAGGGCAAGACTGCGAACTGGTAATGATTGGTTTGAATGCAGAACCTTAGAAACTTCAGATGTTTTGGGGCAACGGGGATGTGAAAATACGCATCTTGAAGATCTATGGAGCACATCCAGTCCTTTTGATGCAAGAGTGGAATTATTTGGTGTAACGCCAGCATTCTGAACTTTTCTCGCCGAATGAACTGATTGAGGCGCCTGAGGTCTAGTATGGGCCTGAACTCCCTGCTTGGACCTTTGTTTTGAACTAGAAAGTAACGGGAGTAAATTCCTTTTCGACGTTGTGTCCTTGGGACCTCTTCGATGGCTTTCTTTAGGAGTAACACTGACACTTCCTTTTTTAAAAGGTGAAGACGATGGAATACAGTCTTTTGAGGAAGAATTGAAGGTGGAGGAAACTTGAACCTGATTGCATATCCATTTTGCACAATATTCAGCACCCATGCGTCGTTTGTGATGTTTTTCCACTCCTCCAGGTAAAAACGCACACTTCCCCCCAGCGGAGTGGTCAACGGGCTCAGGGGAAGCAAACACTCACTGCTTTTGCTGTTGCTGCTTGTTTCCAGGAGCAGTCTGTCTGGAAATTCCGCCTCTTCCTCTACCAGGACGACGCTGGGAGAACTGAGATCTTCCTTGATTCTGTTGTGAAGACCATTGAGGGGTTTGAACCCTCTGCTGGCCCTGTCTCCGATCATAAGGACGGTATTTTTTCTTAAAATTGTCCTTCCTCTTTTCGAGACCTACAGCCCAAAGAGCGTTTTCCCATTAAAAGGCAGGTTTAAAATGCGGTGCTGGGCTTCAGGTTTAAGTCCCGTAAGTCTTAGCCAAGCTGAACGTCTCGCGCAAAGACCATGAGCGTAGCCAAGTGTGGATAGATCGGAAGCATCCGCAGCTGCGCTAATCACCTGATTAGACACTAGCCCACCTTCATGAAGTATTTCCAGGAAGTCATTCTTGTCTTCTTTGGGAAGTTTTTCAGCGAACCGGGATAAGGAATCCCAAAGAGAACGGTCATAGCGACCCAACAAAGCGGAGGCGCTGGCAAACTTCATGTAGGAAGCAGAAGTGGCACACATTTTCTTTCCTACCGAATCCATAGTCTTGCTGTCCTTGTCTGGGGGAACAGACTAGGACGTCGATCCATTCTGATTTTTACGTGCCGCTGAGACGATGACCGAATCAGGTTGCGGCTCTGCTCTTAAAAATAACGGGTCAATGTCCGGAGCCCTGTACTTCTTTGCGATCCGTGAGGGAACCGCTCCCAAAGAAGCCGGTGTCAAGAACTTATGTTCGGCAGGCTCCAAGAGACCTGGAACCAGAGGAAGTAAAGGTCTGGATGATAATCTTTGATGTAAAGTTTCGAAGATAACTGTAGTCTTCGTAGTAGAGACAGGCATCTCTATATTAAGTTTCGCTGCTCCCCGGCAAAGAACCTCATTAAAAGTGATTACGTCATCAATCGGCGATATCCTGCTTGGAGGAGTCGAAGATAACGTCGGTGAGTAATATCTCTTCGAATTCGTAGATCTTGTCGAGGATCTCGTATCACGTCTCTTGGATGATCGGTGATGTGAAGACCTCGGAGAAGGTGAAGTCCGCCTTCTCACGGATGGAGACTTCCTCTGCGGAGTACGCTGCCGCCTTCCAGGAGACTGGGTCACTCGTAAAAGAGGTGACCTTGATCTTGACACGGGTCTTTCCGACACCGGCGACCTGGACCTAGACTTTGGAAGATTGATTCTCCTTATCTTCCAGTCTCTAAGTTCTCCCAACCATCGTGGGGAGATGTTAGCCCCTGTAGGCGATGGCGCTCTTGAAGGCTCTGGAGAGATCTGTACTATATTCAGCCCAGGGGATGAAGATGAACACCCAGAAACAGCCACAGAAACCTGAGATCGGTCTTTAGAAACCGTTCTAGGTCGTTTAGCTGCAGGAGACGTGGAGCGTGGTCTCTTCGACCTCTTCGGCGTCGACCTCTTCGGCGTCGACCTCCTCGGCGGCGTCCTCCTCGGTGGCATCCTCCTCGGCGGCCTCCTCCTCTGCGGCGAACTCCTTGGCGTCGACTTTCTCGACGGCGGTCTCCTCGACGTCGAGTGTCTCTTAGGTGATGGAGTCAAGTGCGTCGACGACGACACTTTTTTAGGCGTCCTGTGCCTCGATGCCAACTGGTCAGGGCTCTTCGACGTCGAAACCTCCAATGCCCGGTTCGACGTCGGTGTCACAGCGCCTCTCGACGGTGGCCTTGACTGTTCTTTTGAGCCTCTCGACGGTGAACGTCGACGTCGATGAGACGACGTTGAGTCCCGTCCTCTCGTAGTCGTAGGGGAGCCAGACTTGGATCGCCTACGCTCATGGCGTCTCTCACCTCTCATCGACGGCGAATCCTTCTTCGACGGCGACTTCGACGTCGACGGAAGACGTGACGCTGATTTTGACGATTTCTAACATACCGGAACTCTAGAAGAAGATCTGTCCCTCGAAGTCGACGGGGAACGATGTTTTCTCTTCTCCCCTCTTTCCTTATGTTCTTTCCGCTGAGAAGAAGGTTTCCTGGAGTGAAGTTCTTCTCTTCCACTCACGGTTTCACCTCTGTCATGCAGGAACTGAAGCCTGCTCTTCTCCCTCTCTTTCAAAGTTCTGTTTGTTAACTTGCTGCAATGGTAGCAAAGTTCTGGCTTGTGTGTAGATGGAAGACAAGCCACACAGACTGAATGAGGGTCTGATTTGGACATTTTTTTTCCACAGGCCGGGCACTTACTAAATAAGGCAGGCATTGTGACTGGAAAAAAAGGTCAAAAAACCACAAAAATTGTTGAATTAGTCAGATAAAGACTAAAGATGGCGAGTAAAGAAAAAAAATTGAAAGAACTACCAGAAAAAAGTGAAATAAAATCACCAACTGGCGAGCTCAATGCTCCAGGATCCTCACAGAAGGAGCCGGAAAAAAGAACTGACCTAACTGTCACCTGTGGTGCATGATGGGAGCCTGGAGGCTCATAGAGGTCTTAAAGGCACGGCGCCAGTTTTTTTCCTATTGTTACAATGCAGCCTATCTAGGCTAAAGCTGCCTCTATGGTCCTGCCTGTTTTACCTTTGAAAATAAAGGTGGTGTGTTTCAAAGACAACAAAGGCAGTGCTTTCTTCTTTGCATTTTCATATAATGTCATTTATATGTCTTTATTTAACAAATGTAAAGATTTGTTTCAGGCATTTGGGGGCAGTCTTTTGAGCCTAGTATGGTTATTTTGGGCTGCATATGTATAATGCATATTATCTATATATATATAGTTATTATATGTGTATTTATATGTATGTATATATATATATATATATGTAGATATATGCATATTATTGGCTATTGCTCCGGGGTCCCGCACGAGGGCGGGACTATTCAGTGCTTATGACTATTGATGAGTATCCCCTGGAAGAGAAGATGTAGATAACAGGCATAACATGCATTTATAGGTAGACAAAAAATGAAGAACTGAAATGTTTGCTCTTATGTCTATTTGATGTCACTTTGAACCCCTCAATAAAAAAATACCCTGTTAATCCCCGTTGCCCATCTATTATTTTATATACTAGTGACATGACAGTCTGGGATAGTCATGACTGTGTCATGGAGATTTAGGCTAATGGCCTGCATATACTGCTAGCCATTGAGGAGTTTTTTTGGCCTGTGTTTCAAATGCTGACAACAGCATTCAACTTTTTAAGTCAGAATCTTTTAAAACCTGATATTTTTCTGGAAGGTAAAGTTCCCATTTAAGGCAGATGCATGCGCTCAGTAGTACTATATTGAATGTAAATATACACTTAGGAACCAAGATCTACTATTTTGTATTAGTCGCTAATCGTGTGCCAATCCAATGCAACATTAGGATTCAAAAAAGTTTCCACTGTAGCCAAATACCGTTAGATCTCCTGCTACTAAAATGTTGCATTTTTATTGGCTCCTTGCTGGTCACATCTATTAGGGAGGTTCATGGCTAGAACCATAGTCAAGTCGCATTGCAGTATCAGCCAACATATCATTTTGACTTCTTTCCCTAACAGCTGCCTGTGGAAATCATGGAGTTCTAATAAAGTACTAAAGTGTCCACCTAACTCACAGACTGTGCCTGAAATGAGTGACATAAAGCTTGATAAGAGAACTTAAGAATCATTCACTTTCTTGTGCAGACGGCAGAATATGTGCATGGAAAAGTTTCTTATATCTCCTGCTATGGTCCTTTTAAATAAATTAAATGGGCCCTTGCAACATCCCTTTCCATTTGTTTGTATTCATTACTAAAGTGTTTCAAGTGTGTGAAAATTGTGTAGTCCTTTACAGTTTTCACAGTTTTAAAGTATTAGCCTCATTGTTCTGCATGATTTACAATGTTATTTAATGTAATATGTTTTTATTACTTAAACTTTAACCCTTCGTTGTGCCCGTTGGCCAACGGCCGTTGCGAGCACTACCTCCGTAGTGCTGCGCATGTCCGTTGGCGACGCAGCCCTGCCCACTCAATCACACCGCTGCACCGTGGCGGAATTCACGCCGCAGTTAAGCGTTTATGTTGCGGTTTATTAGGTGTCCTGTGAAACATAGTTTAAGATCTATCTATCTATCTATCTATCTATCTATCTATCTATCTATCTATCTATCTATCTATCTATATATATGTATATCCAAGCTCAGCCCACACGGGTTGTGGAACCAGAAACTTTAATGATCCAGCATGATGCGTTTTGGCATGGCTGCCTTTTTTAAATGTCTTTAACAACAAATGCTGTGGGTCTTCATGTTTTTAAATGATAATGGCTTCGATCTGATAGGCGTACACCCAAAAGTAGGTGTGGCGAAATACCCCGATCCCGGCACTCTGAGTTTGTAGGTGCAGGCGCTCAAGGTAAGCACCTCTTCCACAGTGGTCGGACTTGCTGCTTCCTCTCGCGCACACCAATGTCCCAAGTACTGTGCTGCCAGCTCTACACAACCCTCATCATGCTACATTTATCCCATCCGATTTCCGACTGCAGTCAGTCCCAACAAATGTTGACAAGCTGTAACCCTAGGCTGCGGCGGTTCGGCAGTCTCCAAAAACATTGGAATCCTCACCATGGGCCACTCACTTTGCCGACCTGCTTAAGGAATGGGCGTTCTAGGTGCTTGTGGCCGCACCAAATATCCAAGTCCAGGACCAAAACTCCTCTCCACAGGAAAAGATACGAGCACATATGGGTTATGTTGTGGGCCTTCATTTTTTTAAATGATACTGGCTTTGCTCTGATAGGCGAAGACCCCAAAGTGGGCGCGGTGGAATACCCCGATCCCAGCACTCCAAGTTTGTAGGTGCAGGCGCTCAGAGTAAGTACCTCTTCCACAGTGGACGCCGCTTGCTGCTTCCTCTCGCGCACACCATAGTTCCAAGCACCATGCTACCAGATATTATATATATATATATATATATATATATGTATATGTATATATATATATATATATATATATATATATATATATATATATATACATACTAGCAGCCCGTCCCGACGTTGTCCCGGGATGGCCGATGTTCAGTGTGGCCTTTACTTTTTGTTTGCGTAGTAATGTGTGTTTAATTCATCCGCAGGTTTTCATTGAGCCACACCTAATTTTGTTTTGCTGTCCTTGTTGAGAGTGTTCCCCCTGTGTGCGAATGTTGTTGTTTCCCAAATGTTGTAATTTGCGCCGCAAGTGCAGCAAGTGTTACAGTGGTCGCTCAGATGTTTTGGCCTGAAATTGCTTGTTTGTAAAAGGGGCTTTCCTTGTTTACGTTTTCGATCCCTTTACTAATGTCTTTTTTTTTGTTTTTATCGGCGCAGGTACTGGCTGTGTTCCACTGATAACGCAGAGTGTTTGAAATTCGGAAGTGTTTGTGTAAGTTTTAAATTTTGTCCGCAGCATACAAATATTCGGAGCCTTTGAGTAAAGTCTCGTTCATGTTCCGTCGATTGGCTTTCTTGTCTAAGAAATGGGCGCCTATTTGTTTACGTTCCTCTCCCTGTGACAACGTTGTCGTTTGTCAAATGGTTAAACATGTTATATTTTTGTATCGCAACTCGTGTGTGTGTTAATCATTGTGTGTCGTGATTGGTGGGCTGTGCGAAGCAACGCGAATGATAGGCGGCCCTTTTTGTAAGTCTGCCCCCTGTGGCACTGTATTATTATGGAAGGCGCACCCCTTTTTCGATGTCATCCTACGAAGGCGTTAATATTTGAAGGGTAACACCAACGAATGCGCGAATGTCGAGGCGAGTGATAGGCGATCGTTTGCAAATGCGTGGGATGTACAGTTAAGTGTGTGCCTTGCACAGTGAAATCATTGAAATCGCATTTGCGCTATGCACATTGAAGTGTGTGGTGAAGTGTGTGCCTTGCACAGTGAAATCAGTGAAATCGTTTGGCATATGTTTATTGTTTGTACTTTGGGCCATGCCCCTGTAAACGGCCACATCTTTTGTTTGACACGCCCCTCTAAACGCCCACATCTTTTCTTTGACACGCCCACGCTAACGCCCACAAGGGACTACTTTCCCACTTTTGGCGTTTTTGCTTTTTTAATGTATATGGTGTCCACATCTATAGCCTATGTCCTTCTGCTCCATCTCCCCTTTCAAATGGTGTATTGGGTGTAGTGATTGGTGCAGTACTTTTTGAGTTTACCTGGCTCAAAGGTTTGTGTTCTCTCTTTATAATACTACTAGCAGCCCGCCCCAGCGTTGCCTGGGGCAGAAAGGGGCTGGGGGCAGCATTTGAGGCTTGCGTGCATTTCTGCCCCCAGCCACCTCCCGCCCCCTCCCGCCCCGGCCCAGCCCCCCTCCCGCCCCGGGCCCCTCCTGTCCCGGCCCCCTCCCGCCCGTGTCCCGGAGAGCCTGATCCTTACCTCAGTTACTGGTCCCACTCCAGGCTCCCCGCCCGCACAGGCCGCCACTCTCCAGGCGCCCCGCCCGCGCAGGCCGCCACTCTCCAGGCGCCCCGCCTGCACAGGCCGCCACTCTCCATGCGCCCCGCCCGCACAGGCCGCCATTTCCCCCAGCAGCAAACACCTGTCTGCGGCAGTCCTCCCAGCAGGTCGCGATCTTCGGCGCCATTTCCGGAAGTGTTGCCAGGGAGCGCAGATGCAAATTATGTCATCACGTAGACGTCACTGCCGGCGCTACTTGCAAGGGACTACTTTATTTTTATTTCGAAATTTTTTAAACAACGTATATTTTTTATTTTTAATAGCCTATGTCCTTCTGCTTGCCCTGAGGTTTTCAAAGATGTCTTGGGTGTTTTGATTGGTGGTGTACTTTTTGAGTTTACCTGGCTCAAAGGTTTGTGTTCTCTCTTTATAATAGTAGTATAGATATATATATATCCAAGCTCCCAAAGATCCTGAGAATACCCAGCCGGGTTCCAGGAAGAAAAAGCACTCACAGGCACGGCACAGCTCGTTTCACAGGGCAAATTTATTAAGGACAGACGCGTTTCGGGAGAGCCCTCCCTTTCTCAATGTCTTTTCATCAGACAAGACGTGCGCAGCGCCATTATGAATGTTTTCAAAACATTATGAAAAACAAACAAAGGACTGATTCTAGTTTGCAGCTCGGGGCGCCATCTTTGAATGTATACATTAAACATATATAACGTTAGATCACTAGTGAGTGTACCACATACAAATACTGCCGTGTATCGGCTGCCTTGGTGTCTTAAAAAACGTAACCAAGTACTGTATTAATATAGTACATTGCATGGCTAAGACAACAGAGACTGTTGGGGATTACCCAACCTACGACATAAGCACAAAGCTACAATGTGATCAGGTCGGACATAATCTTGCCGTGGATCGGCAATTGCAGCCCCAGTGTGGACTGCAAAAACATATATATATATATATATAGGCCCAGTGCCTCTAAGAGTTTAGCTTCTGTATGCTTAGGATCGTCAGGGGTGGAGGAAGGAGGACCCACATACCCCAGTTCACATATGACCTACTGTGCCCAACCTTTAAAATCATTCTAAACCCTCCTGTCAGAAAATTATTTTGGTTGTAGTGCGTACCTCAACAAGCCAATAGCTTTCCGGAGTGTTTCTCAGGGAAGGGGGAAGGGTAGGGTAATAGATAGAGGGGAAACCACACCAGAAAAAGGGTGTCCTCCCATTTCTGGGCTCGGGGGACTAATATGGAAGGGGGTAGTAAAGGATGGTGTTGATTCCAGAACACAGCCCCAGGATAATAAAGCAATAATATACCTAACAGAGGTACCCAAACTTCCAAGGAGTGGATATGAATACTGTGACTCTCTTAAGAATAAGGTTATCTACTGGTTCAGGGACACCCAGCACTATTATTCAATTACAAGAGATGACATCAAGTATGTCGAAAGTGTAACGGACCCAGGGTCACCAAAGGATGTAGTCAAAGTTATCTCCTTTTGTATGGCTCCTGTTGACTGTTTAATGTCAATTGATTCTCGTACCATCCCCATTGCTAATACTTCTGTTATTATTAGATATAGACTGCTGGAAGGGACTGATAAAGAGTTATATAGGCCACCTAGGTCTTTGGATTGGGCCCCCAACTAATATAAGTGGTGCAGGAAGATAGGTATGACTACAGCTAGGCGGACTGGTGCCCCAAGATAAATATGTAACCCTCCCTGGTCCAAATGCGACGGGTCCCTTGCGAAAGTTCCCACAGGGTTGGGGACGGCCACAAACACTAAAGCTAAATGTGACTCTAAGGAGAGGGGGTTGGCAATCTCTCCAATACCGAGCAAGGGGGAGTAACTATTGAGAGTAGCTCCAATCAGACCTATCCTAAAGTGGACCCAACACTTAAGAGTTTTGGTCTGTAATGTGGCAGGAATTACCAAATTGTTAGTAGACCCAGTTTGGGGTTCCCTTGTGGACCTATATGATGTGATACTTTTCCCAAAAACGTGGAGTCTGCACACCTCGCATAGAAGTGGGCTCTCTACCTATGGCTTAAGTGCAACAAGGAAAGAGAAGGGGAGACCATCGGGAGGTTTGGCGATTTGGGTCAAAATTGCTCTTGGTTCAAAAGTTCAACTGGTCCACGTAGATTCCCTTGATATTTTAGCCATAGACTTGGAATTATATAGTGGTCTGAAACTTAGGATTTTTAATGTTTACAACAGAGTAGTTCGGGGTTCTGAAGAAACGAACACAATTAAAGTCTTAGATCATGTATTATCTGAACCCACTGACAGTGTCCCTGTTTTGGTAGCTGGGTATTTTAATTTTACATTCGAACCATCTACCCTGACACACCGAGGCTTGACTGAGGAGTGGGACAGAGCTTGGCAGGTCCCACAGTTAGATCTTCCCCCAGTTAGATGGACAAAGAGAGGAAGCCAGATGTTGGCCCTTACATTGCAACATGACCTGAGAGCCACCAACGGGAGAACGAAATAAGATCAAAATGGGGACCTAACTTTCAACGAACTGGTTATGCTAGCAGGATTGATTATTGCTTGGTTGCCTTAAGATTTTGGCCATTGGTTTATGAAATGTCAGTGGGCAATCGATCTGATATCAATCATAACGCCCTGATTGTTTCTCTAATAAATCAGGGGTATAACAAACCCAATATCAGAGGTAGTACAGACCTTGGTGAACTGTCCATTACGAACAACTTGAGAACAATTAGATGGGACTGGATGGAGTTACATTCAGAGGTCTTGGAAGCAGGTAAAGGTAAAATATGCTTGGAGGTGGAAGATATATCCAAACTCTCTACAGACAAAGTAGAGGAGAAATTGACCACCCAGCATGAAATCCTTTTTACGAGATTAGGGATCTGTTGGTTAAACCGCACATGGAGCAGAAACCTGAGCCAGAAAAGATACAGCCAAAGCAAGGAACTCAGGCAGTTTGCTATAATCAGGACTGCAGTAAGGTAAAGGACGACCTTGTACAGGCAGCAAAATCTAATATTTACTCTGATCTGGTGGCTTGTAGAAAAAGATATAGGAAAGCAATAGAGTCAGCAGCCAAGAAGAATTGGGAAAGTTCCCTATGGTCCTCTCTACAAAAGGCATAACAGATAAGGATTCTAAGTCTTTTTGGAAAAAAGAGGCCTATTGGCTTAATGGTAGAAAGACTATATTGGAGTTCACAGTCCATCCAGAAGATTGGGTGACCCATTTTGGGGATCTCTATGTGCTAGGTAGTACAGAGGCTGAGGGCCCAACTGAATTGTGGGTGGGGGGGGGGGGGGGGGAGTTTTTTGTGGTGCTATGGAGGAATTAGTTTTCTCCTTGGGAGAAACTCAGGTAGCGATTTGCTCCAGTATCCTGGCTAAAGCCCTCTGCCCTGACCGAATTCCAAGTGACCTGTATAGAGAGGACTTACTTGTCTGGCTCCCTATATTAATATGTTAACCAATGCCATTTTATTAGGCATGAACATTCCTCACTTGTGGAACATAGCAGGAATAATCCCTATCTATAAGAAGGGTGATAGAGCTAACCCGGCCGGTTACAGACTTACAAATCTAATTCATTAATTGCAGAAAATTTTCTGTGTTTCGGAACTGTCTAGGATTCAGGATTGGATCTCAGAGTACCCTATCCTGAGCGATTTGTAAGCAGACTTCCATGCTAACATTAGCACATTGACCCAGGTTTTTCGCTTTCTGTGAATCTTTTGGAGGGAGGTTAGTATTAGAGAGAGTAAGCTATATGTTGCCTTTGTGGACCTACGCACTGTGCTGGCTCTAGTACCAAGAGCTATGTTAGAGAGAGTGGTGGCAGAGATGGGCCTACCTCATAATCTATTAGAAATTTTAATTTGATTGTACTCACTAAATACAGCCCAAGTTAGGTGGGGGGAAACAACAACTCACTGAGCTATTTTTTACTAAACGTGGAGTGACACAGGGATGCATCCTTTTCTCTCTTTATAAATGGGGTGGTAGACTACCTAGATAGGGATGGGTGTGACGCACGAAAGTAGGTGAGAGAAGAGTACCTGCACTACTTTTTGCAGATGATACCCAATCAATTTCCAAATCCCCCCAAGGTCTCCAACAATTGTTGAATGATTTTATTAGATTCTGTAAGGAGCATGGCCTGGTATTAAACAAGGCCAAAACAAAATACATGATCTTCTCTAGAGGGAATATTAAATCATCTAAAATATCTATGTATACAGGAAGCAGCCCACTAGAGCAAGTATTTGCCTTTCACTATCTGGGCATCCACTTAACATCTAATCTAAATTGGGCTCCCCATATAGAAAAAGTTCAACTGTCTCTAATTCAGCAGACCGCCCATATAAGTGAAATTCACAAAAACATGGTGTCCGGGAAAGTGGTCCCAGCATTGGAAATCTATAATATCAAAGCATAGGGGGGTTTGGGGGTGCTCGTTATGGGGCTGAATTGTGGGGTAGTGGGAATACTAATTCTCTGACTCCCATAGAAAACCGCTTTTTAAGATCACTTTTAAACCTTCCCATTAACACCCCCCTGGCTCCCATGTTTTTCAATTTGGGCCAAAAACAACTGGCACGTTAGTTGAACTACAAGCTGCTAATATTTTGGCATAGTTTGTGGTCTGTCAAAGAGCTTGCCCCCTTTCGAGCGGTGACAATCGATCTCCTGAAGTGACCTCAGGTAAATTCCATTCCATGGTTTAGCTCTTTGAGAAATCTACTGAGGAGACTTGGGATGGAGGAGTGCTAGTTCACTCCGGAAAGACTGTCCCTTATGCCAAAGTGCAGAGTTAAAGCCATCTACTGGGAAACTATAACGGTGAAGGAGATGGCTAAATAGGTGGGTACACTAACCCACCAATTTATTATAATTTGTTATGAGTTTTAAATTTGTTCCATTTGATGAGACCATTGATGAAATAGTTCTACCCCTGGCACGCAAATTATTTATACAATTTCGATATAAGATTCTACCCACTAAACTGTTTTGTAAAAAGTGGTGTAGCAATGTTTGCTCTGATGACCAGTGTCCAGCGTGCAAGGCTAGTTCTGAATCCATAGTCCATTTGTTATTCTTTTGTCCTTATTATAGGACTTTAAGGGTCAAGGGGATCATCCTGCAGTGTAAATTAACTGGACCCGGACACTACCTCGAGTTACTGAGATTTTTTATCCACTGACACCCGTAGGACAGTAGTGTTTGGTTAGCCAGATTCTGGCACGCAACTATGGAAAAAACGTTTTCAAATTATCATATGAATTGTCTTTTTGTACTTTTTAAACTGCATTTATGAAATTCTTGAAAAGATGTGCAAAGGTCTTGACGAAAGGAAGTAGTTGCAAAGTGAGCAACCACCATCGGAAGCATGTAGAGTGAGTACTAGCGGTAACGTACAAGAGCAGAAGGCAGCTGTCACAGCATACTGAGGTCCTTTTCAAATGTACTGTCCTCTCACTTGTCTCTCACTCTGGAGAATGTTGAGCTCACAGGGCTTCAATATTCTACCCAAGAAGGAACAAAGTAAGGCAACTCAGGGAGGCCAACTAAAGAACACAACAGAAGTATGCATGGACATCTGTACCGTCTGAGAGACCAAGTGTGTGTTTGTGTGTGTGCGTGTGGGTGTGCGTGTGTGTGTTAATAAAAGATGTATTTGTCAACAGAGGAAACCGTATTCCATTGGCACAACATGAGGCTTCACAGTAAAATGCACTCCTGTTTTCAGCTTGTTTTATCTGGCACTTAGGATATGTTTATTACATAAGTTTTCAATAATTCTGCACATAGTTCAAAACAACTGACACTTTGAAGTAAAGTCAGCAAAATCCGACGCAGAATGAAGCCTCCTGCTGCAGATACTATAAAGCAATTTTACTGAGAAACATTCAATTATTTGCCTTTTCTTACTGCAGAAAATACATGCAGTGTATGTGACACTGCGGGAAGAACACTTTTTCAGCATCAGGTTTCACAACAGCTCTGCAGAGGAAGCACATTATGAAGTGAGAGTATGTATAGGTATAAAATACTACCGACTGGTTCCCATGTAGGTGTATGGTCTTTTGCTAATGTTGATGAATTTGCAAACGGACAGGGGAAGGAAAGGGTTTTGGGGACACTGTTGGGATTATATTCACTATATTTTTTCCAATTCTTACACTCCGAGAGCATATTGCAAGTTCACAAGATGACTTCGCAAGAATTTCTTCACCATTTAAAGCAGGGGCAGATACAGTATCCATACTTTCCCGACCACTAGATAATAAAATGAGGACAGAAGGCATCATTTAGAGTTCGGCAGACAGGGTACTCTAAACTATTTGCTCACCCACGTCATTTAGAGACGGGCAAACTATAAGCTTTTGATAAATATGTGCCCTAGTGGCTCTGTCGATAGAAATCTTGCTCAGACATAGTTTGAACCATCAGAGGAAGGGCATTAAACTACCCGCCCTATTTAGGGTTGTAAGTGAAATGTCCTTTTTTCTGAGCCTCTCCGCCAGGTAAAACCTGGCAGAGATGGACAAAAAAAACAAAGAATGACCATCACACCCTGGGAGAAACCTCCCAGGGTGTGGGGGTCATGAGCATTTTATTTTTCTGAAACAAGCACCTGCTTTTGGAATTTGGGGTAAAAAGTGTAAAGGTTTGTTAAGAGTCTTGCGCATTGCCATCAAAACCAATGGACACTACTATCCAAGCTTTACGTACCCTGAAGGGAACCTTTCAAGGTACAGCGATGACAGCTGAGCTGACAGTCATCTCAGAATTTGGTGGAAATATCCTATGTCACCTTGACGGATGAAGTACTGTATGTCAAAGTTAAAATGATGCCCTGAGTCTTCTTCAAGACTGAAGAACTAGGTGCAAGGCGACTTTGGCTGCTAAAGTATTGAAGCAATAGTTAGGACGCTTAGGAAAGTATATTCAGACAAACCACAAATTAGACACGTTTCTCCAAGTTGCTGTGAAGCATCTAGTTTTATCCATAAACAGCAGAAATGTCCCGATGACAACATAATATTTAGGGCAAAAGTGCAGCCAGCACATTTGTAAAAGGAACCGATGTAAGTCATAATAATTTTCTGTAGCACACTGTCTTTGGCTAGCCTCTTACAAAGACCCAAGGCACAAAGGAAGAGTTAGAGGGGAAGGAAATTGAGTTTTCTGGCACACAATCCGCACAAAATTCCTTTATAAAGTTGGCCTTTGAAATGTTATCTCTATTTGAATTGAATGAGTTAGTATTAGTAGTGATTTAAGAACAATGCATAATTATAGGTATGGCTATGAACACTGTTTAGTCACACTGCAGAGTCATAATATCTCACAAGTCCAACTAAGTGTGTACTTATTTTGTAGGACAACTAAAAGCAACTACCAACAGCACAAAGACTGGTAGGGTCAGATTTCTGCTGTAGTAACAGTTCGCCTCCTCCGCCGTGTGGGCAAAAAAAGACAAGAATGAGTAGCTCAACATAGTAAATGGGGGTGAGGGAGGCAACTCCTAGGTATCGGGATTCCTGCAACGTGAAGCAATGTAGTGGACACCGCTGCAGTTTTAGACAATGTATAGGCGTGCTCTCCCCTTCATTGGTCAAGATCAGCAATGCTGACTGATGGATGAGAACAGAGAAGGGAGGTGGTGCTGTAAAATGAAAAACAGTATGCAGAGATAATCCAAAAGCACATCATGGAGCATACACTTATCAATACTTGAGAATGTAGCGGTGCTTCTTAGTAGACAGTGCAGGCATGCAGTCTAGTAACGGATACACAAGCACAAAAGCAAATCACTAGGTATACGCAAGCTCAAAGTGCAAGCATTATGGACATGAAACTGTTTGTGTTCAGTATGCGGAGAGTAGAGCATGAATGTGCACTGACACAAGCTGTTATCACTAGCTATATCCATCTTCGAAAAAGCCTATGGTGAGTGAAGCAGATTGCAAGAAAGGCCCAATTAAAAAAAGAAAGAAAGACTGCTTCTGGCATGCCTTTGTACACTTCTTGTTTTCTTAGGTGAGGGTGTGATACCAGAATACGGCTGTAATAATTCCATTTTATATCCTAAATTTCATCTAGAAAAATATTGCTCCGCTGGAGATAACAATAGAACATTTGCACCCACTGGGACGATATTTTTGTAAACATCATAATTCAATATTTATGTCAGAAGGCACTTCTGTATACGACATTCTTAGAGACAACAGAGGTCAGTAGATATGTGCATACATATTTCGCCTGAGCCCCAAACTCTTGTTGAGCTCTTTCACCCACTCGCTACCGATGATGGAATAGAACCAGCTGGGGGTGGGCTCATATTTTGTATGCACGGCTGCTGTGCATGCTTCCTCCTGCAGAACGATGTCAGACTTAATTTTCTAGCAGAGATGGATAACTGGGTGGGTGATGAGGAATCCAAAAAGATGCAGTGAGAAATATGAATAGCATGCTTGGTGTGGGAATATATTTCAATTTGCAATACTATTCACCATAGGAAGGGTACAAAGTTATGATGGATGAGGGGAGGTACTAAGGAATGGGCAGAAGGCAAAACGAAGGTCAAGGGTAGGAAACTACATGGTGAAGGAGGGCTGAAAGGTAAAGGATATAGGAGGTGAGTAGGTAATACACAAGAAATGGAACAGAAAGAAAGAAGGAAAAACAAAAGAAGGAAGAAAAGTAGAGAGGAAGGATGGGTTCGGTAAGTTAAGTAGGAAGAAATGAAGGTAGGAGGAGTGCAAACAAGGAAGAAAAGTAAGAAATGAGAAATGAGAAATGAGAAAAGCCAAAAGTAGGAAGAAAGGAGATGTAGGAAGGGTAATAGGAGATGAGTAGAAACGAAAAAAGGAAGACATGTAGGACAGGATTGAAGGAAGGCAGATCACTGTGGAAAGCAAGAGAGTGTGGAAGGAAAGACAGATAAGTGAGGCAAAAAGGCAGGACATTGCAAAAGGCAGATAGGCCAATGTGAATGTTGGCAGGACAGTGTGGGTGACCAGACATGATCGTTTAGAATATAGTGTGGAAGGCAGGCTGGACAGTGGGGAAGTTAGGACACTGTGGAAGGAAATTCGTACAGTGGAAGGCAGACAGGATAGTGTGGATGGTATGACAGTGTGTAAGAAAGGCAGGACTGTATCAAAAGAAAGTAAGATGACGTTGAAGGCAGACCAGACAGTGTGAAACTTATACAAGACAATGTGGAAGGAAGGGCAGTGTGAAAGAGAGGCGGACCATTGTTAAAAGAAGGAAGGACAGAGATGACGGAAGGCAGGGCAGCGTGAACGAAAGGCAGGACAGTAGACGAAAGGCAGGACAATGTAGAAGGCAGGCAGGACATTGAAAATCCTACGGTTGTGAGGGCGAAAGGCAGAAAAGTGTGGGTAGCAGGCAAGATAGAGTGGAACGTAGACTAGAGTGAAAGAAGAGGAGTACAGTTTGGATGGTTTGGGGTTGGGTAGTGCTGAAGACAGGATATTGATGTACAAGAAAGGCAGGAAGGTAAGGAAGAGAGACTTAATAACAAGGAAAGTACGACAGAGAAAAGAAATGATGGAGAAAAGGAGGAAATTATATAATGAGAGCGATAAAAAAGAAAACATTTAACTAAGATTAAAAGTAGACAAAATGAAGGAATCAAAAAGATGCAAATGAATAAATCAGCAAGCACTAAAGGAAAAAAATGAAAATTAGGTTAATGAGCATGTTCGAACTATGTTCTCAATAATCTTGCTGCGGGCTTCATGACAGCAGAAATTATTTTGCTCTTGTAAGTTCAAACTAATGAGAAAACGTGCGTGTGTGAATGCTGGAGTGACTGTGTGCATTTGTGTGTCTGAACATGCACAAAAGTGAAAACACTGTGCCGCAAAGGACTCACGAAGACAGAAATAGGGGAATAGGGAGACAGTGCGTGATTTCAATGTCCATGCAAGGTCATGACAAGAAAATTATCAATAACACCGCAATGGAAGATTCCAGATCCATGCAAGCAGTGGTCAAGGCACATAAAGCAAGATGAGAAGAGGCACAGATTACACACACTCAGCAAACGCAGCAGTTCTACTGGAAACATCTTGCCAGTTAAGGACAGGAACAGGGATACTGGTTTCCATGACGCTATCCTGGCGTGTGAGAGCAACCAGGGGGCTGCTTTCCATGATGAGGGTAGGGTTGCCTTGGACAGTCTCAACTAGACGTGAGCGGGGAAGGAAACAAAACGACAAAACAACAGACATGTAGCAACACAATGCAACTGACATACATTTATATTTCAAACCCCACCCCCACAGCAGTAGGACTAAAATAAAAAACACACTTTCTTGAAAATGAAATGCTTTCCTTGAGTTTCCACAGTTAACAGGGGACCCAAAACTTTTTTTAAACAATTTGGAGATCAAAAAGTTAATAATATCTTACAATCTTGTATAATCAATACAACATGGAGCAAAGGAATGGCTCAGTTAATGAAACATGTCTCCCAATCCCTTATTAGGATGTCCCTGGCAAAGACTCACATACGTAGTGCACTGGATCACCAATCAAATACATTGTGCTATCAAAAGGTATCACACATATCTGCAACAATCAAAATAAAGACCTTCATCTCCTAATACACAAAAGGCCTTATTTGGAGTGTCAAAGACGTGATTCTTCATCACAGACGTGGCAGATTTCCAGTCTGGTCTCCCTTATTACATATAGACTGTGGAAGGCCGAATGTGTTTTTAAAAAGTTGTAGTTCCCCCTTAAACCAATATTTTAATGAAAAAAAATAAATTTCAATGCTTGAAGTGGAATAACATGGCATTCAGAAGCACAGGTTGATGAAACTTTACACAAAACACTTCAGTATATTCGGGCCTTGACAATCTGAAAATGTATGAGAATATATAAACATATTGTAAATATTTACACACACACAAGCAAGTTAGGAAAATCTTATTTCTCATTCCCAAGCTACAAAGTCACATCCTGAACGTATTTGTCCAGCACCAACCATAACTAACTTTTTCATGCTGATTACATATGTCCTTAGGCTCCACACTATGATTTTTGCCAGGCCACAAATTTCTATTAATTCATATGATGCTTTTTTCACCAGTGACTTTAGTTCATCTCCAACCTCAGGTTTGTGGGATAACATGAAAGTAGAGTGATGCGCTTGAGTGCTGACTGGTAGACCATGTACACCATCTAGTGGATCAATCCATCTGAGTAGTCGGGATCTCCACGACGAATAATCAGAAGATAAATGTGCACACCATTGTGGGGATTCACTGGTTACACTGAAAACCTGACTTAGAGCAGCATCTGGACCATCAATGCATGCTTATATTCTAAATACGGAGGCCAGGGAAGTTTATAAGCACAGGTACTTTTACAGCAGTTTGCGCCCTTCTTTTTTACCAATGATGTTGCACTCCTTCTGGTGCAGTTAAAACTCTCAATTTGTTGCATGTTGTTGGTCTCTATGGAATTTACTAGCCTCTTAAGGCTCACAAAAAACGACCCTTTTAAGGGGAGTGAGAAGTGACACTTGTTGTCTTGTAACGCAAAATAATAGGAGCCCCTACAAAAATGTGTGGGAGGCCCCTAAGATTTCATTTTGGCTTGTTGCTTCAAGTGATACAGAGGTTTTGGGCCATGTAGGAGGTCACTACAGGGGAGTGAGCCCCCAGACCCTCTGTGGGTACAAGGGAAAATGTACACCCTAGGAAAGTTGCATTTACAGATCGGATTTACTGAAATATCCAAATATAAATGTAAATTGTTTATTAGACATAACATTCCATCATTAAGATACTAAAGGAATCCTGCCCTAACTTCGAATGTAGGGCTATCACTAAGCTAGTCACCTTTAAAACAAACTTAAGCACATCTAGTCACCTGAGCTAACATCTACCATTATCAAATCAAGCTGTAGAGGAAAGGGTCTACTAGCTTGTGGTGGGAAAAGGCACTACAACATAAAATGGCTTGTAAGGAATTTTGAACATTTCTCACAAGCCCGGGTGCTTTTCGCACGGTGAACATGCTGTAGCAAGTTTAAGAACACACCATTAGTTTACAAGTGTGATGACAATGTGTCTCTCTCATGCCCCTCCCAACAACATCTCCTTTGTGGCAACCAGGGAATGTCAGCTAAATGCACTACCGGGGTCAATAGCCGAAGCAAACACTTGGGATCGGTGTTCATAATGGATGCACTACTTGGAAGCACTACAAGTGATTTGATATGATTTGAGTTGGATTTCTAAAGCGCGTAGCTACCCCTGGGCGTCCCAGCGCTATGACTTGCTATACTAAAATCAGAGCATGAGGATATCAGGGGGAAAGCCAGGTTTTGACTAGTCTGCGAAAGGCCAGTATGTTGTTTTCCCTCCGGATGCTGATGGGGAGGGTGTTCCACAATTTGGGGGCATTATAAGAAAAGAGACGACCCCCAGAACGAGCTCTTTTGATTTTGGGGACACTGGGCAGAGAAAGGGTGTTAGATCTCAGATGCCTAGTGCCTTTGTGTGGTTTTATGAGGGGGGTCAGGATAGGAGGGCCTTTACCGTGAAGGATCTTATGAGAAATGCATAGGGTTTTAAAGAGAATTCTTTCCTGAATTGGGAGCCAGTGTAGTAAATTCAGGGCGGGTTTGGCCGAGCATCCAGGTTTTGTCCCAGTAAGAAGCCTGGCTGCTGCGTCTTGAACGTGCTGGAGCTTGTTAACGACCAATTTCGGGGCTCCCAGGAGTAGGGCATTTCCATAGTCCAATCTTGAAATAACAAGACCTTGAATGAAAAGTTTCCTAGCCTGAGGAGGAATCAAGGGGAGAATTTTACGCGCCATGCGTAGAAGGCCAAAACAGGTTCCCGCAGTTTTCCTGGCTTGGGTCTTAAAGCGAAGGTCCTGGTTCAGCCAGATTTCCTTTTTTGGAGTGGGGTGTGTACCCAGGCCAGGTGGCCACACTAATCTAGCCGGAAGTTTAGAGGGATTACCCAGTAGAAGTATCTCAGTTTTCTCCCCGTTTAATTTAAGGAACGACTCACTCATCCAATTTGAGATGTTCTGAAGGCCAGCAGCTAGGTTGTCTAGGCATTGAGCCAACTGGTTTAAAGAGACAACGAGTTGAGTGTCGTCAGCGTACATGACTACCTTCATGCCGAAGGGTGTCACGATGTCTTCCAAGGGTGACATGTACAAATTAAAAAGTGTGGGGCTCAGAGAGGAGCCCTGAGGAACCCCACACTGCAAGGGCAGAGCTTTAGAGTGTACATGTCCATCAACTACCTCAAAGGTTCTATGCTCCAGAAACGACTTAAGCCAGGCCAGGTCAGAGCCAGTAACTCCAACCCTCCCTAGCCGCTGGACCAAGGTGACATGGTCCACTGTGTCGAATGCGGCGCTCAGGTCCAGGAGGATCGCTGCCTCTGATCCCCCTGTATCCAAGATGGTTTTCGCCTCTTCGACCACTGCTAGGAGGGCGGTGTCTGTGCCCTGCCGTGGTCTAAATCCAGTCTGGGAGGGGCACAGGAGACCATTAGATTCCAGGAAGGTGGAGAGCTGCTGATTGACCAACTTTTCTGCCACCTTGCCAATTCCAGGTAAAAGTGAAATTGGTCTGTAGTTGGCTAGCTCCAGGGGATCAAGATGGGATTTTTTCAACAATGCTCTTGCTCTTACAGTGGCCCTTTTCCAGTTGGGGGGGACAATGCCTTGGTTAAGGGAAGCATTTATTAAATCAGTGAAGAGGGGGGTCACCATAGAGGTGACCAATTTTAATTTGTTAAGGGGGACTGGATCTGTTGGTGATCCACTTTTGATTGAATTTAGGGTCATCACAAACATTTCCTTTGTTATCTGAGTAAAGGAGTCTAGAAAAGAATTATTAGGTGGCGAGAGGGGGAGAGGAAACTCTGCCGGAGTGTTGGGGGTCGGGAGAGTTTTCAAAATGGTAAGGATTTTTGCGGAAAAGAAATCCGCTAGTTGGTTGCATCTTGGGACTTTCATCAGTGATTTAACAACTTGATAAGTTTCCCCTGAGGAATTCGCCGCAGCTTGAATTTTTCCTTCATAGAAGGTGGCTGGGGGTTTTTTATGCTAGTTTTATAAAGCTTCATGGCAGCTTTATATTCCCCTTTGCTTTTTGCTGCCCAGTCCTTCCTCCATAAACGTTCATACTTTTTACATTTTTTCCTTAGTTCACGTAGCTCTGGAGTGAACCAAGGAGATTTAAAAGTTTCCTTTTTGTTTGGAAGTGATTTCTTCGGCAGAACTGAATCTAAGGATTGTTCCATCCAAATGTGGAGTTGCTGATCCATTGTAGCAGGATTTGAGTCGTCCACAAGTCTCCCTCAATCTGCTATTAGGCTCCTTTGCGTTATCAATTTCTTGAAACAGATTGCCCAAGTATTATTCAATGTGAGGAGCTCACAAAAATAGGACAGGCCAAATGAAGCCTTGAAGAACTTTCTACACACGTCTCGCAACCATAAGTGACAAAGAGCCGTAGGGTGTTAATTCATTCGTTGATACAGTCTTAGAGTCCATTCTAAATTTATATCAGGTAGTTCCTCTGGCGTATAAGGATAATAGCAACAAGAGACAGGTAGTAAGAACTCCTGGTCAATATGGAAACCTGACATTATTTGAATCTTAAAGCATGGGTAGGTATGGGGGACTGCTTTTGGGAAACATCATGCCTTATTCTGTACTAGACAGTTCCACCAAAGGTGATGCTCATAAGGAAGACAGCTTTTGTAAGGTTAGGAATGATAATTCACAGTATACTCTAGGCTCAAGCACATAGTAGTTATCACCATAGGGGAAGCAAATCCACACCCTTAATGGAATAGACGAAGAAAACAAATAAGAACTATCTTTTGTGACAGCCATAACGTTTTTAATGGTGTCAAGCTTTCTGACAACGCAAACCAAGGGGAAGAGTAACTGGCATAGCAGAATGAATAGGACAACTGAGATGATTTATTATTGTCTCCCTGATGTCAAGACACATAATGTGAGCCATCAAATTTTGTTCCCCCTCACAACTTTTTTTATCACATTTAAGCCCTAAAACTAAATACTTTTTCATGTATGTCCCGGTTTAGGTATGATGTTGAAGGATGCACTTCCATTTCTTCCTGGTACTATCTGTACGCTTTTCAATAATGTGCTCTTCCCTACAGAGGGCTCGCAGGAAATAATGGTTTTAGACTTGTGCTTAATGATTTTGTTTGCTTCTCATCATGAAGACAGAATAATAAATATTTGTAGTAATGAGTCTTACACTCTTTAGTAAGATATAACTTGACTCTTGCAAGTGCTGGTGTTGCCCGGTAATCAGTGGTTCTACAGAATCCACAAAATTTCCATCTACATACCCCCTTAGTGACTTTATATTTATATTTCATCTACTTCATTAGGACCTTTTTACTCCCCTGTAGATCCCCTTTCAGATCTTTGAATACCATCTGCTTTTGATTTTTCTGTAATCACAGGTGTTGTAGAAGCATTGGGATAGAGTGGGACAATACTGATGAAAAAGAAACAAAGACTTGAGGAAAGTACGGCACAATGTTGTCATTTAATGTTTAATATTATTAAATCATAGTTAAAGTGTTTTAAAACCACAA
The DNA here is from genome assembly GCF_964263255.1 of Lissotriton vulgaris. Taxonomy (NCBI): domain Eukaryota; kingdom Metazoa; phylum Chordata; class Amphibia; order Caudata; family Salamandridae; genus Lissotriton; species Lissotriton vulgaris. The sequence goes on along the minus strand of NC_141699.1, from coordinate 139,727,658 downwards.
CATTTCTGGTGCACTATTTTGGCCATGAGAAAACTTGTTGCTTACAGAACTCACCACTGCTGGAGCAGAACTGGAGGAGAGAGTCTTTAACAGTTGACTTACCCAAAAGGGCCGAGTTGCCGTCACCTAACGGGAATCGCTGGTATCGTGGTACGTTAAAAGGGGGCAACAAATGAAATTTCTTTTCCAGCAGAGGTTCCACTCGAGATGCAGATGGGTCTGCCGGGTGGAACAGATTGTACACCTGCTGGCATGCAGGCCTCAGCTGAAAGACTAGACAGGAAGAAGATGGCTTAGCTAGAAATCAGTCATTAAACAACATTTATACAGGTAATACAAGACAACACACCGCTTCCAACTTTGATTGACAATGGACAAGGGTACTGCGTACATTTCTTGACCACTATCTCATTATTAGAATGTCTTTAAAGCTGACCAGTGAGAGTGATAAGTTTGTTATCCTTCTTCCTACTCCTACATAGATGTTATTCTCTTAGTCTGACTGATAACAGTCTGAGATGCTTGCTGTGGTCTTCCAGACAGAGCATGGTCATAAACTCAGGTATGTGTGAACATGGACCAACCCCGTAAACCGAACTACGACTGGGATAATTTTGATCAGTAAATACACAATGTCCTGGTGGATTCATTCAAACAGAAATTGTATCTAAATGGACAAATATGACATTTGGCATGCATCAATCGATGCTGAAATAACAATGCAATCATTGTATTTCATAGATTGGTACAGACACAAACCATTAAAGTGCAGACGGTGTGATGTTCATGGTTAAGCAAGTATTTACATAGAACCAAAACAATCACACAAACGTCATAGATTGTAAAAGAATGTTAATTTACAGGACAACTTAAATTTTTCCAGACATGTCCCAACGTGAAACTATATCACACACAACACACAAAAAGAGAGGCCTTGTTTACATTGTTATTTCAGCATCGATTGATGCATGCCAAATGACTGATTTATCCATGTAGGTACAATACTATTTGGTAACCTTTGAGAGAATCCCACAGGACAAACTGAGCATGGATAGCCATGCCACACTGTGATCTCAACACTAATCTTAACATTTATTAATATCAAAGGCGCTTAAGGCAAACATTACATTTTGGACAAGGGTGGGCTTGCTATTCTACCTTCAACCCTAGTATATGTGCGGGCCAGAGACAGGTGGCTATTTTAATAATCAATGTCAAGTAGCATTGAGATGAACAAGTTACTTACCTTTGGTAATGCTCTTTCTGGTAGAGACTCTATTTAAGTGCAGATTCCTCTCTTTTTGTATATTTCCTCAGGGACCAGACTGAATCCAGAAACCCCTGAGCAATACTTCTGCGTGCCGGTAGGTGGCACTGTGCAGCTCCACACAGACGGTCGTTCCAGAAATGATATGCGGAGACACAGAAATGATATGCCCAGACACAGAGCACCAGTAGCTAGTTGGCATCGAAAAGTGTGTAGATTCCTAGAATTGGGATCTTTTTAATGGCAGAGTTCGATTCACAGAATGTGGGGGCTAGGAGGGTCACTGAGAAATCTGCAGTTACAATCCTTCCAGAAAGAGCGTTATCGAAGGAAAGAAACATGTTCTTCTGACAGAAACTTCTAACCAAAGATTCCTCAACTTTTGAATAGATACCAAAGCGCAGACCAAAAAATCCTGAAGGAAAGAGTGGGCAAAAAGCCCCTCACGGCGTATCTTGCTGTTCAGACAGTAGTGCTTTGTGAAAGTGTAGAGAGACGAAGACGTAGCTGCCTGGCATATGTCCAGGACAGGAACTCCATGCACCAATGGGGTGTTAGCAGACTAGGCTCTGGTGGAATGAAGCCAAAACCCTTCCGGCGGCTACTTCTTGACCAATTTATAGCTAGATTTTATGCAGAGCGTGCTTTAATGAGAGATAGCCCTTTTCTGCACAGCTTTTCCTTTCTTCGCTCTTGTGAAGCACACAGAGAGCTGATCGTCCACTCAGTGTTCTCTGGAATATGCAATGTAAAAACTCAGGGCTCTTTTGGGGTCTATACTAGCGAGTCTCCCCTCCTCCTTAGAGGGGTGAGGAAGAGCACAGAACGCCAGTAAGGTGATGGTCTAACTGAAACAGCATGGCATAACTACTTTGAGATGAAAGGATGCACTAGTCCGCAGTACCAGTTTTTCTGGGAGGAATGTCGCAAAGGACAGCTGTGCAAAGGGTTTAAGAGAGTGCATATCAAATATGTGAGAAGCAGGTTAAGATCTCACTGCGGCATTACAAAGGGAGAAGCAGGAAACAAATGTTGGAGTCCTTTCAAAAAACAAATCACAACAGTTAGTATAAACAAAGAAGTCTGGTCGGCCAACTATAAAAAGTAGAACAAGCAGAAAAGTACCCTTTGACTGTTCCTAAAGCAAAGCCTTGCCAGGTTGGGGAGAGAACAAATAACAAAATTTCAGACAACTTGGCCTGCAGGGGTTATATCTGTCACGTACAGCACCAGACCATAAATCTGCCCCAATGACAGGTGTATACCATTTTTTGTTGAGGGAAACCTGGCAGCCAAGATGCAAATCAATCACCTCCAGAGAAAGGCCGAAGATGTTCAGCTACCACTGCTCAATCTCCAAGCATGAAGGTGGATATTACAAAGGGCTGGGTGTAAGATCCTGCCCTGTGGCTGGGCTGTATTTGGAGGACAGATGCTCTTGCCCAGGAGTTCTGAATACCATACTCTCCATGCCTAGTCCAAGGCCATTATGAGGACTTGGGCCCAGACATTCCTGATTTGCTTCAGAACTCGGGGCAGGATAGATACCGGACAGTAGGCAAGCAGGAATCCTGAGTTCCAAAGTAAGCGGAACGCGTCTGTTAGACAGACACAGCTTGGAAACTGCAACACGCAGAAATGCTGACACTGCGCCTTTTCACGGGTGGCGAAGAAACTGAGCGCCTGGGCCCTCCCCATGCGTGAAAAGGACGATGCATCACCTTCCAAGTATAATTGCCCTTGTGATCCTCATGCCAGTTGTGTTAATGGTAGGGTTGACCATAATCATTGTCAGTGTCTGTCCAGAAAAGGGAATGCAGCGTATGCGGTCTACTGCTGAACCCGGATGCTGAGGTCAGCTGGAGTGAGCAAGGGCAGCTGCTCAATGGACATCGAGCATGGCCTCAGAAAAAGGATTAGACAACGCCGACTTGGAGTTAGAGAGCGGTCAACAGGTAGTACCTTGACTTCCGGCATTGATGGAGTAGGCATCGGCGCCGATGTTCCAGAAACCGGGGTGTAATCTGAAGCCAGAGGTAGAGTTGGAAAAATCGCCAGTAGGGGCACAGTGGTGGGCTTAGAGGGTCTGACTGGCACCAAGGATATCCCAGAGGGAGGGCCTCTAGGCTCTGTGTGCCCAATGGCGCACCAGAAGGAGTAGGAAGAGATCTACCGAGTCAAGGCATGGCCTTGCAGAACTCTTGGATCAGTCTCAGTGTCGCAGATGGTCACAGAAACTCTGCGGGAGTGAGACTGAGAGGCATGACAATGCCCTTGCATCTTCTTAGGAGTACCCAATGGCAGGAAGTGGGCCGAGCCCTGGTTGTATTTCTTATGCTATTTCTTGAATTACTCAAGGATTTGTTGGGTGACAACAATGATCGAACTTGGGAACGACTTCCTTATTGGAAAAAAAGAGATCAAGGCCAACCTTTGGCAGAGAGCAGAGCTCCCTTGAGCCAATAAGCTGGCAAGCTCCCCTGGGATGCACCTGTGTGTATGTGGAGTGGCACTGTAATCTGTGAAGACTTGGACAGCGTTTCAGCAACCCCAGATGACTTTTCTCTGCTCTCTACTGTTGAAGGGCTTCACCGAGAAACACGTGTCTAGAAATAACAGCACTACCTGCATCGACTTTGATGACAAACAACAGCAACTTTAAAGTAAGCGTACTGCATTTACCAGAATGCAATGGGGTGAACTGTATTGGGATGATAGGCAGTGTGCTGCCACCCCCCCTCAGGTTTATACTGTGTCATCTTGAGAGGTAACATTTTTCCTTACACACAGGTGTTGTTTAGAATTTGGAAGTAAAGTGGTCTCAAACAGATGAGAGGTAGCTCTGTATCTGGTGGCGCAGAAAGAAAGGAAAAGAAACTGACGTCAGCACACAGGAGTGACACTTATATTGGCTCCATACATCACTTCTGGGGCAGAATTGCTTCTGAGGGGAGCAACACAGCGCCAACTACGGGTATGTAGAGGTATTGTTCAAATGTTTCCGGATCCGTTCTGACACTTGGGATAGTTCTCAAAAAGTGAGGAATCTGCGGTTAGAAATCTCTATCAGAGTAATTCATGTCGAGATTATAGTGTTGAGATTATGATTATATAAGTGGTGAGGACGTCGGTAAACCTTTAACTGGTGCAGCATGAGGAAAACAGCAGCAGAAATGGATACCTACTCTATGACTTGTGCTTTGTCCTGCAGTACATTGTACTGGATGGGATAAGAAGACTATCCAGTCTCATGGAAGAGCGTTGCATGGGAAGAACATGCCCAATAGTTAGTATTCTTTGATTATCAAATCTGGAAATATTCCCTTTGGCTACCGGTTTTCCCTCAACCACAAATACTCACATATCACACCCACGGCACACTTCACTTCTCGCTACTTGCTCACATATCACATATACATACATATGGCCCTACCAACAGAATAATATAGTGCCACAATTTCATAAATCATATACACAAATATATTTAATAAAAACAGACGTGATTTTATAAACAGTTCCAATGTTGGTCTATTGGGAATACATAAAAACAACAATGACTAATATAAAAATTGATCCACCACAATAAAAATATTTTCAACCTTAACAAAGGGGGATAGAGAGAGAGAACACACAGAACAATACACTTTGCTCATTGATCATGGCCAAAAAGAAACCAAACAATTCATTTAAAAAACAAGACATTTCCTAAAGAGAATGCTTATGGGTTCTGATCTCAAGGAGGGGCTTGAGACATTCCGGTCTTGGGCCTTGAGTTCGCAGTGATCAGCCTCTGTGATTCATCCGCTTGAATGACCATTGATGGATCAAGTTACCAGCTGATGTGGGAAAGTTTCTGGGTTATTACATCCTATGTAGAGAAATATGTGTCATGGAGGACATGATGCGCGGCTTTCGGTATGCTTTGGGTATGATTGGGTCCTAACTGAGGTGGAATGGTGTGCAAAAGAATAATGGACTCAGATGCAGCCCGAGTGATTACCTATAGCTGATATTAATTCAAGCATTCCATCAATCACTTTTTTGTATGCTTTAGTGAAGAAGGACAATCACACAGAAACATGTATCAAAGGATGCCCAGAAATACCAGCACTAGCACCAAGTGGTGGTGAACACTTAATTACTTCTGAATTACTGAAATTATAATGAACTGCTTTGACCAGAACGCAGTGGGGGACGTTCGCTGAGATCCAAGCCCTGTGCTTCCTCCCTCCCCCTCAACCCTCGTCCTATTATAGGTTTTGGCTTGTCTTTGATACTACCGAACAGGACCAACCATACAAATATATCATGACTACATCGCAATGGAGCAGCACAGTTTGAGAATAATTCCTTATGAGCCACATTAGAGATTATACAATGGCTTACAGGAGATAACCTCAAGATACACTTTGTACACTGCTGCTCTGAGCAATTTACAGTAGAAATAAGTAATCTGAATCAGCCACAGCAGGTAAGCAAACGAGCCATGACAGGTCCATCTGTATTTCCATTCGCATATTGTGGTATGTGTCTTTCAGATCCTATTGGGGCAGTACTCCAAGTTGGTAATATCTCAATACGCTACTGATCCTGAGCTCAACTGTGATTTAGTCATTCAGCTTAAAACCTTTGTTTTGAGATCACTTTTATTCTGTAAGAGTTGGAATGCAGATATATTTCTCATTGGCTGCATATCTGAGACCTACGGGAAGGAGAAGGACATAGGAGGGCATGACGAGGGACAGAGATTCTAAGAAGAAGCTTTGTGTAAGAGACTAACGGCAAGGAATGGTGAGTCACCAGCTGATCAAGTAGCTGATCCAGAAATAAACAAAATAAGAAGAGTTCTGTTAAACAATGAAGCAGGAGGATAAGAGAGTCAGTCACAATGTTTTGTCCATTCCAGGTTTGCTGGCCCAGGAGGATTTGAGGTATGGCAGACGTGCAGACTATCCACACACAGTCTGACAAAATGATTACTAAAAGGAACTATTTCAAACTCAATGTTTACCAAACCTGGTACTGCTTAAGCTATGGCAGACCAGTGGTGGACATACATAGTATATATGGGGCCGTATTACAATAAGTGCCCCGGAGGTGCAAAAGGCGTTTGCCCCCAGGGCAGTTTGGTATTACAGAAAGTGGCGCAAATGCTTCTGAGTCCCCTTCAGTAATACCAATAGCGCTGGCACACATAAAGCGCCAGCGCTACCATCAAGGGGCATTCCTTATTTGCATTGGGGAGTGCCCTATGCAAATGAGGGAATTCCTTTGCCTCTGCGCCTGCACCATATAACTGACTAGGGCGCAGAGGCAAAGAAGCTCTCAGTGGGCGCACTCATATTGTGCCACTTATAGGTGACGCACTGTGAGTGTGTCCCCTGAGAGCAGCCCTCTGGACGGGGCAAGGCGGTCCCATAGACCCCTCCCCCCCAGACATCCCAGACATCTCTAATCCCCTTTAAAAGTGCAGGCGGATTGCAGCCTCACCTGTCAAACCACGGAGCGGCTGCAAGCATCTGCTCCGCGTTTTCATATGATGGCACTGCCCCCAGCGTAGTGCGAGTGCGCGCCTGCCCTGGGAGGAGCACATTCACTATAATGGGTTGCATTGTCATTGTTGGCATTCGGCGCACCTATTAAAAGGTGCGCCAGGTGCAAACAATGAAGATGCATATTACGGCCCATGGTCTACCTCACAGCCTTGCCTACAGATAATTTAATATATACCACTAAGAAGTCAAAGCTGCCTTACAGCAACACCCTATGATGGCAAAAAAGGAATTAAATATTAGAAGTTGCTGCCATTGCAAATTCTCTCGTATGATCACATTCTGAATAAGTCTGTTTGCAGATGACTTACTATCCAAAGCCGGAATCACTGTTTTTCTTAGAGCAAGAACTAGACCCAGAGGTGATCCACACAGGAAGAAATCCGAGATCTCAAATTCAAACTTCCCCACACTTCCTCCATCCAGCATGGTCGAACTGCTGGACCGCCTCGATCCTGGATCGTTTCTCAGCACACTAGAATGTAAACTAAAACAAAACAAACAATTAAAGAGTTAGAATTTGGTTCACTGGGTTGATAAGGAAAGATTTCTGGTTACAAAAGGTTTCATCATGGTCCTTTCTATATTTTTAATAAGAAATCCAGAGTCAAACGTGGTTTATGGAGGCTGGAGGACTTTTGGCCAGGATGGAGAACATGACTTCACTTTCTCCGATATGAGGAATTCATGTGGATTTGAATTAATTGAACGAATTCAAACACCGAAGGCTACGGCAAGTGACATTTGGGAGTTGGCATCAAAACACAAAATTCTGTTGCCCACCGACCCCACGGTGTCAACCACAAAAATGGCGGCCTCAACCTGGTACAGAGCCATATACCCTTCAGTTGCTCCAAAACAAGTATTTCTTATAGATTAACTAAGCTTGATTTTGACAACCGGCAACCACTGGTCCATGAGGTTATGTTAGACATCAATTAACATTACCAGAGTCTGGCTAGATGCAGCCTGTGGAGTATGTAAAGGGATGTATGTCATGGTCCAGCCTAAAATCTGAATTGGGACCACCAAAGTAGATTGTGTCTGGTTCTGCCTGACACATTTCTAAATAAATAAAGGAATAAATAATCAGTTTGTATATGAGAAGTGTGTGATTAGAGACCAGAGATTGGTGATAACAGTCCGTTGCTTTCAATAGGTTAATTATTAAACATTATTCATGGTTTGCTATAGAGTGCTGTTTACCAACTATTATGGGATGTTTTGTATCATGGCTTGAGGCGGCATACAGAAAAGGAGCACCCCTTTGTATCATTAAAATAATTCAATGAGCTGATGGTTGGGACTTTAAATGTTTTCACTATGCAGCCCATGCACAACCCCATGGAGACATTTTAAAACATACTACAGTAAGCATAACACACCGGCACCATTAAATATAGATTGGTTTTGGTTCTCAGTGAGGTCACAGGAATTAGGTGCAGACTGTAAGGCATGCAAACATCTGATGAAGGTATAAGCCCTGTGCGTAAGTAAACTGTTATGTTTTTCATATCAATTTCTAATAGGTAAAAGTGAATGTTAACATTTAAAATGTTCTGATTTTAAGTCAACACTTGAAATGTAAACGTTGAGCAGCAGTCGAGATGGAACAGTACAAACAGGAATGGCAGCTCACATAAGATAATAGAATTTACACATTCCAAATCTCACTATATGTGTTTACCCTTTTACAATATTACTACTTAAACTGTATTACTTTTAAGAACTTGTAGTTCAGTAATTATGTCTTTTTTTTATAAGGTGTACACACACATATATATATATATATATATATATATATATATATATATATATATATATATCTGTGTATCTAATGTCTCCAGTTACGCAGGCTGTACCATTGGGACCACTACACTTCAGTAATAAATATGAATGCAGATTCATTATTATAATTGCTCCCAGTGACGTGTTTTAGGCCAGCCAAATGTATGTGGGCCCTCATAGCATATGGTATGTGTGTGTATCTCTAGATGTGCAGAGTGTTATGTGGTATGTGTTACAATTGTTCATTGTGGGGATGGGACATGCCTCATGACAAGCAAACCCTCGAGGGCAATGATTCCGTCCACTGCCTCAACAATAGTAATAATAAAAATATTACTTTGTCCATTAGCAAGTATAGTTTATGCTATGATGTTCTTTCATGGGCATTAGCTATAAACACAGGTATTTCATGTAAATACAGATTTAGCATCTGATCATTGATCAGACAATAGTATAAAAAAAGTGATGACGGAGGGTATGATCTAGGTGCGAAAGACCTAGAAGATGTGTCTCTACTCTACAAAGACATGGAATTTGGCCTCTGTACTACAAATTCACAGAAAGTAATGTCATGATGCCTTCCCCTCCCTCATCTCTGGTGAGAAATAGCATATTATGCTCTGCACATCTGTATATATGGTTTTGGCTAGCCAGAAAAAACAATCACTCGGAGGCGGTTTATCCACACTAAACCCCATAGGATAAACATTGTATAATGAATGTGCCTTCCTATCAGACTAGTGCCAAACCTACAGTAATGCTAGTTGTGGGTGTATATTTGCAACCCTGTACATTACTACGCATAGCAAACCAAAAGTGATGAGGCTCTGTTGACCATATACCAAAGATAGGCTGCGAGACTCTACATGCTAAAAAAGAAGTAGATTTACTGAAGAATATCTCTCAAATGTATGTCTCCGTGGGAAGAGACAGCCAGGGTTCAAAGGCATAGGAGCCCCAATAAAAATCAAAGCCTGAGAATGGAACAACCCTGATGGCAAGGAATCAGGATGCAAATCTATCCCGGGGGCAAGATGCTAAAACAGAGTGTGGATTCAGGAAGTAGAAATGCTAATATCTTCATAAAGATGAAGACTAGAAAGGGTATAACTGGAGAGGTAGAAAATAAATTAGGGCTTCAGAGTGATATCAATCCTCTGATTAACAGTATTCTCATTCATCACAGGACAATGGAGATAAAAGCCTCTAAGAGAGCCCACTATTTTCTCCAGGATCTGACAAAGGACAGACCTATCAGCAGGGGAGAGGAGACGCATGGGGATCTGGTCCAGGAGAAAGACAGCACTTCTAAAAAACAGAAAGCAGCTGAGACCAGAAGAGAGATGCCTTACAGAAAGTGGGTCCGGCTCAGGTGCAAGGAGTGGGCAGGGGCTGTTCTACAAAGTGCAGCTGAAATCACAATAGCCGACCTGAAGCTCAGACCACTCATGATCACAGAGGCAACTAATGACTTTGTGTTCAAATAGAAACACCAGAAGGACATTTAAATAAACCATAATAAATCTACAGAACAAAGATTCAAATTGAGGGAGACATCAAGAGGACAATCTTCATGGTTTTCTGTACTCAACTGACAGACTCTTATCATATTAAATTAGCTGAGGAAGACTGGGCTCTGCAAGTTATAAATTAATGCTCCGACTTAAGAGAAAGTTATAATGGAAGCTAGTGCCCAAACTATTGAGGGACCGGTATGCCACAGAGTGAGCATTACAGTGGGTCCAGTGCTCTTTAAAAGTCAAACTGGTTTAGACAAAAAACGATTGACCATGTCAATACCCTGCCAGATACAGAACTGGGATTTGGAAGCAGAGAGGAATCTGAAAAGCATTTTGGATGAATTGCAGTATCAGTGGATAATTACTCTATGCTCACCTCAGTTTACTCAGGTTTTGTAACCAGAAATGTCCCTGAGATCAGTACTGGACTGGAGCAATTTGAACCATCATTGTAAAACACATGCTGAACAAAATGCACACGTACTGGATAAATGATTTAACTAAAATGCAGAAAAAACAACCTTTCTATTGAAAATGGGTATATCCCCTTAGTCTCACGATCTAACCTCACTAGAGACACAAAATTGATTTACGCTATTGCCTCAAGGGTATTACAATGGTGCTGAGGATGTCTCAGCCTAAATCAATGAACTGTTGAAGGAGGATTTGAATGTGGTATCTTAGGCAGATGGCATTACTGAAGATTACTTAGATGATCACCTCCAACATGTAGACAGAATAGTAATTATATTTGCGTAGACAGGTGTCTCCACAGAAACCAAAATATGCTATTTAAATGTAATCGTCCTTGGATATGAACTGCCGAGAGAAGAAAAAGGCCTTGCAGCATCGTTCCTGAAGAAATATGGGATGCTGGAACGCCACAAATACTCCCAAAACTTTGCAAGCATTAACAGGATTTCTACGTTTTAGATGAAAATATCTCCCAACGTATGCGGCGCGAGTGAAAGCATTATACCAGCTGATTACCCCTGCATTATATCGTCTGATTACGCTTAAATTTACAGGGAAAGACTTTAGAGAAGACCACACATCCACAGGGCTTTACAAAAAAATATGATTTCAAATGCACATTTACAGACACGAAACAATGCATTCAATCTAACAAGAAGAATTGGTCCCAGTCAGGCAGGATTTATATATAATGTACAGTGAAGGGCAGACTTCACAAACTAAATACCCCACATCTAGATTCTACAGCGATCAGCGTTCATTATGATACAGAAAGCCCTAAACACCCTAGATTTAAAAAAACACCCACCAGACAACGGAAGATATCAATTACTGGACATCCATACTGTCACTGGAAGCACCTACTAAAGTAAGCATACCGAGTTCTAGAACAGTACATGTGTACTGGGTGCAATGGGCTGCAAGCCAGTGCAGGAGTGATGTTCACTCGGAATATGACCCATCATAAAAAGACAGCATTGATTGATGAATGTTCAGCCCACACTGGCCCGCCGGAGTGAGGGAATCCACTAAAAAGTCAATTCAGCAGATTTACACTACAATACAATTATCACACAAACTTCCTGGGACAAGATGGTCTCCATAAATTCACAAAACTAGGAGTAATACAGATGTCGATAATGAATTTGCTAGGTTACGTTTAAAGCTGCACGTGAAAGGATTGGTGCAGTGCATCAACGAGTCTCAATAATGATGCGTATTATTGCAAGAGCCACTGGTGGACATTAATTTCCAAATCGACAAGGCAGGGCGTACTACAGTGCAAAATCTGCCAAAGAATAAAATTCTTCACCATAGGAAGGCCACCACAAACCTCTCTCATGAAAGTAATGCAAGATTTCCAAACCATTGATCTTGATCACATTAGTTATCTTAAGTCCATAAATAAATATGAATACATATTGATAGCATCAGATTCCTGTTGTTGTTTTATATAATGCAGCCTTAGAGCCAAGTCATGGCTTGCACAGTTGCAAATGTCTTGTACTAGTAACAATGGGGAAGTGTGTACTTTCCAGTGAGATCAAGGGCCAGCTTTTACCTCTATAGTATCAGCAGGAAGGCTTCCTAGATGGGGGTACACCTTCTGTACTCACATCATTTTAGGCTTATTTCAAATGAGACAGTCAACTCCATGTTTAAACGACCACCGACAGTGAAGGTGTATCAAGCTAAACAACTTGTATATCATTCAAAGAGCTTAGGTTAATATGCCAAGACATGCACTGATGGACTGAACTACTTATGGAATGGTGTTCAGAATTAAAATGTAGTTACTTGATCAACTGGGAGGAAAGAATCGGTATGTTTATTCATCCTTTGACCTATTACACGTTTTGCAGCTTAGCCGTGTGGGTGATGCACAAAAAGCTTCTCCCCATCAACGTTGTCTGCTGTCATTTGTTGGCAACACAAGGTAGGAGAACTTGTGACTGAGAAGCTGGGAGAAAAAGAAAAATGTAATGCTGCCTACAAAGAGCCTGTGCTGTCATAGCAACAAACGAAAAGTGAATTGTGGTGCTAACACCACTTCTAGGGAAGGAAAAGAAAAGATATATGCCCATTGACTTTGTTGTCGCCTATCACATACATGCAACTGGTGGAAACACCGGGAATTGTCCAACCAATAACAGTGTCGCATTATGTGCTGTAGTGGAAACACCCTCCTATTGAAGAATTTGTCCATGCACACATCAACAAGCGGTGAGCACAGTAATGCTTGAAAATCACAGATTTTTAATACCACCAAGATAGTGTTTATGCACAATCAGTGAAAACATGCGTATACCGATGTGAGACAGTGAGTTAGAACATATCGCAAAATTCATATCGCAAAATTCCCTTACATTAAGCCACCAAAGCAAACAAATCAGCATTGAGGAAAGAAAGAATTGTGAGAAGGGATTTGTAATGTAAGTACTAGGTGTACATCATGAAAATATTTGTGGGAAGTATCACAAATAAGGTGAAATTGTGGATTCTTCAGGAATTAAGGGCCATAAAACTATGAGTAAAAATTAAGAAGAGCTGAATATGTTTCTAGGAATGAAAGCCCATTGAGGGCATAATTTTGACGCCAAATTACACGTACATCTATAAATGATCTGGATGTCACTTCAAACAAACTGTGCAAAGAAAATGAAAATATTGCAAGATGAATAGGCTGTATCGACTCGCCTTTATTAAACGTTGTGCAACTCTGATAAGAAATGGATGATCTGGATAATAGCACTGCTAGCAAATATTTAAATAGTCCGATCCTGTGAGATATAATTCACCATGATGTTGATGATAATAAGTTGATGAACTATGAGACTGAATTTTTAACCGGAAAAACAGAGGTATTCATGTACACATATGGTCCATTCGAAGTCTAGTACAACTGAAATGCATTGCCCCTTTTCCTCTCTATGTGGCAGCAAAATAAAATTTTATGAGAAAATAAATGACGAAACAACTGGTGGAGTGCCTTATTTTTCAACTTTAAGTTTGAGAAAAAAATATATATATTTCGACCTCTCACGGGGTCTTGGTCAAAATGTATATATGTATATATATTATCAGTCTAATAGAAGCACTCAACGGGTTCCCAATAATAAATTTTATTCAGTTGAAATGGCAGACGTGTTTCGACAACAATATGTCCTTAGCATGCATTCACTCGAATCATTTGTTCTTGTAGGGGTGGTTCCACTCCCATTCGTTTGAATGCTACCCACTACAATTCAAACAAAGCTCTGTCAGCATGGACATTTCACCAATCACGTAAAATCAAACACAATGTGTTATGATCTTAGTAGTCTTTAGTAGATGTATACCACCACATTGGGCACAAAGTTCATAATGCATTTCACCTTACTTAATCCATGCTCGTGAGATGGAGCTTACAGTGAAGAGGAGCAGTTCCACTTACAGTTATTTGGTTACCCTTGTTCTGCCAGAAAATGCCATATCAGAGCGGTCGGATCCATGTGGGGACGTTTAGTAACTACGCTTAAAATTTTTTAATGTTGTCTGAGTGTCACCTGACATGCCCCCTCTTCTCGGCACATGGCGGTTCTGGCGGTTCGTATTCTGTTTACACCAAAGCCACATTGAAACTGCCGAACATTACCGAATGGGTGCCTTCCTTGCATGTAAGTGGCTTCTGCGGCACGACGGAATGCATTTTTCACCAACAGTGATTGCAAAAATCATTACATCTCATATCTCTGGTGCTACTTTTACCATGCATTTGTTGTTTTGTTTTGAACCACCAATTTATAAAATGTGCGTTTTTTTTTATTTGTTCTGTACCATTAGAAATTGTAGGAAGTTGAGTGGTACAAGCGTAGTAGGTACTGGAGGGTCATGATCATGCACATAAGTAGTTGCAGTTAACAACTACTAATGATTCTTACAATTAAGACTTATGAATGTCTAATAATGCAAAGTGCAAGCAGCAGCAATATTAGTTTCACAAACTTCTCTCTTTTTCCAGACTCTGCTCATAAAACCCTCCGCGAATCAACTTCCCTGCTCCTGTTAAAATAATAAATGGAGATAATGATCTGCATCAGGGGACCAAACATTGATACCACTACAAGACAGATTGACAGCCCATTCATTTCTCTTCTAACGTGAAATATTTTCATCATTTTTCTGCCTAATAAAATGTAGATTTCAAAATGGCAGGGGCCAGGGGAGCAAATTACTTTCTTTTTTAACTGAGATTTAATTGTCAGAACACATGATTCTTGATGATTCTTTTTTGGCGTATGTCATAATAATCTTTGATTAGATTCCCCCTCCCCCATCAAACATAAAGGTCACCAATCAAATCTCAGGAAGCAAAATATACTGTTCCCAAACTTCACAAAGTACCTCCTAGCCAGATACCATTTTTCCAATCATACATTTTATAGCTACAAGAAGACATTTTGTAGCCAGCATTTTAGTGTGCTTAATATAAGTGCTGCTGCATAGCAGCACAGTCTTCTAGCGTGCGTCTTAAAGAGTTGCACACTACCACACTAACATGCCTGCCCCATTGTGTCTTTTTGTGCTGCTGCTCTCAGAACATACTTGATTTGCGCAGTCCCATTTCTTTTTCTTTTGTTAGATGACCAATAGGAGAACAGGTGTAATAGAGAAAAATTAACAAAAAACAATTACAAAGATCACAATTTGCTCTATTCAACACTGTCGAGATTAATTTTGTAAATTATACATAGATTTAGGATACAAAATGTGATGATTGCAAACTGAAATACAGTTTTGCATTGTTCTCACAAATTCGTACAGCACTATTATTGAAAATGTCAAGCACATGGTGTCCCGGCCCTTTTATTCAGTAGTAATGAGAATAGTTGGTGATATTCAGAAGTATCAGTGTTCACAAGTTAGACAGCCAGTGACTGATCCAACTGTCACTGTGACTGTTGCAGGGCTACAATGTGGTTCTACGTCATAATGCTACAACTAAACTGGGTTCAACTAAACTGCAATTCCTAGAATGCACAGATATGATAAAGAAAAGTCTTAGACTAGAAAGAAGGTGACACAAAGTCATGTGGTAACCCTATTTCAGCAATGCATGCAGAGGTGAAATAAACGTTCTGTTGTTTCGCCAAATTGACTCTCAAACACCTCCAAGATGATGGATAGTTATTTTTTATAACAAATGATGCAATAGTCCAGTTCTTTCGAAAAGACATACCACTGCTACATTTTCCTGATCTTCAGTTTCTGCATTTTACAAATCATATAATTTTCCATTGTGTGATTAAAAATACTATTTTTTTTATCAGTGTAGTTTCGGTCTTAGAAGTGTATGGGAATGCGATCCAAACACATATAAGTGTTTTATTTCAAAACAATTCAAATGTTATCGCAGTATTACGGCCTTCATATAAAAAGTCTGCATTGGATCAATACATTGGGCTCCTTATGCAAAAACAGACCCATTCACATATACTTTACCTGTTCACCATTGTTAAATTAATGAATGAAAACATTTAGCCACACACAAAATAGTCATCAGCATATAAAGGCCATTCATCACAATACAATCCCATATAATCAAGGTGCAAAATTACAAAATCATTAGGTATACACATCTTGCATCTTATCATTGGACAAAGGCGTTCTTCAGAACCAAGAGACACCCAATCACAATAACTGAAGACACATAGATGCGGCCAAATTCATAGATGCATGAAGGTCCTCCTCTAAACACAACCCCAGTGGTTAAATAAATAAAGAAAATCACCCAAATACAAATCCATTAGGTAACTAATTGAGAAATGCATCCAACCTAAAGTCTGATTGGTTAACACATAGACAACTTTAAGCAAAAGACTATTTGGCCACTGCATGAAGAGCGTCATGAAAACACAGCTCCAGTGGACCTATGAGTGAGGAACAAGGTCCAGACATAGTCTCATTTGGGCCCATGGTTGAAGAACATGAAAGCACTGTTCCCTGGTTCAGTGGATGAAGAAACACACCCAAAGGCAGGGCATTCCGCGGAACACATGAGGAATCTCATAAAAAAATCTCCAATGGGTCAATGAGGGACGAATACTAACCACACACATTGTCAACTGGTAAATTGACGAACAACTGCCCATTAACATGTCACCATGGCAGTCACTGTGTGAAAAACATCAGCTCAAATACGGTTCCATTGAGTCAATGGATGTAAAACATTACCCAAACAATGTCGCACTGGTTAAGAGCCGGAAGAATATCCTCCCAATGCAACTCCGTTCAGTTGATACAAGAAGCACCTTTCCCAAACACAGCTCCATCTGGACATAAATGAAGAACCTCATGTAGGCTCAGTCTCAATGAATTAATGAATGAAGAACCTCATCTCGGCACAGTCTCAATGAATGAAAAACCTCATCTAGGCAAAGTCTCAATGAATGAAGAACCTCATCTCGGCACAGTCTCAATGAATGAAGAACCTCATCTAGGCACAGTCTCAATGAATGAAGAACCTCATCAAGGCACAGTCTCAATGAATAACGAACATTGCGCCAGCTGAGTCAATGCATGAAGAGCATGGTCCGAGCACGGCCATGTAAAGCCAAGAATAAGGGCCCGTACATAATCGCACACCAGAGCAAAAACACAAGGAGAGCACTGTCAACCCAAAGCCATGCTCACTGGACCTGTTCTTGAGGATTTATGCCCCAAAACAGTTTCAGAAACATTGCTATTTATTGACTTTTATTTAAACAGATCCCTTACAAGATAACATCATGAAGACATTCACATTCCCCATAGGAAAATACACGCAAATCATTGCATGAGACCCATCTTTTTGAAATGCTATAAAGAAGATTAACAGGCACGAGTATATTTAATACTTGAGTGCTCATGAATCAATAGAAAAAGCATTCTTCGTAACACAGTCCTTATCAAATGCCATAGGATGTTTCTAAACATAGACACCAAATGTACTTACTCTTCATAAGCATAATACATTTATGCAACCACAGTTTCCATCATATCAGTCAAGGATCTTACGGCAAACACCCATCTTTTTGGACAGTGCTTGAGGAATTTTACTGAAACAGTCACTTATGAAGCATGAAATGGCTCATTAAGTATTTACTCCCAGTCGAATAACCAAGATCTATAAACTGAGAACTGAAGTCTTACAGATTCAAGAATGGCAGACTTTTTAATTTACAAATGTCACTGACATATATTTAAAAAAAAAATTGCCAGTAATAATGCAATTCTCTCAGTAGTTAGTTTGCCATGGGGTGCACATCTGCAGGTGTTTCATGGTGTGTCCAAATGCAAAAGTGGGTTGCCACCCACAAACCAGTAGGCTTGTGTGTATTCAAAAAAGATTTTAAGGTAGTTCCCACACAGCAAACTCAGATTTACTCCTACATTTCTAGGATAAGGATGTGCCGTCTCCAGGTCTTTTCTTCAGTAGTAACGAAACTCGTATGTGTCAGTGCCCACAGTGAAGTGCAGGCGTACATTTTTTAGGTGAGAATGGGGCATACGGCAAGAGTTTTCTCCACAAAGGTATAAAAAGTTCAAATGTGCATTAGCATTCAATTTGCAAATGCAGAAATGTACACCCGTTACAATTACCCACCCATAAATGCTTACGCATGTTAGTACTTATAGAAATGTGTGGGTGAAATTGATTTCCTTGACTATTTCTGGAATTCCTTAAGAGTTACGGAAACAACATATGTTCATTAACAGGGGTAACCCTGAGGTCACTGGCTGGACATGATCATTGCTTATTTACATGGCCTGTGGTAGAAAAGGACTATAACTTTAATGCTCAAAACAGTTACAAGTATGTTTTATGAGCAGGTATCTGCAGAAAGATGTCGCCAAAATTGTTAGAAAAAGACCAAGGGCAGAAAAAAGCTACAAACCACATGTAGAATTCAGATATGTGATATACAAGGGTTTGGGTCTTGAGGAATTCATTGCAAATCAGTAGAATCCACCAGAAGAAGAGAAAGGGTTAAAGACAAGTATGCACAAACAGCACTGAATAGAAAAAGGACTGAAAGCACCCCAAACCCAGAGCACCAGGAAGGACCACACAAGAAACAGAGCTAAAAACTGGTTGAAAAAAATGGAACTTCGACATCCAATGAATTGATCACAAAAAAGGAAGGTGCACTCTGATAGAAGTCAGTCAGGAAACGCATGTATAATCTAAAAATTCTTATTTTTATTTAAAGTTGTTTGTTTAAAACCAGAACACAGCCAACGTGTTTCGTTCCCTAGTGCCACAGGAACTTCGTCAGGGCTTACTCGTAAAGTCAGATGATCGAATATGACCAAATTGACTGAAATAGCCCCCTTGCGGTGTATATCGCCACCTATTCGTAAATGTCTAATTTCAATCATTCAAAATAATTCTTGATCATAAAATGAGGCTTCCAAAGTAAATCACAGCGGTTCAAACAGTGGCTCTCAAATGTAGAAAAAATGGGTGTAGGTACACCTGGTATCAAAATCTAAATGACAGTAGACGAAAAACGGCCAGCATGATAACCGGCATCCGCGTGGAATTAACACCGTGAGGAGTAACAACTACAGAAATCAATTTCCATATCCTTTTTCCTAAAGTTTTGATAATGTACCCATTCTCGTTTTATAAGTACATACACTTCATGGAATGGGTAATCCAAAAATAAAATTCTGCAATTCTGATTCAGGATTTTAACCCCATGAAAATATTGTACTCACTGCATCTGCAGCCTCTTTCCCCTTCTAGTCTTCAATGATATTCGACCTTCTTTCAGTAGATAGAAAATAAGGCTTACATGGCACACTGTATTGGTTACCTGTGTGGTGCCTCTACACTGCCAGGTTTCTAGATTGTTTTACATTGATATTCTCTTATTAATTTAGTTTTTATCCTAAACGAATTTCAGTGTCCGTTATGTTATCTGCTATTGTGTTTATTTATTACATTGTTTTATCTACCATGGAGAAGGGAGAACACCAATGCCCTCATTTAATTAGTTATATTTTATTTATTTCAGTTCTTATTTTTTTATTATGTTTTTTTTAAATTAGGGGGTCAACCCCATGATCCTTTCCCTTACACTTCCCTTATTCCTTGTTTTAATGTTCTTTTAGCGATGCCCTATGCTTTACCCTTCCCTCTAATTAATCCTTACCCATAACCCTGTATACAATCCACTACCTTTCCTGTCTCTGTTTCCATTTTTTTCGTCTGATGCATCGTTTTCAATGTGATCATATTACATTCTGTCAAGTGAAGACATTGTTTGCTCATGCAACCCCGACACCCTAACAAGCTCATCCACGAATTTTACTGATTTTAACAGAAAACGTGTTTATTGTACATCCTGTGAAAGTTTGATTTGAGGAAGGTGGTGCGTTTTGTCCTTCTGCTCACAAGCCACACCAGGGACAAGCACTTACATTTATTTTTAGCAACACTGAAAGTTCTGCAGGCCAGGAAATATTTGTCCCAGAGGAAGGAGCAGATGGGAAGGGAAATGTAAAGACAGATGGACGGGGAAATGGAGGGTGCAGAGGAAAGATACAAGCTACATTAATAAGGCATGTTCATACAACTCTGAGCGTAAATGATGCAATATACTGGCGAGTATAAAGCAACAGTTGCCAGGGAATGGATAATCTTGAGCCCTCGCGCAATCTCGAGAGGGACTGGAAAAGAGCACTGATGTATCTTATGCCCACTAGATGGGAATTTACATTTTAACACACATCATTGCCACAGAGGGATAGTGTCTATCAAATGGCAACCAAAAATGTGTGTAAGATTTAATTTGGAAGTCCGTGAATCACGTGCATTGCTGAAAATGAAGTTGCACCACCAGGACGGTAAAAAGGGAATTTTATAGGGCCCCAATTTCGCAAGCTTTTCTGTGGGACTAGGTATGATGTACTCCCAGATAGTAAAGAGTAAGTCACAATACTGACTTAGAGAATAAACCGTGTGAATCAGATCCTAGATGACTACTGCATACGCAATATTGCCTCCAAAAACATTGTTATGCATCTGCTGAGTATACACATCCTTTAATGGATATGGCACAGTGCAGGTTGGGGCAACAAAGCAAAATGTGTGAGACTGTAGTGGTCACTGCAAGCAGAAGCTGTCCAACTAAAACAATGCAATACTTTGGTGCTGCTTTTTTCCCTAAAAAATGCAAAAAAATTTAGCACACTATTGTCTATATTTTTCTGTACAATATATTTTCTGTAAGTTTATAAAGCTTCCACACCATGTTGAGTGCACAAAACTTTACTCCGTGGAGGTGAAGATACCTTTTATTGGATCTACCCCAGTGATAACTATCACAACAAGAGATATCGGCATAGGCTTTCGGACATGAAAGGACCAATCCTTTGATACAAATAAAGGGAATTGCCATTACAAAGCAAAGAAAAGATGGGGGAGGAATTGAAAGGGGGATGTGGGCTCAAATTTGTAACGTTTCACAAATGCTTGGGAATGGATAAGTGTTTGTGATAGTAATTAAAGGTTCTTACAAATATATCTGTAGGAAATCTATGTTTAATTGTGTTTTATGGCAGTAACAGAGAAGTCTTTACGGACTTCAAATTTCATTGAGTTGAGCTCCCTACCTAGAAGTGACCGTCTTTTCATCATCACATTCATAATGGATGGGTAGAATCCAGAATACTACAAAACACAGCTTCTTATTTAATATGTCATCAACCCATAATCTAATTTAGAACATAATTTCTAGGGGTAAAGTTTTGATTTATAAACAACAACAACAAAGGAGTTTATAAAGCGCCTGGTGACGCCATCACGGCGTGTCCCCGCGCTGTGGAAAGAAGTCAAGTGCAGAGTAGGGAGTTACAGGGAAAACAGGTGAGTTTTTAAGCTTTTCCTGAAGGCGGTCTCCGAGTCCGCTAGTCTGATCTCCATAGGGAGAGCATTCCATTCCCTGGCGGCCATAACCCGAAAAGAGCGGCCACCCATTCTGGCCTTCCTGATGCGAGGTACTGTGAGCAAGCCAGTTCCCCCAGAGCGAAGAGTTCTATTGGGCACATAGGGAATGGCTAAGTCATTCATTAAGGAGGAGCTTTTTGGGAGATGATCCTATGGCACATTAGTAATGCTTTAAAAAGAACTCTTTTTTTTATGGGTAGCCAGTGGAGGGTATCTAGAGCAGGTTTGGATGGAGCTCTCTTGGGAAGTCTGAGGACTAGACGTGCTGCTGTGTTCTGTAGGACTTGAAGTCTCCTGATGTTATTTTGCGATGTTCCAAGCAAAAGCACATTCCCATAGTCTATTCTGGAAGTCACGAGCGCCTGTGTCATAGTGCGCCTTGCTTCAAGAGGGAGGAGATCCAGGGTACGGTTAAGGGTCTTCAAGACCCCATAGCATTTACCGACCACCCTGTTCACGTGGCAGTCGTAGGAGAGTTTAGGGTCAACCCAAATCCCCAGATTTTTGGCTGCTTCACAGGGGGTGGGTAGCGGCCCCAGACATGAAGGCCACCACTCCTTGGTCCAGCTCGTATTACTACCTCCCATAACAAGAACCTCTGTTTTCGAGCCATTAAGCTTCAGGCAGTGTTGGGTCATCCAACCTGCCAGAGCCTGCATGCAAGATTTGAAGTTGTCTGGAGAAACAGAGGGGGCTTGGGATAGGGAGATGAGAAGTTGAGTATCGTCGGCATATGAAACTAATTCAATGCCGAACGATTGAACCACTTCAGCCAGAGGGGCCATATACAGGTTGAACAGGGTAGGGCTCAGGGCAGAGCCCTGAGGCACCCCCTGTTCCAAGGCAATGCTGTCAGAGAGAAAAGCACCTCTCTGAACCTGAAAGCAGCGGTTGGTAAGAAAAGCCTTCAGCCAACCCAATGCTTCCTGGGTGACCCCGGCTTTGTTCAGACACTGTAGCAAGATGGAATGTGCTACAGTGTCGAACGCCGCACTCAGGTCCAGCATTATAAGTGCCATGGTCTGTCCTGCATCTACACCTGCCCGTAGGGTTTCTGTCGCTCTCAGTAGGGCGATTTCGGTAGAATAACCTGACCTGAATCCTGATTGGGAACTGTGAAATGCCCCATTAGATTCTAGATGGGCCATAAGTTGGCTATTAGCTATTTTCTCAGCCACCTTCGCTAAGTAGGGTAGCAGCGAGATGGGCCGAAGGTTTTCCAGAGTGTCCTGACTGATGTTGGGTTTTTTCTTTATCGGCAGCACAATAGCTTTTTTCCATTCCATAGGGAGGGTGGCCGTAGAGAAAGAGAGTTGGAGGATGTGCCTGAAGTGATACTCAAGGACCTCCAGATTGGCTGTAAGTATCTTGGGGGGGGCAGGGTCCCGGGGAGAGCCAGACTTAATGCTCCTACAGATGCTAGTTAAAGCAGTAGTGTGAGGAACAGAGAAACTGGTCAGGCATTTTTTAACATGGATGAGCTCCAGATTTTCAGTGAAGTCAGATCCTGATGGCAGGTCGGTGGAGAAATTAGAGTAGATGGTAGTGATTTTATTAGCAAAATATTTGGCAATATCATTGCATTTCGCCACCGAGTCATTATGGGCATTGCTCTCGTTGGTGACTACCGAGATTTCCTTAAAAATTTTAAAAAGCTCCTTAGAGGAGTTTTCTGCTTCACCTATACGGGTCTTATAGTGTAGAGCTTTAGCGGAACGGATCAGTTTATAGTATCTCGCTTGCTCTTTTTTATAGTGGTCTTTAGCAGTGGGGCAGAAATTGACACGCCAGTCTCGTTCCAGTTTTTTACAGGCGGTTTTAGCATCTTGAAGTTCAGATGTAAACCATGGGGATGGTTTCCTCAATTTCTTGTTGGTCACTGATCTCCGGATGGGAGCAGTTTCATCAAGGGCAGTAAGGATAGTATTTTTTAGGCAAGTGTAGGCGGTCTCACAGTCGGAGCCTTTGGACCCGAATGGCAATCTCTTCAGAGTCCACCTCAAAGACTAGTATCTTACATCTCTGGACAGTTGAACAATAGTTACTTACCTGTAATCTGTGGTTCTCCAGTATTGGTGTCTTTCATAGATTCACATGCCTGAATCATTCCCTGTAGTGCAGTGGCCTTATCAGTCTTGATTGTGTAAACAAAGCTGGCTTATTTACTAATTATAAGTACCTATATGAAGCTGACTTAACCACATGGGTGGTGAGGACTTTATATGCAAGAAGTGTAAAGTAACATTGAAACAAGGGAAGAGATAGGAACAGATGTTCTCCAGTATTGGGGTGTCTTTAATAGATTCATATGCCTGAATCATTCCCCGTCGTCGGAGTGGGAGTACCGCGGTATATAAAAAAGCAATAAATATTTCCTATAACAACCAAAAACCTTGGTAACAAGAAACCAGGAAGTAAAGTAGCCCAAGCTACCAAGAAAAAAGTTCCACATGCATGACTATCATAGTCATTATACATAGCCCAAACTGCAACCAATCAGGCGACAGCACCCCCCAGAAAGTTCTCCTCAGAGGTTCAGGCTCTCAGATTTTCTACTGCACGTTGTGTGAAGGGAGTCTCCCTTAGCTCTGCTCAGTTCTTCTCAGGTTTCTTCAGGATGTCTTACTCTAAGAAATCATTATTCAGGCCTTGTGAATCTTGTGGTAAGCTCCAGCTTTTCTCACAACAAATGCATCTACTGCCTGTATCCGGATCATCAAGTGAAAGACTGCAAGATATGTAGGACCTTCCCTCAAAAGACCCTTAGGGACAGAGAGGGCCGCTTACTTCTGAGGCTAAAGAAGCTTAAGAACCAGCACAATCCAGGTTCTGAGGTAGGCAGTATTGCCTTTGGGTCATCTGTGGCCTCTAGGAAGAGAGCTGCTGAGGAGGTTTTATATTCTTCTGGGGCCAAGGTTGTGAAGAAACAGCAAACTTCTAAGGGGTCAGAGAGGCCTTCCACTTCTAAGGCTATTCCTCCTGTCAAGAGCAAACTTTTGCCTTCCATGCCCCCGAGAAGATCGGTCAAGATTTTGCCTCCTAAACCAACTTCTGAGAAGATTCTTCCTCAGAAGAAGATCCCGTCGTCGACAACGCCGTTGACGACCCCTTCGTCGACGAAGATCTACGTCGACGCAACTTCCACATCGACGGTAGCTTTTCCCCCACCTAAACCTGAAATGATCATGTTGTCGGAGTCATCCCCGTCAATGCTGGTCAACGTCTCAGTGAAACCAATATCTTCGACGAAAGAAACTACATCTACTCCTATCGTCGGCGCACCGTTGACGACCAAGATCAAGAAGATCTCGTCGACGACGGCTTCATCGTCGACGGCCACCCCATCGTCATCGACGACGTCCTCATCGTCGACAAGCTCGCCGACTAGAACTACATCGTCGAAGGACCAAATCACCGACAAAGACTTCATCGTCGACGAAGTCCTCCTCATTGTCGAAGGCAATTTTATCAAGACTGATATGGCCACTGCACTATGTCCTCCACTAGAGAAGTGAAATCTGCTGGAGGTGTTTGGGCAGGGTTATTTACTGTGAAACAGTGACTGATCATCCTTGCTAAAACAAGATTGCTCCAATTTCCCAGAAGGAAATTTCTTGCACAATCTTTTGATCTGCAGGTGAAAGATTTGTAACCTGAACAATTACATTTAGATTCTTTGACGAAAGCTTAGCCACAAACTTTAACAGGTTCTGATTTTCTCGCTATCACGTGAGCTGGTATGCCTGTTACCCATGCTGTCGTTTTTACTAATATATTGTCAATAGGATACTGTAAGAAGTTAGGACTTTAAATGCTGGTATAGTCTGCCCGAGAAATGTTTGTTTCAGGTTACTGCTTTCTTTTACCATGGGTTGCAAAATCTTCGATAGGGCTACTCCCGTAAAGTATAATGATTGACATCTGAATCACAAGAGATATTTTATGGATATTTACACAACTCAATTACTGTCTTTCGTCTGGCAGAGTGACCTTGTTAGATGCAATCTTTGAATAGGGAAGACAGATGATGAACTATTCTATTTGCGTTAGTAGAACAGATTATAAAATGGCCTAGTTTAAGTTCATAGATTTATTGTGTGTGTGCAAGATGTTCTTTCTGCAAATTCCAGTGTCTGGTTGTGATGCTATTGCAAAAGAGGTTTCCACATTTATAAACACAGTTATGTCTAGGTAGCTGGTCACAATTGTGAAACGCTAAGAGAGCTCCATAGAAGGGTGGGTGTTATTGTAATCCTCTTGGAATAGCTCATGTTAGCCATTCACAGAGGCCCAGATAGCGAACATGTATCACTTTTACAAAATAAATTTGGCAGAGATTTTTGCTACTTTTTGGTTCAAGTATTCCTCCAAGTCACACTGGAGAAGTGTTGCCTATTGTGGAGCCACTGGTCCTCCCATGCACGACCTCAAGACCCGCAGAGCTTATTTGCAATTACAAGTGAAGTTGTGGGTGAGGATGGTTACAATGGTTGGGTTATTGTAGTATCTGGAATGGCGTCCCCGTCTGCTCCTCTTAAGGAAATATTTGGCGCTTGGAAATATTCAGGGGTGGGAGTTAGTAAACATAATGGAAAGGATGTCTTAGGGTGGTGGTGGTGGCACTTTTACTTCTAATTAGCTGAAGAAGTCCATATTGTTGTAGAATAAAGCTTTTGGTATTTGTAGCCAGTAGCTTTGAAATGGTGTTGACAGGTCAGAGATGTGTTTGTATGAAGATTCTGACTCCAGAAATGAATTGGTAGACCATGGTATTCTGGTTTGTTAAATGTGGGTTGTATGTGCCCCACCATAAGAGGCCAGGTATCAAGGTGCGGAAACACTGGGCGTGATTTTACCAGGTGAAAAATCTGGTTGGTAAAATCAAATGCAGATTGGGCTGCATGGGAGGGCACCGTCCCCTGTCAACTCACAGCCTCACCTGCCCCTCATGCCCTCCTCACACTCACCTTTTGCCCCACTCAGCAAAGGATTGCCCAACTTTCTTTTACCACCTGCTCTGCGCAAGCAGTAATTGAGTGCAGAATTATCCTCCAAATAGGGGCTTCACAAGCAGATTTGGGTTTGGCAATTTCAGGTTGGCCTGTTAGTCCCCATTCTGGGAGCAAAAACTCAGAATGGCTGGATTTAGGTGAGGGGATACCAGTCAGAATCCACTTCTAGCCACACAGTATCCCCACACCTAAATCAGAGCAATTCATAATTGGGACTTATGTAGAATGTTCTGGTAATGGACGTTGGTAGGAAAGGTTCAATGCATTTCTGACAAATACGTGAATATTATCAAAATTGTACATCAGACACACCTTGCATCTAATGTGTTAAACTGGCCTTGTCCTTGCAAGGGACCATGCAAAGAGATCAATCATTGGCTAATGAGCAACCCTGATGTTATCTAACATCCAGTTAAATACTACAGGTCATGATCCTTCCTACCAAGGCACAGTGTACTTCACGCCTTGGGACTTGGCCGTAGAAGAACATTTAACACTAGTTAGGCTGGTGAGGGTGACATTCATCTTTATGTTACCAAGCCAGCCCAGTAACCTGTACGCCAAGAATGAGGACACTTGAACAAAAAAGGAAAGCAAGCTGTCACAAAAGTAATGAAAGCTCACTTCCATCTTGGGATTAAAGAAAACCTTATAAGACATTAGTGGCCGAAAGTCAACGTCCACTGTATTTTTCTGAGGTCATTTTCCTGGACAGGTGAAAGCAAGTCTGTTTAAGCACTTAATTCGAAAAACTGTATTCTCCTTTATAGTGCGTTTTCTGGGCCACCTGAGCTATGTCTGAAGGACAACAGAAGGGAGATCATGTAACTGGCTGGTGGAGGAGAGATGCCTTTCCCTCGACCCACACTTTTGGGTACAACTCAAGCTTAAATACACAGCATCAAAAACCTGTGTGATCTACCATGCTGATATATCCTCCACCCCCAGTTCAACATGGTGATTAAAAAACAAGATGAAGCTGCAAGAAGCATAAAAAATGGCGCAAGACTGACCCTAATTGTAAGAAACGCAACTACTTGAAAATTAAATCTGCCATATAAGCACTACATAGGTTCTTCATGTATGCTTGAATTAAAATCAACATGCTTAGTACCATGCAGATAGTCTGCTAAAATATAGGCTTTGGTTATTATATGAAGAAACTAGCCCTGCAATAAAGGTTCACAGGGAACTTCAAATCAGTCAATACATCTACTTCATCCGCCGCCAGAAGGTCAGCTCACAAAGACACAGAGCGGGAATTCAAATCCTGACTCACCCACTTGACCAAATTGTATGATCCTCAGCAAATCACTTCATTGGGCTATATCTTAGGGACCTTAAATATTAAAATTCGAACATTTTAACAGACGGTGGCCTTTGCCCTCAATCGACCTTTTGTTATAGCTGTACAAGTGTGTCACCATTGTGTAGAATTGATAGGTTTTAAACACTGATGCTGCAAAGATGAGCACTGTGCTTGAAAGTTTCTACCCTGAACTCTCCGGATTTATATTCCAGTACATTGCTCCTCAGGGTGTGCTTCTCTTCAACAGTTGCTGTTGCTAGGACAGACTACCCGTTACTTGTTCCACTGATGAGTTTAACATCATCTTCCTGCTCTCACTGCTACAAGCCACATAAGGATGGAGTTGGGGGGTGAGGGGGTGGGTACATAGGGAAATGCCTTTTAGGTAAGAATAAAACTATGCACATTATTAAACATTCTATCCCTGTCTTTGGGCTCTGCTAACTAGGCCCAGACAAAATGTTAATTACGCCAGAAGAATTGGAGGAATTTTAGTAATTTCGTATTACTCTTTTGATGCAAAATTACCAAACAATTAACGCGATTATGCCCATTAGCGTAAAGAATAGGAGCAACAAAGTTAGGGGACGCGAGCAGCTGTTGACTACTGTTCGTGTTCTGTTGCATTTTGCGCTATTTTTCTTACGCAAAAACACATTCTCTGGTCCATTTTAGATGCGAAGAAAACAGCACTAAATGTACACTCCTCGCGTAATTATGTTTAATCTTGCGTAATTTTGCCATACTTTTTCCTAATTAAGCTACAGCAAATTATGCAGGTTACGCCCACCCCTAATGCTAAGAACTTGAAAAATCGAGGGAAGGCGAGAGTCCTTAAATGACATCTGAAAAGTGGAATGACAGCAGGTAAGTCTGCTTTCAGCGCAAAATTCATCTATGCTCTAGATAAGAATAAAGTGTGCTGTAGAAATTCATGACTCTACACCCAACCCCCACGGATTTAAAAAGCATTCACATGACCCTCTATACACAAACCACACGCCTATTAAAAACGTCATGTGATTGTGTGCTCTGGGACTCTTGAAGTGGGAATCATTGTACCATCGACTTAGGATATAGCTGTTTTATGAATTTGACAGGGGGCTACTGAAGTATAATTGTAGTTTTGACCTAATTGAGGGGAAATGGAGGGGTTAGGCTTTGGTGGGGGTGAGTTACAGGAGGGAGGTGGCAAGTGTTTGACTATAGGCCAATGTTTGGGATGGGCTTAAGATATCTCCCAAACAGCTTTTTGTGCCTCATCAGAAAGTATTACAGAGATGTACATGATGGAGCTACTCAATTACTGTGTGGTATGTGGACTGAAAAAGCACTAAAGTGTGATTACAAAAGAAACGATGTGAGTGGTGGACGGCTTTTATGAATTACCCCTGTCCAAGAGACCTGAGCCTGTTTTATGAACAGTTCAGAACAATTCAGAACTTTAAAGCACACTTGTTCCATGCTCCTCTAGCCATAACACCCCAACGTACTTTGATGTGCTCAATTATGCACCAACCCAGTGTGGTTCTTTTGACCTCAAAATCAATGCTGGCCTATGACCTCCATGTTTTATGTGTATTTCTAAAAGGCACTATCACACACAAGGGTATCCTGGCTCTGAGCAGGTGTGTGTGCCTAGCCCTGCCTATGATTGGATGGGATGGGTAATTGAAAAACCAGGTTATCATCATCTTGCGGAATTCAAGAAGAAAGAAGGAGGCTCTAATGTGTTGTGGGAGGTTGTTTCACGCTTTATGAGCGATGTTAGTAAACAATCGTCAGGCCTGATCTAGTTCTGTGCATGCATGGACTGTGTGCACGTAGGAGTCTTGCAAAGTGGAGGTGCCTGGATGGTTGGTGGAAGGAGGTGCGACTGTTCAGGTAGATAGGGCCTTAGTTGTGTAGTGTCTTGAAAGTATGTGTGAGGAGTTTGAAATGAGCATGTTTGTGTATCGCTTGAGAGAAAATTCAACTCTGTGCTGAGATCCTTTGCACTTGCAGACGTGGTCCATCAGGATCCTCCATCTAGTGCTTGGATGACTCTGGGGCCTAAGTTGTGCATTCCTGTTGTGCAAGAAATCAAGTACGCCGGCGTACCCAATTCTCTGTAGTACCAAGAGGCCCAAATATGAAATTCACGGTATTTGATAATAACATTCTCGTCTGTTTTTATGTTTTGTAAATGCAAAGGGTACATATTTTTCTAATGGTCAACTAATGCCCAATTTGGAATCCTTTTTCAAATGAAAACAGAAGTTTGCACCTGAATGGTGTCCTGCAGTTGTAATCAAGGTATAAGTGGAGAAATAAGAGAATACACTAATGGCGACTTCTAGTCTACCAATTCTAAGCCCAGTTTACCTGAGCGGTGTCTCATTAGACTTCAAGTCAGGTGGCATCATCAGCCTCCTGAAGCCACATATGCTTCACAGATGGAGTATTTGGGCATTCCTACAGTAAGGCGACACTGGTCAGCCACAAAGGGCAGCACTAACAGGAGGGCAGCAGATTGCTCCTATAGGCATGAAACGTGGCTTCACTGCCAGCAAAGAGGGATGAATAGGTCATTGAATGGGTCCTGAACAGAGGTGGACTGATCAAGAGAATGAAGAACTGCAAACTGGCCAAAGCCGCAGAATTGGCCAGGAGAGCTGGGGCGCCCAGGCCAGTGCCCATTAGAAGATAACGGCCTATTGCTGGATGTGTCCACATGTCTGTAGACCACACTTTGCTCTGTTCTAAAATTACCCAATTCTAAAAAAACTGAGCTGCATCTGCTCTGCTCCTT
Source organism: Lissotriton vulgaris (assembly GCF_964263255.1). Classification (NCBI taxonomy): domain Eukaryota; kingdom Metazoa; phylum Chordata; class Amphibia; order Caudata; family Salamandridae; genus Lissotriton; species Lissotriton vulgaris. The sequence continues at coordinate 139,696,970 of NC_141699.1, read as the reverse complement.
ATAAAATGAACAGTGGGTTTGTAAGGCTGACCCCGGCCAATGGAAAACAGCAACATCTGCAGAGTAATGAACTGCCAATTTGCTGTCTATGGGAACAAATTGTCTTAAGTTGCCTCCTATAACTGTCCTCTTTAAACATTGAGTGCAAATTGGCTCCATTGTGGCTGCGAGGGCCTATTTAAGAGGAACATTAAGGAACTGTAAGGGCCTCGACTCTTTTTTAATGAAGGCATAAAACTCTTGCACCAGCCCCATTCAGTTCTCGCTCCATCAGAGGCCAGGACACTTAAGAAGCCATGACATGGTTTTTTCGATGGGTAGCCAAATACAAACGCACTCTAATTATCGGTCATAGATCACAGTTTTTAGTTATTTCTACTGATGAATGCAGACAGAAAAAACATGTTTTCCTGTCTCTATTTATTTTTAAATTCGGAAAAAAAGAAATTAAGTGTCCTTTTGTACTTTTTTCACTACTGTCAATCATGAGTGCTAAGTCAATAGCTGTGCAGAGTGACAGGTAGGGGAATAAAAAAATAATTTAAAAAATTGCCTACTGAAGCTTAAATAACTCCTAGAAGTACATCAGATTAATTTGTTTTACAATGCAAATGTTTTCAGATGACTGCATTATACTATACATTCCAAAAACATTGGAAATTCAAACACGAGTAAGAATTTGTTTGTTAAACAGATATGGAAATATACTCAATGCAACCAAAATAAAAATGTATAAATACAGATAAAATCAGCAGAAAATAAATATTAATAAATATAGACAGACATGCAAAAAAACTAAAACAAGTAGCCCCAATAATAAATGATGGAGGAGATTTGGCGGCCCACATGTCTGGCACAAGACAGTTTGATCTTGGCTGAAACGCCAACAGTGTCTCATCAGTGAAGTCTAAGGTTCAAGGAGTGAATTGCCGTAGAGAGGATAAGACATATATATCACTAAATTTCAAGGCACGTAATTTTTTTTAGTGGTGTAAATCACTGAGAAAATACACATTTTCATTTCATAATAAGGAATGGAAAAAGCAAGCTGTGCTGACACTCAAGGTATTGCAACCCGGCAATAAAAAAAGCAAACGAGTTTTGTATATTTCCGCAATGTCTACATGATAATTGTGCAAATACTTTTCAAATGTTAAAAAAATAGAACTAAGGCTAAATCAGTATGCACCATTGTTTATTATATAAACAGCAAAAATAGTGCACATCTTATAAATTCATTGATAAGATTCATACACCATGGAACGGCACGATGGGGCGAATACAAAAAGGCATAAAAAGGTGCCACATCTTATCAGACATTTCTATTTTACTTTTATAGGAGTATATGATGCCTTTTCTTGGCTTTCTAGACTTTTACAATGACCTTTAAACATGTCTCACTGAATGGTATTTTACCACACTCGGCTCCGAAGAATTGTCCTTTCCAAACATGCCACACTTTTATGATTAGGAATCGGCAAAGTAACAACCTTCATGAAGTATTCGTCATAACTGGCAGCTTTGCAGTATCTGGAGTGGTTGCAAAGTTTAAACTAAGGCTAACATTTAGGAAAAAAAGTTTTTGTGTCGTGGAAGAATTCTCTTGCAAAACATATTTTGTAAGAACATTCTTCTGAAACTGAAGCTCTGAATAGTTTGTAAAACTTTGCCACCTTCATGAAATGAGAAGCTTTGCAAAACGTAGCAGATATTGTAATTCTCCCACCTCTATGTATGTAAAATATGTCATGGAGTTTCTAAAAGCATCCTTAAATGCACAGCTCACTTTCCATCTTCAATGCACGTTCAAACTCCGAACATATTCTTCCTGAGGCCTACTCCATGAAGTTAATTATGGAAAGTATGTCATCAGGTCCTGAAAAGTTCCTGGAATCGGTGTTTACGTACTGGTAGGGGTGCCTAGAGTGAAAGAACATGCGATTTTGCAGTCGATGTGATTTTTAGAATGTCAGTGATATTATGTTGGTGAACGGTGATCCTTAATGCTCTTTCTTAAATTCACTAATGGAGACAGCAAGACCGCATTGTGTTGCAAGAGAGTTTCAGATCTTTGGGGCAGTACCGGAGAAAGAGAGAGTCTAGGTGAATTTTGCTTAAATTCTGGAATTTCTAGAAGGCCAAAGAGACATTTTCTTCTTAAGATTCTGCTTCCAGTCGAAACAGTGAGGTTCTGCATTAGGTTGTCTGGAGTGGCCATTTGTAAAACCTTGAGACGCCTGCTGGCTTACACCTGCTGCCTGCTTGAAGTGGCAGCGCTTTCAGTAGCCAGAGCTGGGATGGGTTCCACATATGAGCCGGCCAAGTTGGGACATGATGACTGTCCTAATGCTCACACGATTTCCCAGCTGCCACTTATAATTGATAACTATGACGCCTCCTGGATGGTCACTGCCTGAAACTGATAAGTCAGGCCCAGGTTTCGCTGGTGACTAGAACGCTGAAATTGGCTCATGCTTTTAGTTCATAGAAAATATGCATACTGGGGTTCCGCAATACACATTCTTTGAATTGGCAATTCTTTTAATGTACCAAGGCTCTACTTCTAAGAAAACATTTAGCATCAATCATGCAGAAACAAAAGGTTTCATGAAATGTCAACTGTACGGACACATTTTAATGTCATTGTATTCATGGATACTTGAAATTTATATCAGATGATTCATATAAAAAAAATGATAAGGGGTGATAATCTTTTAACGATTAACAGTTGATTACCAGTGTATTATGTAAATGTTTTCTTAATTTTTTTAGTTCATCAATAATTGTATTGGCATAAACTGAGTACCAAAAAAGAAATATCTGCAAATCCAATGACATGCAAGTCCAGCATAAATCCATAGTAAGGTACAAATGCTGTTTATGCTACATGTACCAATACCAAACCTTACTAAAATATAAGAAAGAAAGAAAAAAGATGGAAAGGAGTGAGAAGATAAGCCATAGATGTACCGAAGGAAAAAGAAAGAAAGGAAAAAGGAGGAAAAAGACAGGAGGGATGACGAAACTAAACTACAAAGTAGGGTATAGAGGACAGGGAAATGGATCATTCAGACGAAGCCCACGTTTAGCAATGCTGGGGGTGGAGGAGTGCAGTGACAGTGACGATGACAAAACAGAGTCAAGAGTCATGGTGAATTAAGGGGGGCATCCTGCAGAAAGGGGAGACCACATGAGAAGAAGAATATCTGCTTTGTGCATTAAGTTGTAAATGAACTTTTAATAGGACGCAGTCTTGTACATTTCCGCAAGCCATTCCTCACACAAAGGTAGTTGTGGAGCGCGCCAATGTCGTAAAATACAGATCTTGACACCTGCGAAGGCAGTGACGAGAAGACTACGGGAATGGCGGGTCAGCTCTGAAAGGTACGATAAGTTATAGAGGAGAATTAGATGTCCGAAAGTGGCAAGGGCAAATCTATGGACTCCTGGAGGTAGACCCCACTGCTCAGAAGGGATGAATGGCAGAACAATCCAGAAATATATGAGCTATATCATAGGGTGCGTGATCCAATCGCCAGCAGGCAGAGTGAGGGAGAAACCCAGCAACCCAAAGCCACGCGGGGGCCACTGCCAGCCCTGAAGAATCTTAAATAGACTGAACTTCATCCATGCTTCTCGGACTACCCATACCAGGGCTTCCAAAAGCAGATTCTACCCACTCCTCTTCATCATATTCCACGTGAAGGCGAGCCTGCAAGGTCATCCTGAGGCTAGCCAATTGTGGCTGGGAGTAGCTGTAGCGAATCAGAAGAATGTAAAACCCAGACATCACACCTTTATACTGACCCCAAGTGTTAAGGTAAGAGAGCACCGGGGTACAGGGGATGGCCCAGGGTTGAGAACCCAGTTTGCTCAGCAGGCAATGATGTAAATGTGTATAACATAATTGTTGAGTATGCAGCATGCCAAATTCGGCCTGTAGTATCTTAAAGGACTGGAGCTCGCCACCAGAAATCAGGTGCATGAGGGTTAGAATCTCAGATCTATGCCAGGGGCCCAAGTCAAGCACGCCCCCCCCCCCATGCAAATACCAGTACTGTTCTAGAGAGGAGCGTTGTCATGGAGATGTGCATCAACCAAAAATAACTTATGAGCCTGTATCTAGGTGGCGTACATGGCTTTCAGCATAGGGTTGGGGAATCTGGCAGCTGGGCCAGAATGATAGAGGACCTGTAGTCTCAACAAGGTCTCTTGGAGTGTGCGTTTGATCCCAACCCATAATGGGGTGTCCTGGACCAGAAGGTGCATGTACGTCATTTATTTGTGCCAAGTGTAAGGCTAGGTAATATTGCTCCACAGAGAGCAGGCCCAGTGGCCGATCAGCTTCTGGATTGCCAAGCAATGTCTCGCTGAACCCCAGATGAAGACCTTATTGGTCTTGTCTATCTGACGGAGGGTTGAGAGGGGTATTAGTTAAGGAAGCATGCTCAACACACGTGATTCGGGGAGGATAACAGTTTTCACTACTGGAGTCAGTCTACAGAGAGAGAGGTTCAGGTGGGACCACTTTGCGAAGTCCAATCACATTCACTTCATAAGTGGGTCCAGGTTATCCGCCACCATACGCTCCAGGCCTCTGTTAACTAGGATGTCTAAGTATCTAAGTTGAGAATTCTTCCTTTGGAATGGATAAGTGGCGATGTCGGCACATGTGGTGATTTGCGACAGCGGCAAGGCCTCGCTCTTTCCCTAATTTACCTTGTAGCTGGATATTGCCTCAAAAGCGTCAATGATCTCTAGCTCTGCAGGAATGGAGGAAGGTAAGGCTGATAGGGTGAGTTAAATGTCATCTGCATATAAATACAGTGTTGAGGAACCTCTGGGCATGGTGATACCTATGATCTGGTATGATTGGTGTAAGGACAGCACTAAAGGCTACATCGCAAGGAGAAATAGCAGGGGGGAGAGTGGGGAACCCTGACGGGTAGCCCTGCAGACTGGGTCGGGATCACAGCTGACCTGTGCTGAGGCAGAGTCATAGATTTTCAATTGATGAAGCTCAGAGTTAATAAAAATGACTTCTGAGGTTAAAAGACTAATGCTTTATTTGTGGTGAGAGAGGTATTTATTGTATTATGAGGCAGAATCATAGAGTCACCTCCCTCTGGAGATGAAGTCATCACAAAGGCCAATTTTCTGGAGTGTGGCAAACAGGAAGTCCAATTCTATCCTACCAAAGGCCATCTCGGCATCCAACAGCAGCACCAAGGCCTCATCCGGAAGATCTGTTGCTAACCAGTCCACATGAGCTAACATGCGAAGATGATTATGGAATGAGTGGCCTGGGACAAAGCCTACTTGTGAATGGTGAATAAGAGCAGGGAGGACCTGCTTGGGGAGGGCAACCAGAATACTGGCCAGAGTCTTGACATCTCTATTGAGCAGGGATATGGGACGATAACTGCTGCAACGAAAAAGGTATTTTTGTGGTTTGGAAAGGACCAACATCTGCGCCACGTTGAAAACCAAACCCAAGGAGCCCCTGGGATTAGCCTCAGCGAAAGCCTCATGGAGGAGATCCACCACCTCGGATTTGGCCCATTTGTAAAACTCTGCCAGTAAGCCGTCTTCGCCCGAGACTTTTTGATAGGGTAGATAAGAGATGACCTGCTCAATCACCTCTTAAGTGATCGCGCCCTGAAGTAGTTGCCTACCTTCCTCCAAGAGGCACAGTAAGTGAATACCATCCAAAAAGGCATTCATATGTGCTGATCCTTGCACAATTTCCGGGGAGTAGAGGGCCCTATAGTAGGATGCAAATGAGTCTGCAATATCCTGTGGCTTGGTGACTAACGTCCCTGAGTCAGTCATGATAGCAGGAATGGCCATGCTTGCCTCCTTCTGCCTGAGATGCGAAGCAAGTATCCATTCCGCCTTCTCTCCCTGTCTGTAGTGTCGCTATTTCAACCTCTGTAGCGCATACTTGACTTTAGAGATAAATAGAGTTTTGAGGTCCATACACGCCTTCTCAAGGTTGCGCCTGGCAATAGCAGAAGGGTGTGCCATGTAAGTGCACAAGGCGGACTATATCCGCCTCCAGTGCCTTCTGACGCTCCTCCCTCCGCCTATTGGACAGGGATGTATCCCTCATCAGTTGCGCCCTGATGGTTGCCTTCGACACTGCCCTTAATGTCAAAGTCAACCGAGCCATCATTGTTCTCCCAGTAAGTATGCATATGGGTTTTAAGTTGGTTCTTATCTACTGGGGGGTTGTACGGGACAAATTAAAAAACCAGGGCTAAAAAATAGGCCATGCCCAGCCCATATCAACCTGCAGGGCAACAGGGGAGTGGTCCGAGAGTGCTCGCTCTAGTATTGAAGTCTCTTAAAGAAGGGGAAGCAAGGGGTGCGACATCAAGAAAAAATGCAGCAGTGAATTTTGTGCCATGAACCGGGGACAAGTGTGTGAATTCCCTGTCTGTTGGATGTAAGAGACGCCATGTGTCACAAAGGCCATGATCAGCCCCCAGATCTCTTAAGAGGGCTCTGTCCGCATTATTAGATACAGCATTCGGACCAGTGCGGCCTAAGAACACATCCCAGGCCAGATTCCAATCCCCGCCTTCAGGATATAATCTGTATCAATTTCCATCAATGCACGGGTGAGTTGAGGAAGTAAGGCGCACTTCGGACCCGTGGGCACATACATTCAACATATGCATCATACCTTCACGATGACCTTTAGTTAGGCAAATACATAGCGCCACTCTGGATTAACCCAGGTTTTGAGCACAGCATGGGGCAATGGATCAAAATGGCTACACCATGTTTCCAGGGCGCCGATGGGTCATCTGCTGCTCGTGGCGGACAGCAACTGTGTATCTCTTTGCCCTCCCAATCACGCGGTAGCTTCTCAGCCTCTGCCTCAGGGAGATGCGTCTCCTGAAGGAGAGCTATTTCAACGTGTTTGGGATTGAGATAGGAGAGCACCTTTTTGCATTTGATATAATGTGTTAGACCACAGATGTTCCAGGAAAAAATAAGCAAGGGCGTGCGCACAGACATGAAATTTGCAAGACCCAACGGGTGAGTCTAAAGGTCAAGAATGATACTGGGTGAGCAGAGAGGTTAGTCAGGTCTCACTAGCAGTCTACAGGGGTGGGGGTTAAAGGGGAAAGATAGGGAAAACAAAATAAAGGAATAAGAGAAAAGAAAACAAGAAACAAGTAGGCAGAAAAAAAAGAAGGAAGAAAAAAACAATGCACACATTAGTACAATGCTATGTGAACCAAAAAACAACCATGCAAAAAAGCACACTGCACTGCGTGCCATATCAACTGTAGTGGCGGGTGTACACCTGAGGGAACATCACATCTGGGAGGCCCCCGGGGACCAGTGGTTGAGAGAAAATGAGATTGCTGGGAAGCAGACCCTATTAAGGATTCAAAGTATTAGCAGTGTCAAAGATCTGTGGGAGAGGGAGAGTCTTTGCTTTATTAATTTAAATGAATTATATGTACCACTAAGGTTGTATATTCAGAAGAAGTTCCTCTTTAAGATGAGTTTGGAATGAATATGTTAAGAAAAAGAAATAAAAAGCATCAGAACTATAAAAATAGATTGAGTTTGATTTTAGTGCTGTAGCTTTGTTTATGCGTGGATTCTTTTCATAGCAGTATTCATTAAAAGGGCTGTATAGTCCATTGTTGAGGGCCATATTGGCTGTTAAAGGCACGGAACTAAGTTATAAGCCCTACGTCTGCGGGGCGTTCAGGGGTACCTGATGGGGCTCAATGAATTAAGCGCTCAATCCAGACTTCGCACGTGACCTGAACGTCATGCATTGGAATACTGGGCATGCAAACTCAACCGCCCATCCTTCAGAGGTTGATACATTGAATTCTGTTAAACTGGGAGATAAAAACATACCAGTTATTTACAGCATGCAAACATGCCGAAAACGATGTTATGGAGCTCTGAATAAAAAAATTAGTGAACAAGTAATTATTTTCGGGCACCTTTGCCTGTGAGCCATTGTGATTTTAATTATAGAAAATCAAAAACACAGAGGAAACGAGAAATATTTCCACTGTAAAACCAGACAACTCCATTTTGGAAACAGATGCGTATGTGGCACCAGTGCTCAATAAACTGGGAAAAGGCAATTTCTTATTTAGGAAACTCAAAACAACCCCGGGCCTTTGCTCCCTGACAAGGGTCTTTTGGAGCTGCTGCCTCACCTCCATGGCCGCTCAGAGGTCTGCAGTCCCGACTGCTTTCTTTGTCTGAGGGTGTAAACCTCCAAGAACCTCCGCAGAGGCACAGAAATGTGTCCCAGCTGCTCAGCGGTGCCGTAAACAGCAACAAATGTGCACTTTTATTACCCAATAAGTGCTCTGCTAGAAGGTAAAGGAGTGCGTAGCGATACTGGCACAAAATAACTAGTTTTGGATTTCACCCCTTCTAAAAAGGCTGTGGCTTAAATACTGACATTTCAGCTGAAAATTAAGATACGCAGCTGCCAAATGGTCCTGCAATTTTATAGTGTACTTCTGGCTTTTTGGGTGTATTACACATTAACATCAGACTTGCCACTCAATGAAAATCTTAAACCCTAAACTAAAAGAGTACCTGCGCTCCGCGTGGCTTAGCATATACCACTGTATGTCGAGGCCGAGCCACACCCTTGCTATCCTATACTTTTAAATAAAGAAATAATACATTATTAATCTTCGGTAAGGCTTTTTCTGGTGACTGGTCTACCTAATAATAGAATAAGTACTAAAGCAAAGGTTCCTCAGAGGGCTGGGTCTGAGAAGTGGTCATATACTAGGAAGTCCACTAGGACCGAAAGAGCAAAATGTCCCGCTCTGTGGACCTGAGAACCGATGTAGTCTAGCCTCCTGAGAACATGGATGGCAGCCTACGTAGTGGCTGGGCAGATGTCTGGAGCTAGAGCCATAGTCACAGACTTTACTGTAGTGGAATGGGCTTAAGGGCCTCAGAAGGATCATTTTTGGCCAAAACATAATATAGTTTCATGCAGAGGACACTCCATCCCAAAAAGGTACATTTTTTATCTGCTTTTTCCCTTCTATGCACTACCGAAGCCAATGAATAGTTGATTACCAATGCATAGCTCCTCAGCCCTCTAAATATAGAAACTAGTGGAAACCATAGGTCCAACATTTGTAAGTCTCCTCCTGCTTAGATGGATGTGGAGTGAAGAATGTGGGAAGTGTAATGGCAGTTGGTTTGTCAGTAGTACAATTTTGTAAGTTAGAATCAATTACTCTCTGGAGCAATGTATGTAATGCAGCAACTTAATGCGACAGTCCACAGTAGAATGAATAGGCATGAGAAAGTATAGACTCAGTTTAATACATTAATGAAGCGTGGGTCTACAGGAAAGGAGCTGAACACTAGCCATCCACAGAGCTTTGATAGAATTTGTGTAAAGTGACCAAAAGCCAAACAATCTCAGAACTGCATAATTTCTTAAGATTAGTTCTACTCAAGTTATGTATTTATTTTCTGACCTCACATATTAGTGATGTCATATAATGATGAATGTGTGAGTAGACAAAACTTTTTATAGATCCTTATATGTAATTGAAAATGGAAAATAAAACATTTGTCACAATATGTACTCAATGTGCCAAAGAATTTACAAATGAAGTTAAAAAACAGAAGCTGCTGAGAGTACAGCTGTGAGGCGGTTCAAAAGGCACACATCAGGAATGTCAAGATCAAATTGAGGTCGCACCGCAGCGGGATAAAGGGAACAGGGGAAATACATGTGAAAGCCCTGATAGGAAACACATCACAATAGGTGATTTGTATAATGAGGGCTAATCAGGCAAATAAAGACAGGCCTAAAGGGTGGATAAGTAACTTATAACTGAGCCCATGGCAAAGCCTTGTGGGCCAAAGACAGCACAAACAAATGAACATCATACAATCTCACCTACATAGGATGAACACACTTCTCTACACGTGGCATTAAAATGAGGCCAGAGGCCATTGGTCAAAGGCAGCCACCGCTTCTGCCAGAAGGTTAAAGCCTCTAAGAAGTTCCTGCTCAATCTCCACCAATGAAGGTGTAGGCTGTGAAAGTTAAGATGGAGTATGTTGCCTTGTAGCTGGGACAGAGTTCTATTGAAGGGGAAAATGATGTGGAAGGCAAATGTTCAGGGTCAGAAATTCGGAGGACCAGACCCTCTGAGCCCAAGCTAGTCCACGAGAATGACCTGTACTCAGTCCTACCTGACTTTTCTCAGACAAACTATCACAGATTTGAGACAAGGGTAGAACCATATACAGAAGGCAGATGGGGAAACTCTAGAGCCCAAAATGCTGGACAATGAGCAGTGTCAGAGTCGTAAAAAGGTGCACCAAGGGCATACTCCCCTGAGTGAAAATGTATTGAGCTACCCCTGGGACTAGATGCCCTTCGTGGTCAGCAGGATGACACCGCTAATGAAGAACCCCACTAGATTAGTCCTCGTTCCCAAGATTCCATTGAACATTAACCAGCACAAACATACCTCAACACTTCCAGAAAGAGAGCTTGTTAGCTCACACTGCACTACGTTTTGGACTGACCTGACTCTGACTGATAACAAGAACACCTTGAGGGACCCCCTAATGGCACAGGGCTCCACAAGTTTATATGGTGACATTTCCTGAAAGAGATCAACGGTCCAGGATCTCCATTTCAGCTTGGTCACTGGTTCTTAGACTGGGATCTGAGAAACCTTAAGGGTCCCCACTGGTTTATTAAAGGGTCCTTGAAAGTTTAGAAAATGAAGTCATATTAGCAGATTAATAAAGTATATATACACAAATAAAATAAAATTCAAAATGCTCTGTAAATGTTAGAGAATTTGATATTAGAGGTTATAAATTATGTATGTGTCCTTATTTTGATTAGTGGGAGCAGCACAAGTACATCAAAAGGAAGCAGGTATAGATGACTGGCTGCCTCCATTGAAGAACTGGTATGAAAAGGAACTAAGCTAGGCTACAATCTGGCCTCTTCAATGAAGGTGATACCAGACAACAGTGGATATGCAGATGGTCGCAAAACTGCTGTTTCTGCCAATATTGAAAGAAATCACTTGCACATGTTACCTGCTGTCAGAAAGTCTCTTTTGAGCGATCAAAAGTTCTAGTTCATGGTTAACTCTATCATCCTGTGTGTATTTCTCGACCTGTGCAACCATGAGTTTTTTGTTAAAACCCAATAAAAAGGGTTATGAAAAAAACGTCCTGGTTCCTTCTTTTAGACGTCGGAACATAAGATCAACAGCACTGGCCATAAATGAGTGTTTTAATCCAACAGATATGCAATTGGCAAGCAGACTCTTATTTTTTTAACATGCTATTTGAAAAAATAGAGAAACTGCATTAGAGTAACTTGGCTGGAGTTGAAGCTATGAATGATTGCGAATGACTGCTTTGGAAAAGAGGTGCACTCAGTAACTTTAACTGTATGAAACTGAGAAGAGGAGCTCTTTACCTCTTAAGAAATTAATGTTTGCATGTAGACTGCTTGTTCCAGCTAAAACATCAGTGTTTTAATCTTATTTTTATTAATTGTGGAATCGTAATGGTATTTAGTCATCTGAAATAATTTGAACTGGTATACACTGACAAAAAGAGAGCATGAGTTAGAAGAAAAAAGAAAGTGATGTACTAAAGTTTTGCATATTGCTTCGCTCTCTAGAAGTAAAACTACATTTTGAAAGATCCAAAGTTCACATTAAATGTAAAACGTTTCGATTTTTGAATATATTTTTGTTTGTAAACTAAATATAATATTTCATAATTTATGTAATTCTAAGATGTATACTTGTTTCTCTATTTGTGTGTATTGTGTTGAGCTACAAATCGAAGACATTGCTTAGCTGGGGATCCCTCACTTACAATAGTGAGTTAGTGGGGGCTCACCAAAGTCAAAAGTTTAAGAACCATTAGTCTAAGTGACCTCCCATCTGAGTGACAATGCATCACTCATTAACATGGCTTTTGGTGGGCAAAAAGAGAAATGTCTGCCACCAGTCAGGCTGGCATCTGTCAAACACTAAGAAGCCTGAGAATCCTCCTAAGAGATGCAGATCTTGTCTGACAGAAATCCCCAATGCTGGGCCCATCACAATCGTATTCCACTAAAAGGTCTGAATATAGGGAACCTGCCGCAAGCAGCAGGATTACAGGCCCATTAGCCTCACAATTGGAAAAAGGCTAGACCAGCAGCTTTTTGTCCGAAAAACTGGAATCACAGTCTGAAAGTCCTGAACTCGCTGATGATGGGAAAAGTTTTTTCAAGCTAATAGACAAGATGGCCCGTAAGAAAGGCAGCCACCACGTGGTTTGTAAATGGGATTTGGACTTGCTGATAGTGAATCCCAGGTTGAACAGAAATGACGTTGTACTCTGTAAGTGGTCTGTATTTAGCTGAGGTGAGTCTGCCTCCATGCAACAGTAAGTAGTACAGATTTGGGAACAAATGAATGCCAGTCTTAAAAGTTGGGCCATGAACACCCACATAACCTTTGTAAAGAACTAAGGGGCATACGCAAAGGATCGGATGGTGAATTAAAAGTGAATGGGTCGCATTACAAAACACAGGTTTTTCCTGTGGAACTGCAGGACTGATACATGAAAATACATGCCCGGAGGCCCATCTAGTCTTGGTGGTCCAAGGCAGGCAGAACCCTCACCAGCATTATCATTTTGAACATCTCTTTCCATTTCTTTCAAAAAGAATGAGTTGAAAATTCTCAAGGCCAGAATAAGGCGCACACCTCTGTCCTTCCTGGGAATGAGAAACTAACAGAAGTAACACTAAAACCACTGCTTTGCTTCATGTACTATCTCTATTATATCGTTTTCAAGAAATATGAACACCTCCCTGGAGATGATGTTGGCCTGATCTGTGGAAACCGGAGTAAGAACTCAGGACAATCTAGGGGGAGCATCCAGAAAGGGTAGGTTATAGCCAACTTGGACACTTGCCGGGCCCATTGGTCTGACATAATCAAACATCAGTAAGAAAAGAAATACTGAATCCAACCTGCCCAAGGGTGAAATAAAGTGGGTCTATTGTTTTGCCAACTGAAGAGGATGAGATACAATGTTGCGGCTGTGTCCTGACAATTTTGAACTCTTTATGCAAAGGAAGCGATGCAACCTCACATGCCATTTCCTGAAGGAAGTGTTCAATAGTAAGCCAGAAGCCAAAATGTATTTAACAATTGCATCCCCAAGCAGTCGGAGAAGAAGTCTTACATGCTCTTTGATTCAATACATTTCAACCCTATGTCTGAAGGAGGAGAAGGGAAAAAGTCTGGGTTAACTTTACAAGTAGAGGGTTGAACAAAAAGGCATGCAGGAATAGGGTGTTTTGTCTGCAACTTTGAGTCCCCAGTTGTCAGTCTGTGGCATCTAGCAATGGGACAGCGACTCGCCAAATCTGAAAAGGGCTTAGACAAAGGCCCAAATACAAAGTCACTAAAAGTCACATTGAAAAGCAAAAGGAGCCCAAGCATGGAGGGCTCAGGGTGAAGGTTTTGCATAAGCAAATTAGCTTTAATTTACTCAGTTGGCAGAGGTAGTTTCAACATGTCTGCAGCTCTCCTTTTGACTAAATCAAGGAAATCACTCTCTTCAGTAGGAGAATCAAGCATTGAATTAAGGGCAGACATCAGGCAGTGTGTCCAGGTCACTGGTGTGCTGCAAGTCGAGAAAGCATTAGTATAATATGGAGGAAGAACATTGGCCGCTTTATCATTATCTTGCACGTGTTATCTTTTATTTTGCACTGCTCCAATTTTTAAATTGGGAAATATCGTAAAAATTGTAAAAATCGTCAAAACTGCTACATTCTGCCACACTTAAAAACGCAAACTTAGGCTTGCCTCTTTTTAGTGGTCTTCGCCTTCTCAGCCCCTACTGCAGCCGATTAGGCGCTGCCTGGGGTCCGATTTTTGCGGCCACCATCTTGGGTGAGGAGCAGGCGAGCAGACTAGTGCTCGGCCCCTCCCGCCCTTGTTGTTATAAAAACACCTTCCTAGGCTCGGACACAGATTGATAGAGTGCCTGTGTATTCGGTCTTGAGGCGGATGCCGGGACCTGTGTGCGTGTTTTGTACTTGGATTGTGATGTTTTAAATCTTGCACGTGTTATCTTTTATTTTGCACTGCTCCAATTTTTAAATTGTGAAATATCGTATAAATTGTAAAAATCGTCAAAACTGCTACATTCTGCCACACTTAAAAACGCAAACTCAGGCTTGCCTCTTTTTAGTGGTCTTCGCCTTCCCAGCCCATACTGCAGCGATTAGGCGCTGCCTGGGGTCCGATTTTTGCGGCCACCATCTTGGGTGAGGAGCAGGCGAGCAGACTAGTGCTCGGCCCCTCCCGCCCTTGTTGTTATAAAATGGTATCACCTAGCAGGGAGCGCAGTGGGGGCACCGAGGGCGCGCCGAAGGTGCGCCTAAGGAAAGCCCGTCTGTGCCCGTCCGTGCCGCGGCCGTACCAAGGACCAAGCAGGCTGCCCATTTTCCTACTGAGCAAGGTTTGTCTAGGAACCTGCTGCTCTCCCTTAACAATCATCCCACCCAGTGTCATGAAGCCGTGATACCTGACACATGGGAGGGGCCAGTTTGTTGCCGGCAGTGTATGTTGACGTTGGCTCCTGAGCAAACTATCAATGGAAAGTCACTACCCATTGTCCTGAGAGGGGGGCTGATAAATGCCAGGTCAATGTGCAAGAATGCACAACACATCCATGACCTGATCACGGAGGGGGATTTAGATTGGCTGCTTATCACGGAAACCTGGCTGAAGGGTTGGTGCAATCCGGATATAGCAGTGGCCTTGCCGCAAGGCTTTTTAATCCAGCGGCTAGACAGGCAGGGGCAAAGGAGGGGGGGTTGCCATTGTTCACCGGAACACCCTGAAATGTACCTCATATGAGCGGCCAGATATCAAGGGAGCAGAGGGCAATGGCCTTCAGCTTAAATATCCATGACTCCTTTACGTTTTCAGGCGCCTTAATTTACCGTCCCCCAGGCCACCCCAAAGACTTCTTAGAGAGTATAGGCGATGTACTCGGCGACCTTACTGTCAGATCTGCCCATTTCACGCTGTTAGGGGATCTTAATCTCCATCTAGATTCCCCGAGCGACCCAGAGGTAGCTTGTTTTATGGACTTAATTAGTGTCCTCGGTCTAACGCTGTTGACGCAGGAACCCACACACACAGCGGGCCATACGCTGGATTGTATCTGCTCGAACTCGGACACTGTAATGGTCAAATCCCCTTGTACCCAAATCTGGTCTGACCACAAATTTATTCCTTTTGACCTTACAGTAAAAGGGCAGGTTCCAGGAAAAGGCACCAGTTTAACGGCTAGGAGCAGCAAACCAGATTGGAAAAAAGTACTTACTAAGCCAGACCTCTTAGGATTAATTAATGGGAGTAAGCCCATATTAACTGGCCACACCTCGACTGACAATCAGCAGTTCTGTGAGTGGATCAGGAATCTCAGTGAGCCCACAGCCCCTATGAGTAAAAAAAACTATGTAGCACCCATAAAAAAAAAAAGAGTGCCCCTTGGTTCTCGCTCACTCTAAAAGTTGAACTAGGCGAAGTCAGAACGCTCGAACGGAGGTGGCGCAGAAATTACAAGGGCGAGGTTTACACATTTACAAAGTTGCGCGGAGACAATACCACGCATCGATCAAACTGGCAAAAAAAGCGTACTATTTGGAGGTGATATCCTCCTCGGTAAATGGACAGAAAGAGATCTTTCAGATTGTAAATAGCTTCACTAATCCCAAAGCATTGTCACAGGAAATCCATCCCTCCTTATCTTTGTGCAATTCCATCGCCAACTATTTTGAAAGGAAAATCCTGGACATTGTCAAGAACTTTCCTCTACCAGCATTGACCCCTCCAGCACCTGAAATAGAGGGGCCAAACGGGAATCACCCCGAAAGGGCCCGTCTTAGTAGATTTGACCCTATCACCTTAGAGGAGTCACATCAAGCTATTCTATCTAGCAAATCGGGTTCTCCTTTCGTCCCCTGTCCTCCGTCCTTCCTACAAGCCCTGGCTGAGGAGGTGAACCCCATCATTAACAGTATTATTAATTCCTCACTGTCCACTGCTAAGATACCTATTGAATGGAAACTTGCAGCCATCAAACCCCTTAAAAAAAAACCCTAGCTGATCCGACAACCCTTTCTAATCTGCGCCCCATCTCGCTTCTTCCACTGTTATTTAAACTGACTGAAATCTGTGTTAATAAACAACTCACGAAATTTTTGAAGAGAACAACATCCTTCACACAACCAGTCAGGTTTTAGGGCTAAATATTCAACAGAATCTGCCCTCCTGTTTACAGTAGAGACTTTACGTAGCGCTATGGATCAAGGGAAGAAAGCCGTCTTGATTTTACTTGACTTGTCGGCGGCCTTCGATACGGTCTCGCACACCATCCTGATTGACCGTCTTGTGTCATCAGGGATTGGGGGAGTGGTGCTGACATGGCTCAAAAACTTTCTTAGCCACAGGCGACGAGTCACTGTATTGGGAGATTTCTGTTCCGAAGAAAAAGTCATCAGTACAGTGATGCCTCAGGGCTCTAGTCTGAGCCCTATACTTTTCAATCTATATATGGTACCCCTGATTGAACTCATCGTCTCCTATCAGATCAGTACGATCTCATACGCTGATGACACACAGCTCATCCTGGTATTAGACAGAGAGCTGCCCGGAGCTGAAGAAAATCTTTAAAATTGCCTTACTGCGACTTTTGAGTGGATGAGGTGCAACCATCTCAAATGTAATTCGGGGAAAACCGAAATCTTGCCGTTCGGCCAGCAAAATTTGTTTTCCCCCAAACAGTGGTGGCCCGAAGACGCTGAAGCCCCCCCAAATACCATCTCGTCTGCACGTAATTTTGGCATCAAGTTTGACGATGCGTTGTCATTCAAGCAACAGGCAGTGACTGTGGCGGGCACTTGCTTCCACATCATCAGTAGCCTTAGGAAATTTTTTGGCCTCTTCCCACTGGCAACAAGGAAAACAGTAGCGGTTGCACTTATTACATCTAGACTGGACTGCTGCAATAGCCTGTATGCGGGAGCCAACAAGTCCGTGCTCCACAGGCTGCAGATGGTCCAGCATGCAACCGCTAGCCTGGTCCTTGGCTGGCCCAGGCCCTTCATTGGTTGCCCATACATAAGCATGTCCTATTTAAACTCCTGGTCATCACGTTTAGGGCCTTCCACTCACAAGGGCCTAAGTATTTGTCAAGCCGGTTTAGACGCTACCTGCCGTCACTGAGCCTTAGATCTTCCAATCAAAATCTTTTTTTTTTTTTTTTTAAATTTTTGGAAGACCTTTATTGTTAGAAAATCGCAAATACAACTCAGCAAAGAGCCCAAGGGCTCACAGATACAGTACATTGCAACATAATGAAGCGTAAATGATCAGTTACAGAAATACTGAGGTCTAATTTTAAAGTTTTTTTTTCCTGGAGAATAGACATGAGCAGGATATCACAGCACAACAAGTTGGTTCCGGTCTCGTACGATCAGGATAGACAAACACATAATGCAATAAAATGCCGGAGTCGCTGCGCACCACCCAGAAGATAAACGTCTAATCCCAGAAAGAAAGAAAAAGAAAAAGAATAGAAGGCCCATAGAACCAAAAAATAAAAACAAACCCCCCCCCCCATCCACCCCCCACCCTGCACCCCTGCAGCTGGCTACGGCGTACCCCCCCCCTAGCAGTGTGCCTGTCGCCCAATAAAAGGAGTCCCGAAATATAGAGAGTAAGAAAAGGGTCCTAATCTAAAACTCTCAGTAAAGAAATAAAGGCGGGGGGGGGGGCCACCACCCGTCTCCCGGCTCCGCTCTCCCGTAAGGCCAGTGAAAGCACAAAGTAAGATGCCCGGTGATGGTATGCATTACAAGTAAGAGAAGTTGGAAGCACAGAAGCAGCGCACAGCGTAGTCAAAGGTAGCAACACACAGCCCACATGTCTAGGGCAGCAACAAAGAAACCACCAAACCATGAGCACAAGTGCACGCCCCCGACCCATTCTCTTCACTCCACCACTGCGAACCATGGAAATCCAAAGGGAAGCCGCCCCTCGGCTGCGCCCCCCCACAAGTACAGTATAAACACAAGGTAGGTAGTCCGGTGACCTGAAACAGTTTGCAGCAAAACAGTATAAAGCACTAAGTCAACACACCGCACCATCAGAAATAACAGCACGCCACCCATCTGCCACGGTCAATAACGAGGAATCTGCCGGTCCGTAGGAAGAAGCGTTTATCCCTGTCCCGTTTTCTCCTTACCGCCGCCGCAAACCAATGCAATCGAGAAAGACATGTCCGGTAGTCCAAAAGTGTCCATGTGATGTGAGCACCCAGACGTGTTCAGCACGAGGAAATCCAGTGGTCCCAGGGAGGGTACAGAGTACACCATCTTCCCTTCGTAGGGCACAACCGGGTCAGGGAAGAAGATCTCAATGTCTAGCTCCTTCTGGGGCGGATCTCGGGGAACTGCAAGCACGATGTGGGGAGAAAACTCCCGGCGCGATAAAAACCCTGGAGGCGCACATCGTCCCAGGAGATCACCATCCGCAGCGGGAATCGTTACGAGGCTCGGGATCCCAAAAGCGCCACTATCGCATAAGGCAGCCATCTTGTCACAGGCAGTCGTGGAGCGAGGAGAGACGCTGCGACCCTGCGAGTCAGCCATTTTCACGAGACCCGATACACTCAACATGTCGTCCATCTTGCTGATCAAGGTGCAAACGGAGTGTACCATATTGTGGTGTAGGGAAAGAACAGCAGCCAGTAAAGCACCATAGCCCTGAGCATTATCACGTACCCTTCCATACATGTCTCCCCGCTCAACACGTCCGCGAACACAAGTTGTACCCGGCCCCTCAGGATGCATTATGTTGTGCCTTTCACAGTATCAGGCAGAGACACTCCGAATCAGATCGGGCTGCGCACCATAGGGCAGCAGGTTTCCGCGTCGCGGGGAACGGCTGACAAAGCCGGGATGTGGCCATGAGCATAGTCCACCCAAGATATCGTCCTGTTAGACATCGAGTGCTCGGCAAATTCGGGAGCCCCCCGCCGTGAGCGGGAAAGTGCGCAGGCAGAACTTTGGCAAACAGCAGTCCGGGTTCCTATGGTCGCATAATTCCCGCAATCAGGTCGCCAGGCTCGCTTGGCTCTGTGTCAGCGGTGCAGTGGGGCTTAGGTTGCAAGTTCGGCTGCCCCTCTGTAAAGTCCCGACCGATGCTCCTTAGTCGCCAAAGCCCGATGTTGTGAGCCTGGCGGCCGGCCTCGGTGTCCACTCGAGGTCCCGGTTGCAGTGATGCAGCGGGCCGCCAGCTGCGCTCGAGCGTTTCTCCCGCTTGCAGGGAAGCAAAAACCCCAGGATTTCGCAGCAGGTCGTCGGAGCACGTCTGCTATCACAATCGGCCACTTCAGTGCAGAATCTCCGGCAGGATAGTCTCGAAGGAGGAGATGGTCCCCGGAGCCGAGGGACTACACGTGCGACCTGGACGCCATCTTGGCTCCTCCCCCAATCAAAATCTTTTAGTGCTCCCTAAATTCAGGCTCGTGGGAAATCTCTCGTAGTCCTTGGCTCCAGGGCATGGAACAAGCTACCGCTGCAGCTCTGGCAAATCCCGACAGAAACTCACTTTAGGAAGGCCCTGAAGACCTGGGTGTTTTCCCTCACCGACATCGCTTGTAAAGCCTTAGTATAAAATGTGCAGGTCTCCCCGACACTCTATCAGTAAGCTGGCCTTTTCCAATCTGGTTTCGGTCTCAAGCGCCAAGATGCTCCCTGGAGTGGTAGTTGCGCTCTACAAATGGATCTTACATTACATTATCCTAGTCCTGCTGAACAATGGCAGGCATCGGAATGACGTAAGAACCACAAGAGAAAATGGTTCCATCCTCTAAAAATACTGATTTATGTCAAGAAAGTGGAGCCACATGGGAGTCATTCCTGCCTTTAGTGATTGTACAGCATGATATAAGGCCAACACTTACAGACGAAGGATCCATATCCGAGACTGATGCTTCCCGACCTAATACTGGTGTCACTGGTGCCAGCGGTGGTGCATTTGGAGCAACTTTAAGCAAGGTCTTTGGCAGAGGTGTGGAATGATAGTCTGGCATTGTTAATCAATTGCGAAAAAAGTGAGGTGTGGCTTGAGGTCCAGATAGCTACATGGACGCCGGAGGCATGCCAGAGGGAGCCTGGGCAAGTCTGGAAATCTGTAGCAAGTCTCTTCAAAAGCTGCTCATATCTGCCCGGGAGTCGATGATGGCCCAGGAAACTTGGGTCACATCAGCTCCAGAATTGGAATGGGCTCTGAAAAGGAAGGTAGATTTGGGTTATATGAATAACGACTATGCATTCTCACCAGAGAACAGGAGCATAGGGAAGTCAATGAGCTTTGCTTATGATCCGAAGAGGGTAACCAGAATCAAGACCAACCTAATTTCTTGGGTTCAGCCAAGTTAAGTTGTGGTTCTCACCCTCGATCAACTTCAGGTACATAGTCGAGCATGATTTGGAGTGGTGCTTAGACCCCAGACATCACAGACAAATGTTGTGCAGGTCTAGGATTACATTTGTTTCCAACAAGAGGATGTTTGAATACTATAGTATTCAGTAACATCCTTGCTGCACTGTCCGAATAATTTTGTAGGAAATGAAGTTTCTTCTATGAACAGGGGTGTTGCCTACATGCGGTTATGTGTCATGTTAGGGCAGGGAGCAGTATCAAGCTTGGCTGAAAGATATAGATCCCAGTCCTTGAGATTCCCAGACCTCCTATCTGCTTTCTGAAAAGGTTATATGAAAAACACATGCTGAGGAAACACAGTGAAAAAAGAGGAACAGGAAAAAATTATTCAGGAGCCAGCAATCAGTGTGGCAGGTTGAGTTTCAGGGTCTTCACATATGTGGTCCTCATGATCTTTCTTAGCACAGTAAAATAAAAGAAATGCAAACATAAGAATAGGAAAGTATAGTGAGATTCAGATTTGAATTGAAACTGCCTTCATGAGTAACCAAGCTCCAATGTGTAAGAGGCAATGCTAGCTCTTGCACCAACCAAGAATTGATAACAAGTTTAGAATATTATATTAAATGCTGCTAATAACATGCTGTTTATTTACTACACTATAACCTATACTATTTAATGCATTCCTAACCCGTGGCTTTTGGTCCAGCCTGACATCTAATCCCTCTCATTTGGCACCTTCATCCTCTCACGGACATCCATGTAACCACAGGATACCTGTAATGTATATTCGTTTCTGCAGACTGTCTTTTGTACTAATGCTGAAGATAGCTGTACCACTATATAATATATAATTGCTATTGTTAAATAAAATATAAAATAAGAATATTAAATATTGTTTATGCTGATCCTATGCTAATGTATTGTAAACTAGCTTACCCGTCTCGCGTTGCTGCGATCTCAGAAGAAAGGAAATTAAAGGAAACTTGTTATGATAACATTTAATTTTCATTGTGTCATTTTTATTGAAACTTATTCATTTTAATATGGAAACATTTTAAAGTGTTGTTTTATTTCTGTTTATTTATTCGAGTGCTTGTGGATACACGGTATTTTTTGTTTTTCCGTCAGGTGCGTACACAAATAAATCAGAAGGTTTTCCGATGTGTGAGCCGGCCACATACAGTTGTCCATGTGAGAAGCACGGATTCTCCAAATCTAGTCCACACACTTGCAGCGATTGTCCTTGTGTTTTGTTGATGGTCATTGCAAAAGCGAGTCGCACCGGAAACTGTAAATGTTCAGTATTGGAAAGATTATGAGGGCCATGGGGGGCCGATATTTAAAACATTTTATTGTATTTTATTTTTTGCCAGAAACCTTCGCGGGAGTGTACTCAACAACTTTTAACACATTTTTTTGTTGTAATTTATTATATTTTTTTTTTACCAGAAACCTTTGCGGGAGTGTACTCAAGAACTTCCCAAAGTTTCATGCCGATCGGATGAATGGTGTAGTAATGCCTAAAGGACAAACAGACATACTTTTGTTTTTATATATATAGAACTAGCTTACCCGTCGCGCGTTGTTGCGATCTCAGAAGAAAGGAAATTTAAGGAAACTTGTTATGATAACATTCAATTTACATTGTGTCATTTTTATTGAAACATTCATTTTAATATGGAAAACATTTTAAAGTGTTGTTTTAATTCTGTTTATTTATTCGAGTGCTTGTGGATACACTGTATTTTTTGTTTTTCCATCTGGTGCGTACACGAATAAATCTGAAGTTTTTCCGACGCGTGAGCTGGCCACATACAGTTGTCCATGTGAGAAGCACAGATTCTCCAAATCTAGTCCACACACTTGCAGCGATTGTCCTTGTGCTTTGTTGATGGTCGTTGCAAAAGCGAGTCGCACCGGAAACTGTAAACGTCCAGTATTGGAAAGATTATAAGGGCCCTGGGGGGCGATATTTAACCAATATTTTTTTTACGCCAGAAACCTTCGCGGGAGTGTACTCAATAACTTTTGACAATTTTTTATTTTATTTTTTTTAAACTTTTTTTTTTTTTTGCCAGAAACCTTCGCGGCAGTGTACTCAGCAACTTCCCAACTTTTCAAGCCGATCGGATGAATGGTGTAGTAATGCATAAAGGACAAACAGACAGACATACTTTCGTTTTTATATATATAGATGACTATCATCCCTTGGGATTTAAATAGTTTAAAGGCAAAACTATTAAATAAATATGTTTTAATTCTTTATAGTTTTTTTTTAACCTTGACAATATATATTCTTTTTTTTTATAAAGTTATATCCACTCTCTGCAGTAAACACTTAAGGGTCTGGAGAAATTAGGCTGGATTCAGCTTATGGAGTTGGAATTCTTGCTGACTGGAGACTTACAGCATGATTTATAGATTGGTGGAGAGGATACTCTGTCACAACGGCGACAGAGTCCCCTTTTGCCAATATAGTGGAATGCCCGCAAAAACGTTATTGTGGGCGGACCATAAGTTTGGCTGCGGCTGAGACTACTCTGTCTCTGCGGTGGCTAAACTTTTCCGACGGTCCTGGAGAGTAAGAGCCATTGTAGAAATAGCTAAATATGAGCCCGCGCAATCTAGACGGGCGGACATGTAGTAATTTTTTACAGTTTCTTATCTCCAGGTAAAACCAGGTGGAAAGGAACAGTAAAACATTTAGAACGCTCCACCCGCATTAGAAAAAGCCTTCCATGGCGAAGGGAGCATAACTTTTTTTCCTTTTCAAAAAGAAAATCCCTAAAGAAAAAGAATACAGTGAAATGCATTGAGAGGAACCAGCGTGGCAGTGGTTCCTGCCAAAGTTTTTATAACGGACTGCCAGCTAAGCGGTCATTATAAACTTGGTGGGTGGAGTAGTCTCGGCCTGGAGGATGTAAAGTCCGCCGACAGGTCAAGAGGAAATACTCATGCTGCATGAAAATAAATTGGGCCATAAGAATCCTACAGGTGGTCTCAATAATCTATAAGGGGATGCCAAGCACTCAATGCTTAATACTGTTTACAAGATCTTTGGGCTGCCAGATAAGTCACCCAACCCCAGCTGATAGAATGAATCAAATTTATTCACAAAGGAAAAACAATCGTTAAGCAGACACATCTGTATTTTTTTGTAAATATTTTCAATTACATTAATTACCAGTCCATTCAGTGCGTTCCTGTTTTAAACTACCACAGCTCACTAAATCATTGGACTTTAAGGACCATAGTTATAATGGAAAGAACCCCAGACTCTAAAATTCTTTTAGTTAAAACAAAAACAGGAATGGCTGAAGACAACCTGCGGGCCAGGGGGGCAATTGCTTGAAAGTATATTTATATATATACTGCATGCATTACTGCAGCCTTACTGGTATGACCTCATATCAGTTAGGGTATTTTTAGGAGACTTACCTTGAAAGAAAGGCTTGGTGCTGTCTTATGGTGTCTAGCTCGTACGTCGACGAATCGCTCCTCTTCCGCGGAAGTTGCTTCTTTGGATCGTCCCCACTGCTACGCGGGATGTCAATGTTGCTTCGGCTTAGGTGTCTGCTACCTTCCAGGTTGGAGCCGCTGCTGCAGTAACTGTTATTCACAGTGATCCCCGGGGACAGAAGATCTGTGTCCTAGGATGGAAGATAACCCAAAGGTTAAGTAGCTCTTGGGGACGGCACTCAAAAATACAACGCTCTTGTAAAAATAAGGAACAAAGGATAAACTTGAAAATTAGATTTGATGCACAAAGCTCTACACAGTAAGGCACCTAGCTAACTTCCACAACAAACTCATGATTCCGTATTTCTCTAACACTTTGCTTTTAGGGGAAAAACTAAAATAAATCATTTCTATTTCATACATCTACCCTCCTCTCTAATAAGAAAGGGCCTTTTGTTGATACAGCTCACTGTGTCTTATCGTCTGGCCTCAAAGCCCTTCGTTCATTTAGAAGAACCTAGATTTGAACTATCCATCAAAAAAGGGAGAGACTTTTTACATCAAGACACCAGGTTTAGGTACTATTTGCCTGCAAACATTAGGGAAAGTGATAGGGTGATAGCCTTAAACATGTACACATGGCCCTAAAGTGACATCTGTACTCTATCTTCCCACCTCACAAAATCAACAGAGAGTGAAATAATTGAAGCTAAAAGTGACAGTAACAAAAATGTTCAAACTTCAAAAAGACAAATGTGCAGGTTGTTTCCATATAAAATGCAGTATGGCAAAATAACAAAAAAAAAACAATTTTGCAGCCGACTTGGGAAAAGAGAGGGGGGGCAGATGGAAGATTGTATAGCTCTCTAAACTAAGTGGCACTTTTGGCTACTCTCTGCCTTGGCATGGGGCCAAATAGGATGGGTCTATGAACAATATGGTGGTGCCTGCTTGCACCTTAGGCAATAGCCTAATATTGCAATAACGCAGATCTGGCCTGCAAAAAGTATACTAAAAGGACTAGATATTTTTTCAAAGAGTAAAGGCCAAGGGAGGAAGTAGTCACAAAGTAGAGAAACAAAATAAATATGCAAGAGGAGAGTCGAATGACATGCAGCTCCCTCGTGGGGGCAAGGGATACTGGAAAGCATCAGATTGTTGGGTTACTAAAAACTCATCCTCTAAAAAATTCTTACAGATGTATCTAAAAAATGTTTCCGCATTATTCATTCGGAGAAAATGCATGGACCTAACATACCAGCAGTTCAACACCTGGCTAAGTTAAGTTGCTTTACTCCTATGCCCTCTGCAAATACATAGTACGAAACAAAGGACTGTTCATGACACCTATGCAGCAGTGCCTCGATGAACTATGGTCTCAAGAATAAGAAAACAGGAATGATATCCTTCATCTGAACAACATCCGCACTAAACTCACTGACATGGTGGTCAAACAGTCAAAATCTGTTAATAAGAGTTAAATTCCAAAAGAAAACTGATGCGAACTCGTCACAAATGTGTTGCTCTCTGGGCGGGAAGCCTGCAGGAAACATCTGATGATCCGAAGACTCTGGACAACAAAGAGGAGATGTATCACATCAGTCTCCTAGAACTGAACATTGTATGCTCGGCATTCAAGATTTTCTTCCTTCTCTGACCTCAAAGTCAATGGTAAAATAATGATGCAGACGGACAATATGGCTACCAGGTACATACCAATAAACAAAGGGGAACAAGATTGAGACAGTTATCTCTGAAACCATTAGCCATGTGGCTTTAGGCCCTGACCAGAAGAATCTCTCTGCTGGTGATAAATATCCCAGGTTTCAACCAAGAAGATTTCCTCAGCCGACTTCATGAGGACAAATATAAATTTATCAAAAAAAAATACATTTTAAGATAATGGGGTGCTTCATCCTCAGACCTATCCACCACTACACAAAACACAAAAAATGCTGGAGATTTTCCATCCAGGGCACCAGAGAAGAGCTCAGTGGGAAAATGCTCTTTTGATCAAATGGTCGACAATATGTCTACGTTTTTTCTCAGATCTCACTCATTTCATCAGTAATTGTGAAACTATGGTAATCAAGGGCAAAAAAGATTCTATAACCACCAGACTGTCCAAAGTAATGGTTGTACCCGGACCTTGTAAAGCAGTCTCTTTTACAACCAAACAACTGTCTTGCAGACCAGATCTATTGACCAGACATCAAGGGCAGATCCAGTATTCAAGCCTTCAAGCAGAGAATGTGGCTGCATGTTTAATGAGGTCAGAGAGAATGGTCATGTGAATCTACTTACTCACTGCATGCAGAAACTAAAAGCTGCTAAATTCCCTTCAACAAGATTCTGTTACTCGTTAAAATGGAAACAGGTTTCCATTTGATGGTAGAGCAAAGGTCACAATCCGTTTTCATGTCAGGAGCATGTGACATTTCCATTCTGGCTACATCTAACCCAATCAAAATGATTGACTCCATCAATAAAGGTTCATCTAAATGCGGAAAGAACTTACAGAAAATCACTATAGCAGGTGTCATTCTTTCAGATTCCAGCGAATAAATGCTTTTAGAAGGTCTCAAATAGCTATTTCCACCAGTGAAAAGACCCTCTACCCCATGGAAACTCAACTTAGTGCTATCGAAACTAATGAGTCCACATTGTGAGCCTACACATAGAGCTACTTTCAACATCTTTCATGATAAACAGCTTTTCTAATCGCAATGTAATCATGAAGGGTTAGTGAATTACATATATGAGGTATGTGGATTATCTTGTACAGGGCCTCCTAGCCCATCAGCGTTAGGAGGAGCTGTCGCCAGTGCTTGACATCATTTTTATAGTTTTCTACGACCCTCCCCAGATTGTTGGTATAGAAGCTATCGCAATCTGTTGTTATGTAAATACCCAGATATCTAAAACCTATGTGTTCCCCTTGCAAAGGAGAATCCCACTCACCTCCCAGTTCCCACAGTATCAAGGGGTAAACTGCCGATTTGGCCCAACTGAGATGGATTCCTGTGTAGGTCCCAAACACCTACAGATAAAGGAGGATGCCATTTGCATAGAGCGAGATCACATATTCCCAGTCCGGGTCCCACTCCAGTCCCCGTAGTAAGGCATCAGTTTGACCCAGCGGCTCCTTTGCCACTGCAAAAAGCAAGGGGGAAAATGGGCAGCCTTATCAGGTGCCCCTGTCCAGGTAGAATTTGTGTGAAGTTGCCCCAATGACCCAAACTCGTGCCATCAACTCCCTGTACAGTAGCTTCATCCATGCCATGAGGGAGGAGCCAAAGCCCATTTTCTGCAGGACCTCCCAGAAGTATGACCACTCCACAGATTCGAAAGCCTTTGCAGTGTCCAGGTTGGGAGCAAGGCAGGCTCGCTCACACAATTTATGCGTGCCAGGTATTGGAAGAGGCTCCTCAGTTTGTGCTAAGTCGCTCTGTACAGCATGGAGCCAGATTGGTCGGCTGCATTTAGGGCGTCCACCACCCACAGCAGACAGACAGTATTTCAGCCAAAACCATAGTTTCAACTTTCAGCAGTGAGATTGGCCTGTATGATGAACAGTCATCCCTTGGTTTCCCTTCCTTATGAATGAGCACCATTGTGGCTTGCCTCCAGTCTCTGGGTAGTATTCCATCTCCTCACGTGCCAGCAGCTCTTCTAATTATTTCAGGTCTTTCTGCTGCTTCTTCTGTTTCCCTACTATATGGGCTATCAAGTGGTCTCTCAGGGCCAATTTCTTTGCCTCCAAGAGGGTCGAGTCAGAGCTAACCAACCCAGCGTTGCCCTGGAGGCAATTTGCTACCTAATTTTTGTGCTTTCAACTTATTTGCTGTTTGTGGTGGAAAAAAGTGCAAATCCAGTGGATGATCCCAGAAAGCTATTCAATTCTAAAAAGCAGACAATTCTGAATTTAGCAGTGAGCTATCTGTGTAGATCTCTTAATGTTTTCCAACAGAAACTAATCACTGAAATAAAACAATAATGAAAATGCGTAGGAAAAAATAGCCATTGGTGACAACATTTTAAAGTTTTGTCACAATGGCTGATTTATAAAAGCAATATTTCATTACATACGATGGACCCTGCTGGTCGCATGGATAGATAGGGTTTGTCGTTTCTCACAAAACACGCAATATCCAGGGCCAACAACTGAGTTGAAGCTTTAAATGATTTTTGATTGTGCACTGCCCATGCATCAATTCCTACTGTAAAATATAATGAATAAAAAATGGATATGAAGTAAATCTATGTATTTCGGAAATGTGAGAAAGATACTGAGTTTGGAAACAGTGGTTATTTGCACATCTCTGAATTTGGGGTTACCCACACTATCATGTGAATCAGAGGGCATCTTGCAAAATGCTTCTTTCTTCCATTCCATGCTGGCTGACATTTAGAAGCCAAAAATGCCTAGAAATCCAATTTGTAATAACAAATGTTGCACTATTCTATGTTCCCACGGATCACAAATTTCCAAACTTGTCCCAAGATAAATGGTACCCCACTTAAATGGTTATGCCCAGCACCTGCAACAGGATAGGCCCATAAACGCAAATATTTCCACTTGAAACTATACCTTTTTTGCAATTCGGTTACCAGTGAGGTCTTGCGTGTAGGCTCCGTCTGCACCCAGACAAACCTACCAAACTCAGACACTTTTGAAAACTAGACAGCCAGGAGGACCCAGGATGTTGTGACGCACGTGGAATTTACAACGTTTTCTTATGCAGACCCCCTTACATTCTTCATACTTTGGCTACAAACACACATTTTCGTCATATTTCTGTGATGGAAAGTTCTGGAATCTGTGGAGATCAGCAAATTTCCAAACACTCAACATTTCCAAGTCTCCTCATAAAACCAGTACCCCACTTTTGTAGTGGCCCAGCACCAGCAATAGGAAAGGCCTCAAAACACAACATAGAAGATCATATTTTTCCACTCAAATCCAATGTTTTTTTGCAATGTGGGCGCTGTGGATTTAGGGCTTGGATCAGCGCCACCCAGGGAAACCAACCAAACACAGGCATTTCGGAAAACTAGACACCCAATGGAGTTCAGGGTTGTGTGACTTGAGTAGATTTCACAAATTTTTCTTAGTCAAGCCCTCTCAAAACATTAGCGGGAACACACAATTTCCTCACATTTCTGTTAGGGAAAGTTTCAGATTCTGCAGGGATTCACAAATTTCCTACAACCCAGTATTCCCAAGTCTTGCGATAAATACGGTGTCCCATAGTGTGGGTGAGCACAGGGCTTATGATAGGAAAGGTCCCAAAACTCAAAATGGACAGATACATTTTTTCTACCCAAAATGAGCTGTAGAGTTTGAGCCTGGGCTGGACTGTCACCAACGGAAAACTACCATGTCCAGATATTTCCAAAAACTAGGCACAAGATGGAGTCCAGAGTGGTGTCACTGGTGTGGATCTTACAACATTTTCTTATCCTGAAGCCCTTATGAACCTCAAATTGAGGGTAGAAACATGCATTTTCCTTTCATTTCTACGTGGGAAAGTTTAGGAATCTGCAGAGAGCCTGAGATTTACTTGAACCCCGCTTTCTCACTCTTCTCTCAATAAAAGTGGTGCCCAGTTTGTGTGGTTGGGCCCGCGATAGGAAAGGCCCTAAACGCAACTTGAACAGATTGGATTTTTCCACACAAAACAGACTCTTTTTTGGCAAAGCGGGTATTTGGGGATTGAGATTGGCCACCACCCAGCAGAACCAAACAAATCAAGACATTTCTGAAAACAATATACTCGGGGAATTCAAGCTGGTGTGACCTGCGTGGATCTCATGATGTTTTCCTAACCAGAAGCCCTTGCGAGCCTCACATTTTTATTTGATAAAAACACAAATTTTCGTCACAATTCGTGGAGCGAAAGTTTTTCAGAATCACTGTGGATCCACAGAGGTCCAACCAACCAGCATTCCCATCTGTCGCCCAATACAAAATGGTTGTGTAGGTGGTCCCAGTACCCAAAATAGGAAAAACGCAAAATGGACTGGTCAAATGTCTCCACTCAAAACCAGCACTTTTTTTGCAATTTGGGTAGCTGTGGATTTTGTACCAGCGGTTGTCCGTCACCCAGGGACACCGACCAAACCCAGACATTTCTGACAACTAGCCACCTGGGGAAGTCAATGGGAGTGTGACTTGTGTGGTTCTTACATCATTTTCTGATCCAGAAGCCCTTGTAGACCTCAAACGTTTGATAAAAACGTGCATTTTCCTCTATTGCAACTTCTGGGGTGGGGCTGTGTGCCAGAGAGGGCTGCTGCATTCTTTTTTTATTTTGGTGCCATTTAGAAATCTTAGGTGCCTGGTTGGCTTTCTGCCCCTAACGCCAGCATATTGGGCAACAAAACCCCTATCTCTCCCGGGGGGCAGCAGAAAGACATTATGCCCCAAAGCCATGGTACGATGCTCCAGCCCCTTTGTTTTACCCAAATGTAATATCCCTGGAGTGTAGCAGACTTCCTACCTCCATGGGGGCATTTTATGGCAAACCTCTCCAATCAGGACAAACCTCCTATGCACCTCCCACGGGGGGAAGAGATCTCTACTGCCACTTCTGACCCTCCAGGATCAGAGCAGGAAGGGGGTTGTGTTGGGGAGCACCACAGCAAAACCCAATAGCTGCTGCTTCAGTGCCAGGCACTTTGATGTGATCTCTATGTCAATAGATTCCTATTGTGAACACAAATTATGTGAAGTCACGTCAATAGAGTCTATGGAATTTTAATATCTAGAGCATTGTCTTTATCCAGTCCTACATCTCTATTTATCACCAATAATAAGCATTATAGAATGTTGTGTTGTTTGATGACGTCTGCTTGGGTTTTAAGGTGGACTGTGACATCATTCACTAGTTGGCCCCTTTAGAGTCACAAATGGTGTGATGGTCTACAATGACATTGTGTGCAAACCACAGCAGGGTCAGGCTCAAAGAAGAGAATAAGCTTGTTCCCCAAAATTTGTGACAAGCAGGTTGGACATCAAACACATCCTGTCAGGTATTGTTCTGCAATGTTAAGTAGTTTGTGTGGTTTGACTCAGAAGCAGATAATCAGATACACTTCCCATCCAAACAATGTAGCAACTGACATTTTCTACCGAAGTTTTCTGTTTTTCTGATCTCAGGGCTTGAGTGTTATGTATCTAGTATTTCGTGCTATGATGAGTTTGCAGTCAATATTTGAAAATAAGTATTTCAGCCAGGCAAAGAAAAGGATACTTACCTGCACAAATAATTTTGCAGCTCAAGGCTACTCAAGATTCACCTGTGTGTGCATCATCCTGCCACCTACTGGATGAATTCGTAAAAGCACCTTGTTAAAATGCCTAAAGCTTTTGGGCATTGACCGCTGGTCATGCTATGTGATCCACGAAGACGTTGAGAAGACAACAATGCCCCATAGAGCAGACACCATTTTCACATGGTTTTATTTATGGTACATCTCTAAAACGGCGAAGAGGGAAAGGAAAGTGAGAAGCGAAAGAAAAGGGGAACACAGTGCCTATAAATGGTTTGCTGTGTCAGCATGCTTAGATGCATGTGCTTGGTGTGTA
The DNA here is from genome assembly GCF_964263255.1 of Lissotriton vulgaris. Lineage (NCBI taxonomy): Eukaryota > Metazoa > Chordata > Amphibia > Caudata > Salamandridae > Lissotriton > Lissotriton vulgaris. The sequence goes on along the minus strand of NC_141699.1, from coordinate 139,665,374 downwards.
TATCTATGTTTTCATATACACACGCAAAGGCCCTTGTGTGTGCAAAAGATATGGGCTTTGGCAGAATTTGTTGAACTACAATGCTATTCACAGTTTAACTGAGGAAGACTTCAAGCTACAGAACAGGAATGCATTATAGAAATGCACATAATATAAAATATATAATATAGCACATAGTGCTTTCCTATAGTTCTGTATTTGATAAAATGGTCTGTGTGCAGCCTATGACGTTAATTCAGTACAGAGGATTATGTTGGTGCCTTCTAGCACCTTTCATAAGATAGTAAGCAGGCAGCGTTCAGTAAAAAAAAAAAAGAACATGGCATATTCAATATGCTGCCTTCCCGAAGTATTTGATCTTGCTATATTATGTACTACAATCTGCTTAGACAATAATAGGCTAAAGTAATCTTGGTGCAACAATTTTTGTTAGCACCCCCCAAGAACCTCCTTCCCACGGATTCTCTCACTGCCACCCACCAACAGTGCCCATCATGTTTCCATAGTCCCACTCTCACATGCATTTCATTTGTTTTATAGCCAAACTCAAACCAGTATAGGGTGTCAGAGCACTTTACATCACACACATTACACAGAGAAAATGAATCATACAAGTGTAAATTAGTCTATAGGAAATGTTACACAATACAATGTGAATTACAAGGTGTAGGAATCACATGTCATCCATACTAGTAGGCTTAATATTTTATGAGTGTTTGAACTGGAGAAACACGACCTCAGGGATGAAAACTTACCACAATGGTAGCCAAAATAACCCTTTTTAGCATTATTGTTAAAACCTATACTATGTAGGTTGAATGCAGCTGTTTGATGACAGTTCACAGGTCACTGTGCTACATTAGGATTGTAACTTATGAACCGCAAGTAACAAAAGCCATACTGTAACAAAAGCAGTAACCCACTGAGCTATCTACATGAAATACTGTTCCTTATTTGCACGGTACATGTTCTCTGCAACAGGCATATTAACCCTCTGCACTACTTTATGATGAGTCAAAACTGCCAAAATTCCCATCGACATTTTTATCGCTGCCTGAAAACTGTTGGACACAAGGAACACTGCAGCAGATGGTTTTCAACCCATAAGTTATTTCAAAACATACCCCCCTCCCCTCCCCTCTAGATTAGAGCCATGTGTGGCTGAACCGGTCGCACACCTGCCCTCACTGGACCAAAGTGGACTTCTGGCAGGTCCACTGGGAGGAAGTTGTCCAAGTCAAGTCTTGAAAGAACAACTGTACTGTGGTCTTGAGGCACTGGTCTGCAACAACGTAATTAATGTTCTGCACAACAGTCTCAGTGGGAAAGTTAATGAAATGTGCGGCTGGAGGTTATGCTTTTGTTGAAAGTAAGGCTAAATATTTTGAGACATCAATTACTGCATGGTTAGAAGTCCCTGGTGCTGCAGGAGGCATTTAATTAAAGATTTCTCTGGCATGTTCGAGAGTGTGAAAGAAGTAAGGCGAAATTCTGCCTTTCAAAGGTTAAGCTTCAAATGGTGAAATCTCACCCATTCTTGACTGATATTGAGAGTGTGGGCCGGGTGTGAAATGTCCTCAGGCAAAGAGGGGTTGACGTACAGCTGTGTACTATCATTTGTTGAGAATCACACCAAGGGGTTTGAGATAAAGATTAAAGAAGGTTGGATCCACTTTGGAATTTTGCGGTACTTGCTGGCATAAGTTAATAGGTGAGAGAAACAGTTTGACAATAGTATTCAAATGTGATATGAGCCACTTGTGGATAACGCCACCAATGCCCACAACCTCTTTCAGAGTTTTGATAACACAATTTGAATATGGCTCGAGGTGTGCTGGTGAATTAGATGTAGAGACAAAGAAAGTTTGATGGATTTCACTATTTTCTCAAAGGAATTGCATGAATTCTACACATTGCTTTCAGAAAATTTGATTCTCAAAACATGTTGAGAGTAACTGACTACCTTTACATGTTTCACGATTCACAAAATGTGGAGAAGTGTGGCTCACCGGTTAGAGGTAGAGGTCAGACCCAGGACTAGGGTTCAATCCCTGACGCTGCAGGGTCCTGAGCTCAAAATGTCCACAGACATGATAATTCTCGCCTTGGTGCCTACTTGAATCGTGGGTTCACACTCTGCAACTCTGGGCAATAGCTTGCTTTATCTCCACTACGGCCCCACCGCGATGGGATGCCTGACTTTCACCTTGGGGATGCCCAGTAGGGGTTATCTTGCAGGGAAAAGCCAGGACGGGTTCCCAAAGCAAGTGCCTTGAGACCTTACAATGAAAGGCGCTGTATAAGAACGTACGATTTATTTACTTATGTTGGTTGTTTGCAGGATTCATTTTTCTTGGGAGAAACCTTCACATTAAAAATGAATCTTTTATTTGGGACTAGCAGTGGCGTGGAGGGATGTGGCTAGACTCTGTGAGGAAAGTAACAATCCAAAATAGATGCCTCTCTCCAATGTAGATTAGTGTTGATCTGGGTGTGAACAATATATGCTACTACACTCTTCCCCAATTTTTTTAAGCTACTATGGACTGGGATAAACACATGGATGATTATGTGATGTGGGCCTCAAATGGTAACAGTGTGACACCAAATCAACCTCTCCTGACTCCCAACCCCTTGTTGGTATCTGCAAGTTGCTATACATTTGCACAGGAATGTACTTAGGTCTGTTGTGGGATGGCAGATTGGGAGACATACTCCAGTTGACATATCAATTCAGCTTTGTAATTTTAGTATATGTCTTTTTGTTATTTTATGCATTTTAATAAATCAATAACAACTGTTTTAAAAAAGATGTGCCTGTTTATACAGCCTTCCACATACCCTAGAATTATCAAGGTTGTAAGTGAGAGTGACTGTCTCAATGTTTTCCTAATCACTTTTAGAAGTTTTCTTTCATCGTACAGCACTCTAGAGAACCAAAACTGATGGTCTGGGTCTAGCGGATGTATAAGTGTTTTGCAAGGCATGAAAGACTGCATGGACTTGAGCTTGATGCAGGCAATATTTGTTTTCATATCCTGTAAATCAAAAGTAAAAAACAGTCCACCAGACCATACATATGCCCCCCAACCAGCCAAACAACTTGCCCACACACTGAAATGGCAGACCTGCCTTTCGGCCACTGCCTGATTACCCTACAGGTCAGTCCGACCCCGGAGACAAAGTTCAAATAGTTTTAGGGAGTAGTAGCCATTAGGGAGAACACAGATGTTCTTGCTGGAAAGAGACAGGATTATACTGTGAAGAAAGTCCGTAACCACTCCTCAGAACAGTTTGCATAGCATACAGGCAAGTATGCAAAGTTGCATCTCACGATCTAACATGCATCAATGAGATTTGAGTGAGGGTGACAAAGGGAGATATCTTTGGAGTGCAAAACTAATATCAAGGTTAGGCAATATAGAGAAGAATTAGTTGACAATAAATACAAGATCAAAGTTACGCGAAAGGTATCCAAAGGTGATGGAGCTTGTCGTTACCATCAATAGAATAGTGAGGTAATGAAATCCGACCTAACCTTTATAACAGGATAGGGAACGATGCGAGTGTCCCAAGTGTGCCTGGAAATAGGGTCCAAATAGTACATAAACAAGAAGCTCAGACTGAAAGAATCAAGTTGGAAGTATCAGGCACGCAATGATTTTAATGCTGTTCCTGCTCATGAGAGGAATCGAGGTAGCTTGGAGGGTGAGTTTCAAGCAGCCAAAACACAGACGAGGGAACAGAAGCAATCTGTATGAGTTGAATGGGTTAGGAAAGTTGAGGCCTGTAGGGGAGAGAGGTGAAGGAGCAGCCGTTACCAATACAGAGTACAGTCAGGGAAGAATGTCAGGGATAAAGAGGAAACGACATCACAAGAGAAAATAGAAAAGAAGGTAGGTGGGAGTGTCCTAGGATGAAAGAAAAGAAAACTGCCAAAGCGGTATCTGTGGTGGAAGAGGTGAGGAAGCAGAAAAGGAGCTGCAGGTGAGAGAAACATTAATGATGGAAAGTGGGGGGAATAAAACTATGGATAAAGAGGGGAAGTCTTGTGGGTTCAATTCGAAAATATGTATTTGCAATGAGAAGTCGTCACTGGATGAGGTGTAGTGATCCTAGGGTGTAATTGCCTTAGTAGCAGGAAAGGAGTCAAGCAGTGAGAAGGGCATTAGTCGCTAGGGAAAACTACACTAACATAGATGCAGTGGAAAGGATGTGGGTGGGGTGCAGGAAGGGATGGAAAGTAGAGGTCTTAGGAGGACTGAGAGTCTGAAAATGATGGTCAAATTATGAAAGCTTACCTTCTTGCCATACTTAAAAACGGAAATAGAGAAATTGGGTGCAACAAGTGAGGAGAGGGAGAGGCTGACACATTAGGGTCAAAATTATTTTTTCAATGTAGTATAAAAATGAAAGTGTTTCGAAAAGATTTCACTCCAAAGAGCAGTATTAGATGAGAAAAATTTGAAGTCGGTTTTGAGACTGTCATATATATAGTGTGAAACTGGTTAGTAACCCCTTCGATGCTCATGACGGAACGGTTCCGTCATGAGCATCGGTTGAGCTGTGATCCGTTGGCTCATGAGAACCTTCAGCACAGCGCGAGAATTCGCGCCGCGCTGAAGGTGTTAAAAACATCTCTACATTTGTGCTTTATTTTTTTTTCAGTGACGTGTCAATCACTCAGTCAGTATTTGTATGAGCGCGCTCATCACCGGGGGGGAGGAGGGGGTATCCAGTTTGTTAGACGGACCGGGAGGGTCGGCCGAGGTTACGGGGAGAGGTCTCCAGGGAGAGCCGTCTCCAACGACTGTACAGATAAGTAACTTCCCCCCCACAGACGGACACCACACAAGGTTGAAGGTTAACGAGACTTTATATGCAATTCTTAGGTTACGATGATGGATACAAGGAGGTCTGGACTCAGGGGTCCCCTCGGTTCTAGTCTCTGGTTTAGGAAAGGGGTAGCGGGACAGTCTTAGTTACCAATGAGTACAAAATAGCTCTCAATCCTCGAGCTCGGCGCTCTAGATGATCGGGCCGTGGAGGAGCCAAGCAGGTCCCGAGATGGATGAAGGAAGGACGACGGTCCGCGGCGGAGCCTGCAGGTCCCGGTGGAAGATGACGGTTACAACGGTCCGCGGCCACGCCAGCAGATCCCGACGACGATGAAGGATGAAGGTTACGACGGCTGTGGCAGCGCCAACAGGCAGGACGATGGTGCACAGGACAGAGCTATGGCAGCGCCAGTAGTCCGTCCAGGATGAGTTCCTCTTTACGTCTCTCGACTCCAAGATACAACTGCCTTCCTGCTCTGGAGCTGCCCCAGTTATCGGGCTGGCGGGCTTTGATGTCCGGACCCTCGCACTTGGAGGTCGGGAGGTCCGGGATGGGGGAGTCCAGACACCCAGCAGGGGGGTGGAGCCAGCGCCCGGGGAGGCGATGGGCGAGCGGCACTTGGTGGGGGAGAACCATCGGCACCTCTTTCTCCCATTGACTTGCCAAGTAGCCCGCTCACCTCCTGGGTGGAGGGTGGTGCCGGAATGTCTGAGGCCGGGCCAGGCCCAGGGTTGAGGTCGATCGGGGGCCAGGCGGCCTCGTGGTGGAGTGTCCAAGATGGCGCCCCAGGCTGGGCGCGTGGGCCGGCAGTGGATCGGACCCACGAGGTCGGCAGGCTCGAGGGCAGGGGTCCCTGAGGGGACGGAGGACGTGCAATGGTGGTGTGTGGTACTTGCGGGACTGGGCTCAGGCCTGGTTGGGCCGGGGGAGAGCGGCCCTTCATGTGGCCTGTCCAACATGCGTCCCCCCCAGCTGAAGGCGGGGAGAGTTACCCATCCTCTTGGGGACTCTCCTCGTCGAGGCGGAAAAACCGGGACAGGCCATCCGCGTTGGCGTGATCGGGCCCAGGCCGGTGTTCGACTGTGAAGTCCATACCTTGCAAGGAGATGGACCAGCGTAGCAACTTTGGGTTCTCCCCCCGCATATGCATCAGCCATTGCAGGGGTCGGTGGTCGGTCTGCACCCGAAAGTGGGTGCCGAAAAGGTAGGGCCGGAGCTTCTTGAGGGCCCATACCACAGCGAAGGCTTCCCTCTCTATGGTGCTCCAGCGTTGCTCCCGTGGTAGGAGTCTCCGGCTGATGAAGGCCACCGGTTGATCAAGGCCTTCGGTGTTCACTTGAGACAGGACTGCCCCAATGCCCTGGTCGGAGGCGTCCGTCTGGACGACGAACTCCCGGCTGTAGTCTGGGGCCTGGAGCACAGGGGCGGAACACATGGCGGCCTTTAATTGTTCAAATGCAGTTTGACACTCTGGGGTCCAGGTGACTTTCTTGGGGTGGTTCTTTGACGTGAGTTCTGTGAGGGGCCCCACTATGGTACCATAGTCTTTTACGAACCTTCGGTAGTAGCCCGTGAGGCCCAGGAAGGCTCGTACCTCGGTTTGGGTGATGGGGGGCTGCCAGGCCTGGATGGCGGCAATTTTCAGCTGTAGCGGGGCCACTAGGCCGCTTCCCACCTGGTGTCCGAGGTAGGTTACAGACCCTTGCCCAATTTGACACTTGCTGGCCTTGATCGTGAGGCCAGCTCGCTGAAGGGCTTGCAGCACTGCTCGGAGGTGGTGGAGGTGCTCGGTCCAATGGTGGCTGTATACAGCGATGTCGTCTAGGTAGGCGGCGCTGAATCCTTCGAGCCCCGCTAGGACCTGATTGACGAGCCGTTGGAATGTTGCTGGGGCATTCTTCATGCCGAAGGGCATGACCGTGAAATGGTAATGGCCATCGGGGGTGGAGAAGGCAGAACGTTCTTGCGCCCGGGGTGTGAGGCCGATCTGCCAATAGCCTGCGGTCAGGTCGAAGATGCTGAGGTAGCGGGCAGCTCCCATTCGGTCGACTAGTTCATCTGCCCGGGGGATGGGGTGCGCGTCTGTTCTGGTGACCGCATTCAAGCCCCGGTAGTCGACGCAGAACCGGAGTTCTGGTGTGGTGCCGGGGGCAGCTGCTTTGGGGACCAGTACGACAGGGCTGGCCCAGGGACTGTCTGAGGGCTCGATGACCCCGATCGTGAGCATCTTGGCTATTTCTTCCTGGATGCAGGCCCGTACCCGGTCTGGCACGCGGTAGGCCCGGTGGCGGATAGGGGGGCTGTCCCCGGTATCCACATCGTGCACACACCAGGAAGTGACACCCGGGGTGAGGGAGAACAGGCTGGCGAACTGTGATAGGAGGGCTTGACACTCCTGGCGTTGTTCTCTGGTGAGGGCCTCTGAGAGCCGGACCCCATCCACGGAGCCGTCTTGCTCTTGAGTCCGTAGGAGGTCAGGGAGAGGCTCGGAGTCTTCTTCAACCCCAGTGTCTGTGGCCATCAGGAGGCTGAGCTCTGTTCGCACAAAGTGGGGCTTTAGTCTGTTAGCGTGGAGGACCCGGAGAGGGTTCCGGGGGGATTCCATGTCGATGAGATAAGTGGCAGGACCCTTGCGCTCTATTACTTTGAAGGGCCCCGTCCATTTGTCTTGCAGGGCGCATGGCTCAGTGGGGGACATCACCCAGACCTGTTGGCCAGGTTCGAATTCAATGGATGAGGCATTCTGGTCATACCATTTTTTCATGTCCTCTTGACTGGCCTCTAGGTTGGCCTTCGCTAGTTCTCTGAACCGCCGGGTCTGGTTGCGGAGGGTGAGGAGGTACCGGAAGACATCTGGAGGGTTCTTTAGCGGAGGCATCTCCCAGCCTTCTTTGACGAGACTGAGCGGCCCTCGCACTGGGTGTCCATATAGCAGTTCAAATGGGCTGAAGCCCAGGGATTTCTGGGGGACTTCTCGATACGCGAAGAGGAGGCACGGCAGCAGCACATCCCACTGGCGACGGAGGGGCTCTTCCAACCCCCCGATCATTCCCTTTAGCGTGCGGTTGAACCGCTCAACGAGTCCGTTCCCTTGAGGGTGATAGGGGGTTGTGAATCTGTAGGTGACCCCGCACTGTTGCCAGAGGGACTTCATGTATTTGGAAATAAAGTTCGTGCCTCTGTCGCTGACGACTTCTCGGGGGAAGCCCACACGGGAGAAGATCCCCATCAGGGCCCGGCCGACCACCGGGGCTGTCACAGTTCGCAGGGGAACAGCCTCAGGGTAGCGGGTGGCGTGGTCCACTAGCACCAGGATGAATCGATGGCCTTGTTTTGTGCGTGGGTCCAAGGGCCCCACAATGTCTATTCCGACTCTCTCAAACGGGGTAGTGACCACGGGAAAAGGTTGCAGGGGAGCCTTTAGTTTGCGGCCGCTCTTCCCACTGGCTTGGCACGTGGGGCAAGATCGGCAATGCTGGTGCACATCGTTTCTCATTTTGGGCCAGAAGAAGTGGGTCACTAGGCGACTGTAGGTTTTATCTTGTCCCAGGTGTCCTGCCAGAGGGACATCGTGGGCCAGGTTTAACAGGAAGTCTCTGAAACGGAGGGGTACCACTAGTACTCGGTTGCTCCCCAGCTCGGCGATTCTTTGCTCGCTGTACAGCAGATCATTGTCCCAGTAGACCCAATGAGTTCCGGGGGTATCCCCTGCGCTTTGGGCGAGCGCTTGCTGGCGGAGTCCCTCGAGGGAGGGACAGGTCTTCTGTTCTTTGCGAAATTGTTCTTGCGTGGGCCCCCCTTCTTGAGGCCACTGGTCGAGGTTAGCGAGGTCGGTAGGTTGAGCTGGTTCGGCGGGAATGTTACGGTCGGTGTTTTCGGCCGGGGCGACCGGAGGCGGTGGCGCCGGCCATTCGGGTTCTTCTGGCTGGTGGTTGGCACGGGCGGCCATGGAACGGGTGGTGACGCACGCCCAGTCTGGGACGCCCAACATCCCCAGGTGTTCCTTTCGCTCCACGGCGGCCCACGGAGAGCTTTCCAGGTCATTGCCCAGGAGGCAGTCTACGGGGGCATCGTCTCGGACCGTCACTTTCAACATGCCGGAGACCCCCCCCCATTCGAAGGGGACGCAGGCCATCCGACACAGGCTCTCCGAGTTATCGGCTGATCGTACCGGGCAGAGAATGTTCGGTAGATACTGTTCTGGGGCCACCAGGTGACAGCGGACGGCTGTTACACTGGCCCCGGTGTCACGAAGGGCTTCGGCCTGGTGTCCATTGATGCTCACCCATTGGCTGTACTTCTGGGTGTTAGCGGGTAGGGGGACCCGCGGGACCATGTCTTTCCCCCCTAAGCAGGCGAGAGTCATGGCGGCTGGCTCCCACTCTTGATGCTCTTGTTCGTACTCTTCCTGTTCCTCGGAGATCTGTTCTTCCCCTAGGGCTGCAGCGGCCACTTGGCGGGGTCTTGGGCTCTGGTACTGCGGGCAGTTTGGGTCGTTCGCATAGTGGCCGACTCGTTGACATCGGTGACACGTGACATTGGCTCTGTACCCCGGTCGCGCTGGGGTGCTGCCCCGGTTGGCCGGGGGGGTGGTGTTGGTAGCGGGGGCGACCGGGGCGTTGTCTCTTCCTCGCCCTTGGCCCCCTCCTCCTCCTCTGGGTCGGTGCTGACCATTGTTGTTCCGGTTCTGTTCGTAGGACCCATTCCGGCCCACTCTGGTGATCTCCCACCGGTCAGCTTCGGCTGCGAGCTGCCGGGGATCCGTTAACTTGCTGTCGAGGAGGTGTTGGCGGAGTTCAATGAAGCAATTGTTCGACAGATGCTCCCATACCATCAGGTTAAATAGTTGCTCGTAGGTCGTGACGTTGCTTCCTCGGATCCAGCCCTCGAAGGCTCGGCTAAAGTATGTTACATAGTCCACCCAAGTTGTACCCGGGATGCGGGTGCAGTCTCGGAACCTCTGACGGTACATCTCGGGTGTGAGACCATAGCGGGTGAGGAGGGCCGCTTTCATATGGTCGTAGGAGGTCATCTGGTGGTCCGGGAGCTGTAGTAGGGTGTCGCGGCCCTCATTGAGGAATCTTCCCCAGAGACCGGCTCCCCAGTCGCTTCTATCGATCCGGTGTGCAGTCATAGCGATTTCATAGGCTTTAAACCATTGCTGGATGTCGTCCTCTCTGAAGTATTCTCGGACAACATCCTTGGGGATGTGTACCTTTTTGTCTGTGGCCCCTGGGGTGGGGGGTCGCTCGGGCACCCCTGCTTCTTTATTCTGCTTGCGTAGGTTGATCTCGGCTAGGTTTCGTTCGTGTTCGTACGCTAGTTTTTTTTCCTCGAGCTCCCTTTGTCTCTGTTTCTCCTCTCTTTCTTCTCGGAGACGCAGGTGCTCTAAGTTGATTTTTTGTTCGGCCAACTTAAGTTCAACGTCCATTTTAAGTCGGGCCATTTCTAGTTCGTGTAGTCGGGTCCTTTCTCTTTCCTGGATCTCGCCTTGCGAGAGACCCGTTCTTTGCCCTTCCGGGGCCGTGGTCGTTTTTTCTACGGTGCTTTGATCAGGGGTTCCGGCAGCCCCGGTTTCTGCCCAAGATTCTAGGGCATGCTTAAAATCGTCCTTGGTACTCAGTCCGGTGGTAGCGATACCCAGTTCGATGCAGAATTGTTTAAGTTCACGATGGTTGTACTCCTCCAATTTCTCCATTTGGAATTTCTCGGTTGATCCGCTCTCTTTCGTGGTCATTGTGACTTCGTCGTGGGGTGAGCTACTCTCTGTACGTTTATGCGGTGATTCGGATCGCGCCGCTGGCCACCAATGTTAGACGGACCGGGAGGGTCGGCCGAGGTTACGGGGAGAGGTCTCCAGGGAGAGCCGTCTCCAACGACTGTACAGATAAGTAACTTCCCCCCCACAGACGGACACCACACAAGGTTGAAGGTTAACGAGACTTTATATGCAATTCTTAGGTTACGATGATGGATACAAGGAGGTCTGGACTCAGGGGTCCCCTCGGTTCTAGTCTCTGGTTTAGGAAAGGGGTAGCGGGACAGTCTTAGTTACCAATGAGTACAAAATAGCTCTCAATCCTCGAGCTCGGCGCTCTAGATGATCGGGCCGTGGAGGAGCCAAGCAGGTCCCGAGATGGATGAAGGAAGGACGACGGTCCGCGGCGGAGCCTGCAGGTCCCGGTGGAAGATGACGGTTACAACGGTCCGCGGCCACGCCAGCAGATCCCGACGACGATGAAGGATGAAGGTTACGACGGCTGTGGCAGCGCCAACAGGCAGGACGATGGTGCACAGGACAGAGCTATGGCAGCGCCAGTAGTCCGTCCAGGATGAGTTCCTCTTTACGTCTCTCGACTCCAAGATACAACTGCCTTCCTGCTCTGGAGCTGCCCCAGTTATAGGGCTGGCGGGCTTTGATGTCCGGACCCTCGCACTTGGAGGTCGGGAGGTCCGGGATGGGGGAGTCCAGACACCCAGCAGGGGGGTGGAGCCAGCGCCCGGGGAGGCGATGGGCGAGCGGCACTTGGTGGGGGAGAACCATCGGCACCTCTTTCTCCCATTGACTTGCCAAGTAGCCCGCTCACCTCCTGGGTGGAGGGTGGTGCCGGAATGTCTGAGGCCGGGCCAGGCCCAGGGTTGAGGTCGATCGGGGGCCAGGCGGCCTCGTGGTGGAGTGTCCAAGATGGCGCCCCAGGCTGGGCGCGTGGGCCGGCAGTGGATCGGACCCACGAGGTCGGCAGGCTCGAGGGCAGGGGTCCCTGAGGGGACGGAGGACGTGCAATGGTGGTGTGTGGTACTTGCGGGACTGGGCTCAGGCCTGGTTGGGCCGGGGGAGAGCGGCCCTTCATGTGGCCTGTCCAACACAGTTGCTGCGTGGGGTAGGGCTTATTCGAACAGCCTGTTCTTGAGGTCGCTCCTGAATTTGGCGAGGGAGGTGGGGGGGGGTATCCAGTTGCTGCGTGGAGTAGGGCTTATTCGAACAGCCTGTTCTTGAGGTCGCTCCTGAATTTGGCGAGGGAGGTAGCAGTTCGGAGGTGGATGGTGAAGTGGTTCCAGGTCTTGGCGGTGAAGTGGGAGACGGTGCGTCCGTCAGCCCGGGTGCAACGGATGCGGGAGATGGTAGCAAGGGCCAGGGAGGCCGACCGCAGTTGTTTGGTAGGCTGGTGGAAGGTCAGGCGATGGTTCAGGTATTCTGGTCCTGTGTTGTGGATGGCTTTGTAGGCGTGCGAGAGCAGTTTGAAGTGGCATCTCTTCTTGACGTGGAGCCAGTGAAGACTACAGAGGTGGGATCGTCTGGGCCGGTCCAGGATGGCTCTTGCTGCTGCATTCTGGATGATTTGGAGTCGTTTGAGGAGGGTGGTGGCTCCTGCTCAGAGGGCATTTCCGTAGTCAAGGCAACTGGTGGTGAGGGCTTGTGTGTCAGTTCTTCTGGTGTCTGTTGGGATCCATCAAAAGACCTTGTGGGGCATTCTGAGGGTATTGAAGCAGGTGAAGGCGACAAGTTGACCTGACTTGTAGCTTTAGCCCCTTGGCAGAGTCAGCGAAGTGCCCACTTTGGACATATGCCTTCCATTTTATCTGTGCTGAAGGTTCTAATGAGCCAACGGATCACACCTCAACCGATGCTCATGACGGAACCGTTCCGTCATGAGCATCGAAGGGGGTAAAGAACATTTATGGGTGCAATCACATTAATGTTACACTATTTCCAGAAAGACTTGAAGAGCAAAGGATTTTGAAAGAGTTGAAGCGGATTACCCTAGGTGACTACAGAAGGAGGAGAGATCAGAGGGTGGCATAGCAACGGTACCTATTCTCAAAGAGTAGTAGGAAGAGTGAGTGGAAACATGATAAGCTTAAACAGGAATGGACCTTAAAAGAAAAGAATATGTGGAACAATACATCAATCTATCAGTAGAAATGGGCCAGAGTGAAATGAAACCAAGAATACGAGTTTGTATAATCGTCTCTGAGGCATAAAGAATATGGCTGCACTCTCTCCTGCAGGCCAAACTGAAATTGTAGGTCCTTGAATACCACAAATCAAATAATTAAAACCATCACCAATGGGCTCAGTGATGAGTCTGGTGGTCCTTTAGGGATTGAGGAATCGCAGGTATGGGTATGAAGCACCTCTGGTAATGTCCAAAGAAGGAACAACACTTTTCTGGTTGAGAGCGGTGTACTGAGAAAGAGAAACAAATTGAAAGAGTAAGGAAGGGAGGGAGGGGTTTCAATAGTTTATGGAGCATGCACCACAGATTGAACTCCTAAAGAGGCAAGAGCCAGAAAAAGAACACACAAATTCACAGCATTAGATTTGGTAGCTGGTGTATTAAAGCTAATATTAATGAGCAATGAAACAGTACCCAAACTGACTTAAAAAAAAATAGGCATGTAAACAAGGGCAGAGTCTTTTACCTGAACACTCACAATACTTCCTCTTCGACTGCTGTTTTGACTTTCGGAGACTGTTTGATTGCTGTAGCATAAAGCGTCAAAGCCCAGAATCCCTCCGACACAGTCGCCAATCAGACAAACCTAAAAAAAAGGATTACATGTGAGTGGATACATTGTTGTATTACACAAAAAAACAGCGCAAGCAGTTATCATTCCAAGGCACATTGTTTAAGTGCTGGTGGTCTAGACAACATAGAAACAACATAGAACTTCCTGCCCACCAGTATATCACTTATGGAAATTGACAAATGTTTGTGGTATGTTTATTGAATATTGAACCATTTCAAGGCAGATATGTGTTTAATCATGCTTGGTGTCTACTTCCTTTTGTTCCCACTGGTTCTAGGCATCACATCACTGTAGTCTGGCACAAGGAGGTTAGATTCAAGTCAATGTAGACTGGGATGGGAAAAACCAAGTGTAAGTCGAAGAGTCTGGCTGTGTAACAAAGGGCGGGGGTGAGGGGGTGGCAGGAGTAGTTGGAAAAATATAATGAGGGGGAAAGAAAGCATGAGATTGAGAGATGGATCTTTGGGGAAATAAGCAGACAGGGTTATCATATGAAACAGACAGAATGAGATACATCAAGAATGAACATAAAGCCTGAATGCTAGTCAAGAAGAAAGTAAACAAGATTGAGAGACGTTACAACTGGGTCATGTGCTAAAAATTGATACACAGGAGGGGACAGATCTGCCCGACTCATCCCCCCTAGAGGACTGATTGCTCACGTTACCCATACCGGACAGTGTGATATCCGCGATCTACAGGAAACTGATGAACAACTCCCCTGACGGATATATGTTGATACCACGCATACTTTTACCACGCATACCATTAGCACGCAATTTTACAACGCATTATCCCTTACAACGCATACCTTTACAACGCATGACATTACATCGCAGCTACTATTACAACGCATACCATTACAACGTAAGTATAAGTATATAATTTTTTTAAATAATGTAATTAATAATTTTTTTAATAATTTAATAATTGAAATTACATTTTAAGAATTTGTTAATATATATGTTAAAAATACCCCTGTACCCCAAAACCCAAACCCAGCCCTGAACCCTAAAAATACCCCTGTACCCCAAAACCCAAACCTAGCCCTGAACCCTAAAAATACCCCTGTACCCCAAAACCCAAACCTAGCCCTGAACCCTAAAAATACCCCTGTACCCGAAAACCCAAACCCAGCCCTGAACCCTAAAAATACCCCTGTACCCCAAAACCCAAAACCAGCCCTGAACCCTAAAAATACCCCTGTACCCCAAAACCCAAACCCAGCCCTGAACCCTAAAAATACCCCTGTACCCCAAAACCCAAACCCAGCCCTGAAGCCTAAAAATACCCCTGTACCCCAAAACCCAAACCTAGCCCTGAACCCTAAAAATACCCCTGTACCCCAAAACCCAAACCCAGCCCTGAACCCTAAAAATACCCCTGTACCCCAAAACCCAAACCCAGCCCTGAACCCTAAAAATACCCCTGTACCCCAAAACCCAAACCCAGCCCTGAACCCTAAAAATACCCCTGTACCCCAAAACCCAAACCCAGCCCTGAACCCTAAAAATACCCCTGTACCCCAAAACCCAAACCCAGTCCTTAACCCTAAAAATACCCCTGTACCCCATAACCCAATACCCCTAATAAATGTATTAGAAAAAGATAAACTTACCTATACTTACGTTGTAATGGTATGTGTTGTAATAGTAGCTGCGTCGTAGTGTCATGCATTGTAAAGGTATGCGTTGTAAGGGATAATGCGTTGTAAAAATTGCGTGCTAATGGTACTTTGTGGTAAAAGATGCGTGGTAACGGTTGTACACCCCCCTGACCAGTTGTGTTCCCTGAGAAAAACATGGACGGACAACCTAGGTGACATGGACGACAAGGACTGGACTGAGGCCTTGCAGGGCCCATGTCAAATAGCCATCCGAGCCAGTTTCAGACTAGTGTAGCTCATACTTCTCCACAGGGGTACTACTCGCACATTCTTCTACACAAAATTGGGACGGCTGAGACTTTGCAAATGGGTCAGGGGTTGAACCCAGGAGGGGACCTTTTTCCACAGCTTATGGGAATGGCCCGTGATCCAGGGTTTCTGGTGAAGGGTGACAAATATGATGTCGGTACAGGTGCCCCTCAACGCCAACTGGTTTTTACTGATCATACAGGGAGAAGAAGCCTGTACCCACTATACCAACATCTGGCAGACAATGGCAGCCAGATTGGTGAAACGTAACATTGCAAGGCAATGGTGGGGGAGGCGGTGAACTCCCTCCGAGTGTTGCTGAATGAAAGGTAGATCTAGACTGATGCCAGAGGGCTGCGGAAGTAGTAAAGAAGAGAGTGCTCTAGAAAGTGGGAAAGGACTACCATGGGAGAACAAAGCAGCACAGGATAGAGCAAGGCTGGGCGATCGTTAGATTAGGGTGGTGAGGGCCAGAGGCATTTTGTAGCCGTAAAAGCACCAGAAGAATACTTATTGTTTACTGTCAAGTGCTTTCTACCTATATTATGCGTCATACTGTATACTGTGACATGCTCTCTTGCTCACAATGTCCCTTTTTGTACTGAATTGTACGATGAGCTTTGCTTAATAAAAAGTTTTCAAAAACAAAAAATAAAGAGCGAGAGAATGATGAGGGAGCAATATGGAGAGACTAAGAAGAAAAAAATTTTATTACTTTTTTTTATTTATTTGGCACATGGCCATTTATGAATATCAATCTTTAAACAATTCCTTAATTTAGTATTCATATGTCTGAGCAAAATCAAGGAATACAATTCTAGGCTGAGTGGATTATCCAGGTATTAGTGGTTACAACTGCGGTGTTTGGGCAATTTCATTAGGCCTCAGAGTTCCCTTTCTATACCTTAGAGTTCACTTAGGGATCACTTCTTTTTCAGTCGAGTCCAAAACATATAGGCCGTCACAAACCTGGGGGAATCCAGGTGCCAAATATATAGGAATCCAAGATCTACTTAAATCTTTTCGGACGTGTGACCCTTTTCGCTGCACCAGGAGGAGGTCCTTTTAGCACTTCAGCCAGTGGCTAGAAGAGATTTTCCAGCCAAGCTATTCCTTTTGAACTTTAAGGCTTTCAACCAATTCCAGTCTTGAGACCTCACATAAATCCCAGGTTGCCCATAGGTCTAGTCATCCATAACCATCTGATATTATTGTGAATCATAATGAGGGCTTGGTATCTCTTTCGGTTTTCAACAGGAAGCCAATGGAATCTTTGAATAGTGGGTATCACAAACTCCTTAATTAAGGAGAATGAGATCCTTGAGTATATGTCTATTTGAACCTGTCATAGCGGGCTCTAACCTGATGCATGAGAAGTGCCTCCAGCAGTCCCCCAACAGGACGTCGGAGACCACTCTGAGACAAAGAGTAAGAAAAGGGGCATAAAAGTGAGAGGGGGTGAGCGAGACTGAGGTCAATAGATAGAGAAAGAAATGTAGATGCAAATCAAAGGGACCAGAGAAAACAAGAGGAAGAGGGAAGAGGAAAGAGGAAAGAGGAAGAACAGAAGACAGAGAAAGGGCAAAAAGTGTTTGAAAGACATGGAAATGAGAACATCAGAGTGAGGAGATATGTATCAATGGTTTGTGACAACAATTGTGGTTACAAACCATTGAAAATGACCAGCTTCCCAGAGGAGGTGGTAACCCATTTGCAAAGGGAAAGCTGTCCCGTTGGACTACATCCCCTTTGATAACTGGGCTGGCTGGCCTTGGGGGGAGCAGTCGTCGGTCCAGAGGACCACTCTCTAAAGCCCCAATTTCTTCCCAAAAGGGATTTTTTTTAATGCACCACCTGTTCCTCTACAAGGAACATGGGCTATTTAAAAAAATGTTTCCCGTTCAGGAATGCAATCACGTGAGTGATAGTCTACTGTTCCCTACAAGTCAGTCTCTCTATCTGTAGCCAATCACAGGTGGTTGCAAATAGTGACCTGCTTAATTAGCATTCATTATACAGTTCATTCAGTGGACCTCTGTGACTAGAGATTTTGCAGTGCACCCAGTTAGCATGTAGGAGGCATTATAAAATTGAAGACTGGTACCAAAATCACGGCACGCAGTTTGCAACCACTTTTTGAGACCAGTCTTTGCATGCATAGGGCTATAAGAGTTCTATTTACTTTATACTCTTTCCTTGGCCCACCATAACCACTCAGCACCTTGAGAGGCTGCATGTGACACAAGGGATAAATCATATATGTAATCAGGGTTAAAGGGTGCATCATGTCTCTTTCACTACTCAAAAATGTTTGGTGAACCAAAGTTATGGGTGGATGAGAAGTAAAGCAAGAGACAGCAAGTGAAAGACAGAGACTTGTGTGGAGAGAAATGGAAACCAGAGTTGAAAGGCAGATGGAGCAAGGGCAAAACAAATAAGGGGAAGAAAGTGAGACAGGACATCAGAGGATTAACTATACTAATTTTTGGCTAACAAAGGTTTGGCAGTGATAAATAGATATAAAGAAGATTATAGATGGATGGGTGAACAGATGGATGGATTTATAACTAGTGGCAGATGTAAAAGTGGGTGGAGGATAAAGGAGAGATAAACTGTAAAGAATCATCCGGAAGAAAAATAGTAAAGAGACGGTAATATGAAGAGCTGTATTAAAGTAAGGCAGAGTAGGGGTTTTGACTATACCGTTTTCCAGCCTGGACGGCAATGAACATCTTTCACTGGCGTTGGCTACCAACACTACAAGGTGATGACGTGTTTATGGGCTGTCCCTGATCCAAACAGCCTTGGGACCACTTGAGCCACTGTAAAATCCCTCGAAGCTGTAAGACGGCTCAACTCCTCCCACACAGTTTTAAGTGCAATTGATTTCTGTTCAAACATTTCAATTACACATCATTAGGCTCTGGTCGACAGCACAGCTGCACCAGATGCAGCCAAATGAAGCGGAGGGTAAAGGAGGGGGGAAGATTTCTGCTCCTTTATTAGCAACTCTTCTGCAACTGTAACAGCTGGGAATCAGTATTTGTCAGTGAAGCTAGCACACTAGTGGAAAAAGTAGGAAAATGTATTATTTATTGAGAAACAACCAAGATTTCTTTATAAAATGGGTGGCCCAGGCAGAAGCAATATAGGTAACTGAACTAAAACAAGCACACCCTAAAAATGTTTGCATGTAAAATGTGAGAAACCTTTCTAAGGACATATTGCTTTTTATAATATTTTAATGTCAGAGAAATGTTTTGTAATTCAGGTAGCACAAGTCGAAATTTTAGAATTGATCAAGAAAATTCTTGACTTGATAAATAAAATCTTTGTACCTTTGTATTTTGTTGAATGCACCAGTCAACTGATAAAAGCGTGAACTGAAAATGAGAACTAAGGAGGAATCTGTATCAAAGCGGAAAGACGCTTCAAGATCTCAATCTCTGGTTGAAGGCGAGCATTGGGCCTTGATGAAGGGTGACCGAAGGCTGCCACTTCCAACTTAAGTCACCACAGACCTTCAGCTTCATTGCAATATTGCTTATTTAAATCACAATTGCTTTTTGAATCACTTTGTAATGGAGAACGATGAAAAGTGACTGATTTAGTGTGGCTGACTGCTGATGGCATAACTATTTCAAGCTGGAGATCTTCAAGTGACTGTTTCTAGAAACCGCTGAGTCAGAGACCTTTCTTAGTCAAGCCAGCTCCACCTGAGCTCGAAAATGTTTATTCTAGATACCACTAAATCAAGGGAATAAAAAACATAGAACAAGCCTTCTCTTCCCTCACCCTTCACCCTGTGGACAAACTTCCCCCATCTGAAAATAACCTTCATGTAAGAAGAACTGAAGTCAAGCTTTTTCTCCATCCGCCTTTCTGCACTCTGAACTGCTCACACAGAAGAATCAGCCATTTTACACAGAACGTGTGAATAAATGGATCAACAGAATCTGCGTATCTGCCGCTCTCCTCCTAGAATGCACTTCTTCCATGTTATCTATGAACGTATCTCCTAGAATGCACATCTTCTATGTTATCTATGAACGTATGCCTCCACTAACAATAAACCAATGACATTTGATACGCTGAATTTAGTAGCCACCCCATGCAATTGTAACCAGCTTATGACAACATTTAATTCTGTGTTTATGTAAAGCACTCCAGAGAACTTTAGGAACTAGGTACACCCTACATAAATACTATTAATGAAATAAATAATAAATTGGTACAGCATCAATTAACATGGCACATCAATTTTCTGCATATATATATATATATATATATATACACACACACACACACACACACATATATATATACACACTCACACACACACACACACACACACACACACATATATATATATATGACTGGGCGCCATGGATGCTGACTGCTAAGCGGTGAGGTCGGTGTGGCATATCAAATTTTATTCACTTTGGTCTTCTCCGGCCCATCATGTGTGTCCAATATTTCATCACATCAGGGTGTTCTTTGCTCATTAGGTCAGAAAACGTTGGTCCATATTTCTTATAAAACATTCAAGGTGCGGCCTTGCAATGGAACATTATTCAGACATGGATTAAGTTACAGGCCTGTTACATCCACACTTGGAACTGTTGCAGTAATTATTGCACGGACTTCAATTTAATAATTCCGGTGCAGGGGTTTCTGGATCTTGTGCTTTTATCAACTTGCAAAGATTTTTCGGAGGCTGACATGCAGTTCGTAAGTGCACTCAGTTGGTACTAGCTGTGCCCCGGGGATTATCCACAAGACATCATCTCCTTAATATGTTCCAGAAGGTTTATTTAAAATGTAATCAAAGCAACATCCTGTTTTGTTCGCCGCATTTGTTATCTGGGGAAATGTGTTGCCTTTTCTGAATCTGACAATATTTGGGTTTCCGACTTTCATAAATGAATCAATGCGCACGCCTTTTAAAGTATGTTTTATTTTGAAGTAAAAAAGATTGGGCTGCACGCTTTTGAGAGCTTTGGTGTCGTAACATTATCATCTGCCAATTCACTTATGAATGCCATTTTATATGCTTCTTCGCCGGCTGAGAACACACTGACAATGTCTTTATTGTTACAATAGAGTTACCCTGCACACATGTTGGTCCTTTGTCCCGCGCTAGTTTCGTTTTGGGACAGTATAGGAAAGATACTAAGATTGAAAGTGTTAATTGATGCACCTTTAACATCTGAAATGATTCTGTTAGGTATACAGCCAAATCCTACACCTTTTCAAGATCTAATTTTTATTGTGCTGGCATGTGCAAGGCTAGTCCTGGCTAGAGCTTGGATAGCTGATCAAGCACCTAATGCGAATGAATGGTGGTGTTTGGTTAAAGAGATACATCATATGGAGCTATTTCTAGCCAGAAAAAGAGGAGTGAAAGCAATGATTAAAGTAAAGAGAATATGGGGAGGCATGTTTTATACATCCGAAACTAACTAACTTGATTTGAAGCTGTGTCCAACTCTAATTTAGATAAGATTGTATTTATTTGTGTAAATACTTCCTGTATTGAATTTATTTGCCCGTCTGAGTATTGTTTATTATTTACAAGTTTTGATAAACTGCTTTATGTAATATTTTTGTAGACACTGGAAGTTATGTACAATAAAATTCTGTTTATTCTGTTTAAATCTGCCTGTGATACCCACAAATAAAAAATGTTTAACAGAGTTACCCTGCATTATGCTGCTGTTTAATTTATTTGACATATTGCACTATGCACTTTACCTTTTTAAGATGTATTGAAGATTTTTTTCGTCTTGGATTAACCCATGTAGTCTGTTCTCTAGGTCTATTAGTGCCTGTACTAGAGGGAAGGGCTGTATATAGTTTGGATTTCATGGCGTCAAATGAGATTGATAAAGCCTGCTGCGCAGGCGAAACACGTCTCTCTATCTTTGCGGGTTTGTGGGAGACCTGAATCAAATAAATTAGCCTTATACTCATCGACCATGAGTACATGGCATTTTCTCCTTGGATGGATGTCTGGGGGATATATATATATATATATATATATATATATATATATATATATATATATATATATATATATATATATATATATATATATATATATATATATATATATATATATATATATATGTGTGTGTGTGTGTGTGTGTGTGTGTATGTGTGTGTGTGTGTGTGTGTGTATGTGTGTGTGTGTGTGTGTGTGTGTATATATATATATTATATATGTAGATACACACATATATTTATATATATGTATATATACACACACCACACATGTATATCAGCCGGATCTCAAGGTTTTTTGCACAATTAAAAAAAAAAAACAATTCCCCACAACCTGATTTACATTATTTACATTATTTGCAGATATTTTCACCGGCAGATAAAACTCTGTCAAACACAAAACCCTTAAGCATGGAGAATTTTCCGCTATACTAATTTAGGATTAGAGGTGGTATCATGGATATTCCTATAAGAGGGGCATGGAGTTGCCCATACGAAATGTAGGGAGTTCCATCAGAGACCCTGTTTTGTGAAAAGAACATTCAAAAATATTGTATTCTTTTTTAAATTAGGGTGCATTTGCAGCTTAACCTGGTATATTTTCCAGCTATAGCAAATCTTCTGATTGAATGTTAGGTCTGTGCATAGAAAGCAATGATTTTAATACATTGATATGTCTAGTGTTCGGGATTCCTGAGAATCCCCTAAAAAGTCAAAAAATACCAAATATTTTAGAAATTAACTAACAATAAGTAGATTTACAACTTTTATGAAAACATTGAGAATCTGATCATAGACAATAAGCTCATCATTTTAAATTTACAACAATCTATTTTCACTTTATTAACTAGATGCAATAAAAAGCAGCATTTGTTGTCTCTCAAATTTCAGTGCCAGAGTTCCGATGTTTAACACCTCATTGCATTTTCTGTGATCAGTGCATAGTGCAGTAGCAGGCTATGTAGGCGAAGGAATAGGATATGGGGAATAGTAAAGGGGATTAAGATGAGAAAGTCCAATCATATCCTCAGTGCATGTCATTAACTCACCTGGCCAGCAAAAGATGTACCTTCCGGTGACTTTAGAAAGTCTGCGTAGACTTGGTTCGCTCTATGGATGACTGTAGCTACGGCTTCATGATACTGTGGTGATGATGTTGCTAACAGAGGGAGAGCTGCCAGTGGGATATGATCCTGGCTGTTGGACAGGCAGCCTTCATCATAACTATAAGGGCTCAGGCTGTGTACACAAAGAGAGAAGAAAAGTAGTGAAGAGGCACAGAATGAAAATAAACAATTACATTCCGTAACCCTGGGTTTCTCAACTTAATCAGACTCGACCTCCATTTTCCTCAGGCTCATCAGTGTTGTGATCCCCGCTTCATCAATTTTCGATATCATGGCGTCATGATCGATCAGTAATATTTTAGGCTTCACCTAACACATCATCATATTACCAGTTTCCAATATCACCACTGGGGCCAGGACATACACATTTGAGAAACTCTACAGTAGACAATACACCACCAATAGGATGCAGAAAGATATTCTATGAAATGCCCAAGCAGATCGCATGCAAAATGTTCTCCCCTGAAATAAACATTAATTCCATCAAATCTGTCGAGACAACAGTCAGTCGCCCTTTGACATCAATTGTGCAATTTAGTTTGAAGCCAAGACTTCTACAATTATGACCTGGTGATTCATAACATAGCATATTCGCCACAGTCTTATATTTGATATGGAAAGGGCAGGCTTATTCTAGATTCAGGAGGTAGTGAGAACCCATTTGCTAAGTCCTGGTTTCACAAGATGGGAGATCCATGAAGCTTTGAGCACCCGACTCTTTCAGTCAAGATGTACATTGATGTAATAGTTTTGCAGATCAGAGTATTTCATACATGTACTTCAAATCACAACTGTTAATCTCCTTGAAAGCAACTATATCTAATAATTGTGACAACATTCTTTAAGAACTTGTTTTAAGGGCAGCTAACTTTCCATTATCACAGTGCAGAACACGTTGTGTGATTGTGTGTGTGGAAACACTTGGCGCATGCAGAGACATTAGAAAACGTTTGCTGGTGAGCAGAGGGACTTAGAGCCATCTTGACTTCTCGCTACTGCCATTTTTAAGAGACAAGATTAAAAAATGTACAACTTTGTTAGACAAATGGAATGAAATTATCTGAAGCCCCTTAAAGACTAATGGTAAATATTAAGTCCCTGGGATGGGCAGACTAAGAACTAGATGCGTTCCAGGAAGAACCATTTAGCCATGAAACTGGGATACTTCACATGCAGTCTCAGATATACAACTTCACTTAAATATGCTTGGAAAAAATATTGGATTCTGAAACTGCGCAGGGCACACAACACAGTAACACTTCCCTGGAAAGGATAGTTCATTGGATTTCCCATCAGAATCACTTCCACCCAGGTGAAGTCTATTAGGCTACTTTAACATTGTAAAACCAGGAGACTTATTTGTTAATCACAGGCTCTCGATCTACCCAAATTGTGTGCTCTTGGGAAATTGCTTTTGGAAGTTATTCCTCTCCTTCCTTTTTGGTAAGTAGCAGTGTGCTGCTGTCTCACATCTCCTGCAAAAGAAAACTGTTTGATACTAAGCAAATCATACTGTTCCTGGGCAACTGTATACTAATCGCATTAAGTGTGAGCACTATGAAACACGGGTAATGGAGGAAATAAACACAAAGGTCTATTTCCAGTAGAGGACCCCAGGCAGTTTAATGGCAGATGGCTGTATTTGAATCACTATAGTTGAACGGGCTCTAAGATACATGGTGCAGGAACCCTCCTATGCTGCAGCTCTTCCCTACCAGCCAGGGACAGGCACCCCTTTTACAGCTCATAATCACGGAAAGAATGAGAGTTGGATACTCTCTCGGGTTGCCCAAACTGTCCCACATAGCGGCTTCTATCGCCTCTCCTGCTTGCCCTCTGAGATGATGTAGTGGTTTGAACCACAATGCAGGAAACTGACTTTCTGCAGTGCCTTTTGGAGGGCAGAGACACAGGCGACCCAATTACTGGATAACCCAGAAAAATGCAAGACCGTTGGCTGCCCTAACTTGTTTTCTAGACCAACGGTTCTTGACCTGGAGTCGGTGGACATTTTGAAGTCTTTGACACCAACTCAGCCGGTCCACAACAGTTTAGAAATTTTAATAATATAAGCAGATTAATTCAATGTATATGGATATGAAATATGCTCTATAAATGTTTAGGAAATTGAATTTGGAGGCTAAAAATTCAGTTGGGATCTTTAGCTTGATTAATTGGAGCAGTGCAATATTTTATTTTTTTGTGTGAAATGAATACAATGTTTCGCATATAGTCCCTGTATGGGGAACAGTTTGGGTAGGTGCTTAGTTCTCGCCAAATTGGATTATCCAGAGACCTTAGTGCTGCATTCTTAACCCGATTACATGCTTTAAGAAATGCACCTCGCCTGACCAAACTCCGCTTTTGGAGACAGAACTCTAGATGTGCTTGGAATGAGAATTTTGGAAAATAAAAGACTGAGCGATCATTTTTATCTACTGATCGATCTAAGAGCGCAGAGTCCCTTCTGCACAGTATTTCACTCCTGTATGTCAGAGTTGGTACCAACTTTGCGCTAAAACTTTTAAGTAAAGGCTCAAATATTGGACCCTGGAGTGTTTTGCAAACGCAAAATTGAATGACCCAGCTTTGGCCTTTATTAGTATCTTATGATGATAAAGGACCCCCTGCTGTCTATGGTCACCCCGTAGGTATTTATACGTGTTTCTGTTTCCAAGGGGTTTCCCATTTATACTCCAGACTCATGTTTTTTTTAATCTTTTTGCAGATTTGTAACACTTTGTTTACTTTCGGGTTGATCTCCAGTCTATTTGCAGTGTTGAAAGTTATGAAGTTCATTTAACAATCTTTGGAGACCCATCCACGTCTTATTCATTAAAAGTAAGTCATCCGCATACAGGAGGTGAGATATCAACCTGACACCCAACTTAGGTGGGTGCTTATTTGCCTGATCCAGTTTCTTCGTAAACGTCTGCAATAAACAAGTTGAAAAGGAGAAGCAGGAGGATGCACCACTGCTTCAAGTTGGGGAACATATAGATTTTCCTTGAAAGTTTACTACCATCGTCCAACCTGTACACAACATTTTTATTGCCTTCAATAATTTGGACAAAATCCCCCATTCAACCATTTTCTGCCATATATTGTCTCTTAGCATACTGTCAAATGCAGCTTTGATATCGACGAAGCATGTGTAAAGTATTGTTTTGGCCTTAAAGGTGTTTTGCATGCACTTGAAGAGTGCCATAAGATTTGACAGCATTTCGGAGACGGTTATAGGTCTTGCAATAACAGGCTGACAAAGTACTCGGCCTCATTATCCATGGGAGTTATTAGGCGATCGTTTCCTGGATAACTTGTGTCACCTCCCTTGAAGATGGTGGGATAATTGACCTCCAAAAGATGCTGGACCGAGATCGAGCTTAGGGCTGCTTCATACACAGTGCATAGCTTGTCTGCCCAAAAGCTGGCATTCTCTTAAAAGAGGGCTTGGGCCAGACCATTTGACCCAGCTGTATATTTTATGCAAAATAATGGTTAACGGGTAATTTTTCGTTGGCTGTATTATTTTTATGGACAGGACACTTCACCACACTTCCTGGTTCCTAACCTTTGTGCAATGACAGGGGGGTACTTACTGGAACGTTGTGGTCCTGGGGCCAAAGCTTTCCAGAAGTTTACAACTAGGACTTGTGCAAGTTTGTATGGCAACTCAGGGGGAGAGATATTTGGGCAGCGCTGTCAACTGGGCATATTTCGAAGCTTCTAGGAACAGTCTTGTTCCTCTTAGTCGGTATTTCTTACATTTCTCGTGGAATAAAAACCAGAAAGTCAAATGTGGATAAATTAATGGCCAATATTTTAACAGAAGCACATCGTTGTCTATATATATTTAAGTAGTTAGAGTTAAATCGCTCTTTTTGAGCTGTTTAGGATTCATTTTTCAATACCACCCGTATTGCTCGCTACAAAGCTTGACAACAAGCCTAAGCAATCTATTCAATTTGGCAGACCATACTGTGGAAAGGCCTTCTGCGGATTCCCATCTGATTAGTGCTCATAAATCAAGTGCGCACTTTACATGTCCCCCCATCACACTCATTACTGCCAAAAAATGAGATTAAGGCCTGATGAATTGTGGCTGTTTTCGCAAGGCACCTTATCTCGAAGCCAGGCTGAAGGTGCGGAAAGATATCTTTCAGCAATAAAAGCAGAAGCGAAGCAGGCGCGCGCAAACCCCAGGTGTCGCGAGAGACCGCCCCCAACTCACTTGGAAACCAAAGAGAAGGCCTCGGAGCAGATGGCCGGGCAGGGGACCAGCTTGATGGCGATGCGCCCGAGGGCTGCCGGGTAATGCACTCTTATCACCGTATCGAACACGGAAGTGATGGTGTTGACGTCGCCGTGCTTGGAGCTCTGGTCTCCACTTCCGGTGTCCAGAATGTTGCCTCCGTGCAGCACCAGGACCAGCACGTGGATTTTGCAGGGTTGCAGGGATATCTGTGCCGATTCATCCTGCAGACAGGGAGGAAAACGAGAGTTTTCATCACATTAACTTACAATGAAGTGATGAGGCGCTTTAGGTAGGAAAAAGCTGAGACCGACACATCTTTGCCTGACCAAAATATGAAACTCCGGCCTGCACCCTGGATGTTGGTATGTAGGTATCAGAATAATCCACACAAAAAATGGAGGTTCAAGTTTGCAAGATTCGTTTAAAATGTAAAGGCCTTAGCTTTGTTTTCATTATTTATAATATAACACACTAAGCAGTGGCAAGACTTATGTAGATCACAAGTGATTGCGGGAAGGACAGAAATAAAAAGATGGGCACGGAGTAGGAAGGAGATTGAAATAAGGGTTAAGATAGAATAATAAATGAAACCTTGGTGTGGTGTGAGGTGGGATGAACCCAGGAAAAGTTTAGCAGTCAGCATTTGCTGAATTGGACAATCTTGCGGATCTTTTGAAGATACTAAAATAGAGAGGTGCTCACAGATTAGTTAGTAGGTCATTTCATAGTCTTTGTTGCCTTCAAACACCAGCTGAACTCCATGCATATCCCCCCCGACGAATGTGCAATTGGAAAAAAGGCTCCACATTAGTTATCCTCGAATGATTATGTGGAAACCATGGGCAGCCATGGTTTGTGCATGTACATATAAATCTGAACAAAAAGAAATACCCCAAAAAGTAGACCTATAGACGCCTAAACACCATACCACTGCTAATGCCAATGATGCCACTCAATCCCACAACCTAGTACCCTCTCCTTCCACAGACCCTAGTCATACGCTGCTCCCGACGAAGGCAATATGCGCTTTCAGCGCACTTACCCAGGTACTGACCCAAATGGAGCAGAAAATAGACTCCCTAGCGGCAGATATCCTACAACTACAACAAGACCTTCCCAACCGGATTAAGCCACCTTGCTCACACACTCTGGGTAGCAACACACCTTCCCCCATACAGCCTCTTCCATGGCCCCACCTGGCACCCCATGGACCACCAATCCTATGAGGAATCAGGAACATCGACCTAGCCGAGCTCTCCGCCCCATTTCAGAATGAGAAGCAGATGAGGTCAACAACTCCTACCTCGCAATAAGCCAGAACACGGCCCCTTTTGCAATCCCAGTTTTAGTGAGCACTAATAGAATCCCTAGACCTATCCTCTCGCCCAGACCCCCTGCTCAATACACTTCTATACATACAACACTGAGGCTCCCTGTCCTCTATCGTGCATGCTCCTCAACTGTAGATTAGCAGTACAACACGCCACAGATATTGCTGAAGTTATACTCGCGTAAGAAATAGACATCGCATTCCTCCCAGAATCCTGGCTCAATGACCATTCCACCCCTTTCCTACACCTTTGCACCCCTCGAGGCTACAACATCATCAGACACGACAGACCGGTCAAAACAGGTGGCGGCCTAGTTATCATTCACAAAGAATGAATACAGCTTACCAGATTACAATCCACAGAATACCTGACTCTTGAGTACCTAGGTGTTGAACTTACAGTCAAAGGCACTTCGCCCATCAAATTTCACACCACCTACCATCCTCCTGGTGAACGTACCCTCTTCGTTGAAGAACTAACCGACCTAATAACTTGTTTCTCCCTAACAGACACGGAAGACGTGTTCCTGGGTGACTTCAATATCCACTGGAACAACCCAGAAGACACTACAACCCAGAACATCTCCAACCTGCTTGAAATTACCAACCTCAAACAACTCTGCAATGAACCAACACACATCAAAGGAGCAACACTGGATACGATCATCACCAAAAATGAGCTGGTCTCTCTGAGATCGATTTCTCCCATTGACTGGTCTGACCACTACCTGTAACTGTTTAATATTGACTAACATGTCAGAAACCAACCAATACGATCTGACAAACCTAAGCACTGGACCAGGAACATCAAAGGAGTCCCCATAATCGAACTGGAATCCAGGATTCACGCCCATCTACAACCCCAGCCTTCCACTATGACGGCCGATGACCTCACAGCCCACTTTAATTCCACAATGACAGAGGGGTTAGATCAAGTAGCACCACTCAAACTCAAACATTTGAGATCCATCAAATCTAAATGTTGGTTCAACGTGGATCTTAATAGTCAAGTCAAGTCAAGTCATGAAGCTTTATTCGGTGCATATAAAATGACCATAAAAGCACAAAACACGTACATTGCATTACAATTACAGTGGATTACAGAATAAAAAAGCTACCAGAAAGTAACAGACACGATAATTTAAAAACACATACTTTTCCTCGCTGGATCTTAATAACGAAAGATGACAACTCAGACAATCGGAAAGGACTTGGAGAGTAAACCCTTTGACTCTTCACCTAGCACAACTTAGATCAACCCGGTTGGCAAATAAAAAACACATTTTTAGATAAAAGGCCACTTTCATCTGCAGCAAACTTGACCAGGTGAAGAACAGACCTAGAAAACTCTTCAACATTGTTAAAAGTCAAACAAACGTCACACCCCCACAAGAAAAAGAAACACCAGGGATTGATGAGAAGAAATCGCCAGCTTCTTCACAGATAAAGTGCGAAAAATGGAGCAATCCTTCATCCAAACCTCAAATCCTACCTCTCTGGCACCCTGCCTGGAAATCGAAGTCTTCAATATAATTGCAAGCTTGAAGCCTACTCCCTACACTATGATGGACCCCTTCCCATCCACAATAGTAAAAAAAAACTCAACCACATCATTGCCCATTTCTGGACAAAAATCATCAACTCCTCTCTCACATCAGGTTGTGTCCCAGGCTTCCTTCAGCTAGGACAAATCACACCTATACTTAAGAAACCAGGGGCCGACCCCAACGAGCTCAACAACCTCAGACCTATCTCCAACCTTCCGTTCCTAGCTAAAACATTGGAGAAGTGCGTTCTCCAACAACTTAACAAACATATTAATGACTTCAACCTCCTCGACACCTTTCACCGAAACAGCGATGCTTAATATTGCAGACGATATTCACAGAGCCTTAGATGAAGGGGAAGTCTGTCTCCTCATCCTTATTGACTTAACAGCGGCATTCGACACAATAAACCATCCAGCTTTACTTGAGAGTCTGAAAAGGTGCACTGGCATTAATGACACAGTACTAGAATGATTCACTTCCTTCCTTCAGCTCCGTTCGCAACAAATTAAAGTCAACTCCTGCCTCTCTGTACCAACACAAGTCAAACTTGGAGTCCCGTAAGGATCGATCCTCTCAACATCCCTCTTCAATCTCTTCATGGAACCCCTTGCAATTATTCTGAAACAAGCAGCGGTTCAATACCACCCATATGCAGATGACGCACAAATATACTACAAAATTAAATCACCCAGTGACGTCCGACACCTCAATGTCATGCTAACCAAGATCCAAACCTGGTTTAATGCAAACCACTTAAAGTTGAACCCGGACAAAACGGAATTAATGCTGTTCTCTCCAAAAAGTAACCACAACCAATTCAAGACTGGCTCAAGGAGCTTGATGCTCTTAACTGCTCCCTCGTCCTATCCGACTCGGTAAAGTCACTAGGCAATACCCTGGAAAAGAGCTTATCATTGAAGGACCACATCAAGAACTCTGCAAAAGGTGCGCTTTACTCTCTAAAACACCTCAAGAAAATTAAACCTTTAATTCCCCAAGATGATCTCAAGGCAATAGTATAATCCCTAGTCTTTTCTAAACTGGACAATGGGAACCCCATCCTAACAGGGTCACCAAAAGCTCACCTAGCCCCACTAAGGTCAGTCCTTAACATGGCAGCTCAACTGGTGTAAAAAGATTTGAACACATCACACCAACCCTCAACGCACTTAACTGGCTTCCCATGGAAGGTAGATGTATTTACAAACTGGCCTGCATCACACACAAGGCCCTTCATGCCCAATCCCCCAACTACCTGAACAGCAAACTGGTAAAAGCAGGAAAACCCAGAACTCTGAGAAGCACCAACTCACTTCTTCTCATCCCTCCGAAATTGAAAAAGAAAACAACCCAGTGCCGATCCTTCTCTGGTAATGTACCCAGGATGTGGAACGCACTCTTTATTGACCTGAGATGCAACCCCTCCTTCTCTTGCTTCAAAAAGAACCTGAAACTCCTTCTCCTCAACCAATACTTTACCGACAGATAACCTAATGGAATCCCCCCTCACTTTGACCTTCAAGGATGGAGGTTATCTGACTATTTCAACCACTTTTCTCCCCTCACTGTATACATATGTATTATGTCTTTGCTTATATCTTTATGTTACCTCATGTCCTGCGATGTAATGCAATTTTTATTTTCTTTTGTGTATGTAAAGCTCTCTGATACCCACGGGTCTAGCTAGCGCTATATAAAACTTTATAAATAAATAAATGAAAACCCCCATTCTTTTGCAGTGTGAGCTTGTATGTTTATTCATGCTGCTCCACACGTTTATTACCTTGTAAGCTTCTGAAAGGTTAGCTATGGTATATAAACAAAAAAGGGGGGAGAGAGAAGGAGGTTAAACCAGACCAGGTCGGCCTCCAGTCAGTATATGAAATACAGGAACCCTATGTGAAGGGTCCAGAGACCTGGTAGGTATTGTGTGGTTACTGCTTACTAAGTCAGTGTGTACCAAATATATGTAAGAAAGAAAAATTTCTTTCTAGAGTCCCCTCACTCACCGGGGTTGCCCCACGGTGACATGCTTCATCATTGGGGCCATCCCAGTTCTCTACGAAAAGGGGCGTGCTGCGACAAGGCGACTACGCTGGAGCACTGGTTTTGTGAGATGACTATGTGTGGTGCAAGTGTGGTGATGGTGGAGTGGGTGTGGAATTAAAAATACCGTGCTAGTGGGCCTCAACAATTTATTTTGCTCCTAGTGTGGTATAAAAAATTAAAAAGGGGTAACACTGTATTCTAACTTTTACTGAGCTAGATCAGTGTTAAGGTCAACATGTTTCAAGCTCCCCCAAGCTTTTCTTCAGGACCATACAGGGTCCAGCCCTGTATTGCCACTCCTGTTTTTCAAATGAAAAAAGTGTTTGCTAAAAAACTACTTATTTACATTAAACGCTGTTGTTAAATAAAACATGCGTGTTGTTGTACATACGGTTTGTATTCTACTTGGAATTATAAAAGAGTGTCTGATTACACCCCATGGTCTTAGGCAAGGGCAGGAACGCCTCGTGGAAACATTGTTCCTATCGGCCAACCCGCTCGGTACTACCTGATGCTTCCTCACCAGTATGCAGCAACTTAGTTGATTTTAAAACCCAATCAACTGATCTAACAGCTAAACTGGCACAAAGAGGCTACCCCAACCACCTACTTAACAAAGGCTTCAAACGTGCACGGAATCAACCACGGGAAGCACTTCTGGAACCGACTACGAAAATAACAACAACAGAAGTCCCCCTCACGTGTGTAACCACGTACGGTGCACTATCCAACCAGTTGAAAAAATCAATAAACAAGAACTGGAAAATCGTTACCAGCATCAAGAAGGACTGGCAAAAACCACTGTTTTCCTTTAAGAAAGGGCACAGTCTCAAGGATGCTCTGGTCCACACCAGACCTAAAATACTACATGCAACCCCGATGAGGAGTATCACTGACACTTGGAACCTTCCTAAAGTGACGGGCCACTTCCCGTGTTCAAACTGCTCTGTCTGTCACCTGACTACCCCTACAAAATCCTTGACTCTGGAACCCGGGAAAACCTGGTGGCAGAAAGCCCACACTAACTGTAATTCTGTCAATGTCGTGTACCTCGTCACCTGCCCATGCTCACTCCGTTACGTGGGAATGACAACCCGCAAAATAAGGCTACGGATATGTGAGCACAGAAGTAATATCAGGTGCAAAAAAGCTACGACAAGAATGAGTGACCATTTCCTCCAGACCAATCACACCCCCAACGACCTGAAATGGACTGTGATTGAACAAATCGTGGGGGGCCCCAATATATCTGAGAGACTGTTTGAAAAGGAACAGCGTTGGGTGTATCGCCTGGGCACCCATACTAATGGCCTCAATGACGACATACCTTGGGGCTCTGTTCTCAAATAAATGACTGAAATAAATATCTGTTATCCCAAGATCTGTATCTGTTCCCACCAACTCCCCTTGTCTGCTACGGTGTTGCTTTAACTTTCTAAACTTTCCTAGATCAGTTTTATCACTCAACTGGTCTTGGTAACACCCATCCTGAACTCGTGAGCCAGTTATACTTTTGACTGACTCTGATTATACTCCTCACGCGCACATCAACTAAATTGCGCTCTTGTGTTTCCATTCGTATTCTAGTTTCACCTCGTCTGCGCATGCGCATTACGAGTAGTGTCACTGTCCCGAATTCCGAAGCAAATCAAGCCTGCGCATGCGCCTCCATCCGCGCGTAATCCCCGGAAGTGAGTACCCTTCCCGGACCAGGCTAGCAGTCTAGCCCTGGAGTACAGCCTCCACGCATGCGCGGTAGGAAGGCACAGACTCCCGGAAGTGGTGTCGCGCCTTTTTCCTCACCGGCAACGCATAAAACCGCCTTCGCCCTTCCCAACCGGATCGACGAGACCCGGTCCTGAGGGCGATTAGGCTTATCTGCAGGAGACGGACGCCGTGGGCGTGAGTACGAGTCCGGCTGAGAAACCATTCAGAGCTAAGTACTGTTAACTGCTGCTTGACCAGGTTTTGGTGTCCCTTTTCTTCCCTCTGTTTGGCTTTGCAGGATGTGCCAAATGCGCCGTCCCCTCCCTCCCGCGGTCTATGGGGTGGATTTTCATCCCTGGTGAAGTGAGACTCTCCCTCTTTCTCGCCACTTTTTGACTGCTTCATTGCTGACTGGCCACTGGCCATCTGGCCCATTGATCGATGAGTGACAGAATGTTGCGTGTTTATTCTCACTGCCATTTCGCCCTCATTTCACGTATCAATACCCTCCCCTGTGCACTTACACAGTTAGATTTTGCAAAATTGGCAATCTACCTTGACAGTGCCACCATATTAACAATATGACTTATCGTGTAGCCTCAGCCACCGGCAGAGCCACGCACCTCTGCTATCATGCATGAGTGGTGCACCCTGGCACTATGAGCACTAGTAATAGACTGAATTTGGCTAAATCAATTGACAAAATATTCTAATTATGTTTCTTTTGTCTTGTGTTGTCTGTGTTTTTTAACCTTCACAGGTGCCTTTTATTTGTAGTCTCTAAATTTTAGAGGCTGGAGGTGTGTGCGTCCTACCTCCGGGTGGTGAAGCCCGCCTCTGTGTTTTTTTGCACTTCACAGACTTTTAACTTTCAAGTCCTCTGGTAGGGTGGGCCTTAGAGTGCCCATACCGCCGAGGTTTAACACCATAGGTCCTGACGAATGCCAGGTTAATGATACCACACCGGCTGAAACATGTCCATGTTGACCATTCACATCTTCACTTAATGCTAGTGGGAGTAAGACCATCCAATTAGTTGGCCCTACTCACCTACACATTTCTTAACCTTGTCTTTGATTAAAATTAAATTTTTGACACATACAAGGCAATTTTAATCTCACCACTTGACACTATTCACGTATTTTTTCACATAGCCCTCCCATCACAAAAACCAGCTCCGCAGTAATTCTGGCGTCGAAGCACACCGGGGTGACATTCGGTCACACCCGGTGGGGCCCGATGATGAAGCAAGTCACCGACCAGGTCGGTGAGTGAGGGCTTTCCTAACAAACCTATTGGGCTTTGTTGTTTCCTTGTGCTCTGTGCCTGTTTCCACCTTAACCAGAACAGGAACACTCTTTTGTTGTTGTTACATATGTTGAGCATCCCCATAAGCATCTTGTTGTGCTGTGCGTTATGTATGGGGCGTTTATCCAAAAAGAATTGGGTTGCTTTTAAGCCATCAACATGCCTGATAGATGTATAAAGCGAACAAATGTCCAGTGTCATCAGTAAATAGTTCTCATTCCAACTCTGCTGAGATAGCTTACTCAAGAAGTCACTTGTATCTCTGATGTAAGAGTTCAGCCCCTTAACCCATTCTTGTAGAAAGAAATCAATGTACCTGGATAGGTTTTCTGTCGCACTATCGATTGCCGATATAATCGGTCTCCCTGGAGGCATAAGAGGGTCCTTGTGGATCTTGGGCAAAAGGTAGAACGTCGGAATCACCGGAAATTCTTTCTTGAGAAACTTGAATTCCTCCATGGAAATCAAGCCGCAGCTACGCCATCCCATCAGCTTTGCATTAAGATCATTCCAAGCCATTTTGATAATTGAGATATTGGTTTTTCGGTAGCAGGCAGTGTCGCTGAGTTGTTTTTCAGCCTCAGCTACATAGCTGTCTCTTGTCCACAGGACAATATTGCCCCCCTTGTCTGCTTGCTTCACAATTAGATTTTCTTCAGATTTCAGTTTTTTCACCAGTAGATTATAATTTTGGTTTTGTCGTGCAATGGCTTGGCTCTTTTTATTTGTGTTTGTATAGAGTTTTTTGAGATCTTCCACCATCAGATCCTGGTAGGTATCCAGGTTATCGTGTGCCGAAATGGGGTTAAAGGTGGACTTCGGCCTGAAAGGTGTTATCACTTTCTCCCTACTGGTACTGGTGATGGCAGCCATGGGTGGTGTATCTGAATTCAATGCATTCTGTTCAGCTTGTAGTTCCCAGATTTCCTCGAAGGAGGAAGCCTCTCCGGCTGTTAGTAAATCAGGGCTCAGAGTTACGGTGGTATCATCTTTGTTAGGTTTTGGTCGCAAGCGATGGAATTTGGTCAATTTTAGTTTTCTATGCATTATATATATAATAATATTTTATACACTTTTTCACTGAAAAAACTAAAGTTTCAGTGGCATTATTGTTAGGTATTAAAATGAGACATGAGCTAACGTTAAAAAAAACATTGAAATACGCAAGTCATAGTTTACTCAAAAACTATGGCCAACGCACATCCTGTCCTTTCTTTATATGTCCTAAGTTATGTAATATGTGGGGTCATAAGCAGTGCATGATAGAGCTACAAGTTATCGTTTTTGACTCAACTAAAACTGGTGTATTTCAGGGTTTGTTAAGCGTATGTCTCTCTTCAACACTTAACTATAATGTCACTTTACCTTTGTGTTTTTAGTGAACTTCTGTTTCGTAACATCTTAGAACTTCACCCAACTATAATGTCTCTTTAGCTTTTGATTTCCTTAGAGAATTTCTGTTTTTTAAGTCATATTTTATATTGTACCATTTGCCAACCCTCTGCAGGAGAGCAACTCCAACTAAGCACGGCCCTTGACTGTGTAGAGCAGGAATTGGCCGCAGGGTCATCTCCAATGCAAATGGCTAACCCTCTCTTGCACACAGACCATGGCAGTGCACAGCACGGCATTGGCCCCTGGCCTGGCCTCAAGCCAGGCCCTTCACCCAACCTCCGGTGGGCGTCCAACCCCACCCCACACCCAACTAACATTCTCTTCGCCTTTGAAAACATTTTTTTTTTAGTCCTGCAGTACTACCCCTGCCGTTCTCCCGTGGTACCCAACATGCAAACTTTCACTCGATGGTACCTCGGTACTGTGTAAGCTTCTTTGATGAAGCATGCAAGGTACTGCAGTACCGTCGGGTGGAAGCTTTTTTGCTGGGTACAACAATAGCATTGCAGGATCTCATGGAAGGCCCGTACTGGGTCCAGCAAGAGCACTGCAGTATCCTTGGTCTGAATTTTTAAAAAGTATTTAATATGTAGGGGTGGAGGCGCAGTGCATCTGGGTTCCCCATCATAAGTGGTTGGGGGTCAGGCAGTCCCTATTCTGCCACCTTATGCCTTTTTCAAAACAGTTTTCAGGGAGCGAGTCCAAGCCTCTTGAAATGGCAGCTGCAACCTTTTTTCGAACGTTTGCAGTTGGCTAATCATATTGTGTGGCTCCGTGGTGCCATCTTGAGTATTGTGGCGTATGTTTGTGATTTTCAGTACTGTGGGAGTCCAGATATCATCAAAAGCTTTACCAGGAGATTAACACCTTCATGATCTCCCCAGGCACCTTTATAAACTACATTTTCTCGACAACTTCTGAATGAATATACAACAAACAATGACAATCATACTTTCGGTGTAAAATTATAACTTTCTGCAAAATCTGGTGTAATTCTGCTCAGACGTTTTTTCTGTATCTAAGAGCAAAGATTTCTAAGGGAAGTAAAATGAGAAATAGATGGTTTAGGACTCCCATGTTTTCTTTGCCACGCTTGATGATGCTATTCCATGAAGGACGCCAAAGTTATTAAAGAAACACAAAGCCTTTTCCTATGGAAAGTAAGACCTAACTATAACTACACTGGTGCAAAGACCGCCAGTGTAAAATACATTTATATAGTGCCTTCAAAGTGGATTAACATTCTTAATAAAAGAGGAAGTACAGAATTCACTGTCATTTATGAGCGAAGAAGTGATAGAATTTCTGAAACTTTATAAATTATTCAGGAAGCCCCAGGTATGCAATAACTGAGTGATGAACTCTTAATAAGATTCTCGAGTACAACTCATAACATGGAAAGCTCTTTAAATATGTATTGTGAGCAAGACTGGTATCAGTGATTAAAAAATCTAATATATAAAACCAGAAAGAATGTTGACGCTCTGGGACTAATTCTTTTTTTGACATTTAATGCATGCTGCCCTCTACTACCCTGTGGAAATTGACATTGATTTACTAACTATTGAACACCCTATCTACATTCTAAATGGGAATGTAAACATTTCTACTATTAAAAAGTCATTAACAAGTTCAGTGAAGCACATTTGAAATTCACCCGGCTGCATACAACTGAGGCACTGCAGTACATTGTTACCTTTGCCAGTATACAAAACTATAGTTTGACTTAGGCTGCAATTCATAATTTGGCAGATAGGCCGTCTTCCCCCAGGGCAACGGAGTAATTTACTTTGTCACCCTGGCGGTGTCCACCCTGCCTGTGAAATGTCTGTCAGCCCAACACACATTTCAAGCATTCACAGGAACCACTTTCAAGGTGGTTCCTGTGAATGTATATAAACTTTGCTGCACTGCTCCGTCAAACATGATGAAGACGCACCGCAAAGTTTCAAAATTGTTTTTATTTTTAAAAACAAACCTCAAAGTGTTTTGAAAATAAATAAATAAATAATGCCACCCTCGCCATGGGAGTCATCTCCCATAGCGGGGGGAGGGGTATGTGTTTCTGGTGGTGAAGGGCAGTAAAATATATGTGTGCCAATCCAAATTGGGATTACGGACACGTAGCCAATTCTCTGGCGGTCATTACTCCATTAGGCTGAGTTTGGCCACGGAGGAGACGGAGTGGTCTCCACGGTGGCATTGCTACAGAATATGCTCGCTGCCAACATATAAATTGGGCCCTCAGCCTCCATATACCAAACTATAGTTTCTCCATATTCAAAAGAGAGTTTGTTGTATTCTTCACTTAGCAAACACCAGATAATTCTCCATAATGCGAACTGTAGTAAATTGTACTTATCATTTTCCAACTTAAAATTTGGTGATACCACCATTTATCAAACTATTAATTGTGTTGTCCATTTATCATAGTTTAGTTTGCTCTTCACTCAAGGGAACAATAGAGTGATGTATTCTCTATTTGCTAGACTATAGTTTGTTAAAGTTGCTTGATTTATCGTGTTTGATGTATTCTCCGGTGTGCTTATATTTAACTGCCTACTGTTAGTTTAGGTGCGGTGTAATTTGTTATTTAAGGGACATGACTGTGATACAAGATACTTAAGGGCTGATTTATATATGGACAGACAGCCCGTTGTTACACCAGGGTGAAAAAGTAAGAGGTTGATTCATATCTTGCGGTATGTGTACAATGGCGCAAACGCAACGGAGTACACATATTGCCAAGATAAAGGTCAGCCCGCCTGATTTTGATGCAGACTGCCCTTAAGTTTGGCTATGGCAGTGACTACTCCATCATCACCATTGCCAAACGTCTCTGACGGCCTGACAGAGTAAAGGCGGTAGGAGAAATGCTTATATGTCCGCTCACCCAATTAGGATGGGTGGACATATAGCTATTTTTTACTGTTCGTCACCGTCAAGGAAAAGAAAATAATGACCCCCGCCGTAGGAGATAACTCCCATGGCGAGGGGGGAATTTTCTTTTTCTTTTCTAAAAGTAAATCTTGTTTGGGTTTTTGTTTTTGAAAAAAAGAAAACTGTTTGGTGCAGGGCTCCGCCATGTAGCTGGAGCCCTGCACCAAACAGTGAACAGCATTGACGGAAACCACAATGAAGGTGGGTCCTGCAAGTGCATCATAAATAAGGCTCCCAGTTTTGTGGGTTTACCAGGAACCCGTCCATTGCTTACAACTGTTTGGCTTCCTTGTCACTCTCCGCTGCCTGCTTCTTTTTCGTGCCCCAGCTTTTCAATCTACTGTTTGTCCCTCCCGTGGAGCATTGCCTCTTTACCATCTCTTTCATTGGCGGGTTTCTATGCTTCCACTGCTTGCTTTTCAAGCACTGTGTTTTCTTTGTGGTTAAGTATTCCATTGGAGTTCATGTGTTTTACAGCTGTCTCTCTTGTGTACTTCCCTGCCCGTCCACTCTGTTTTGCTCTCTGTCACCTGTGTGCTTCCCCACACCCCTCTCCATGTTGTGCTCAACTTCCCCATCCAGGATGGTGTGCAGCTTGATGATGCTGTGCAGCCTGACTAAAAACCGTTTGCAAAGCCAATAGGTCTCAAATGCGAGATTTGATGGCTTTGCCATTGCTTGTTTTAAAAGGGTAGAGTACACTCAACCCTTGCTCTTTACATTCCTGTATCTCTCAACCTCCTAAACGATCCTTCACTATTCTACTCATAACGCTCTTCGTTAGACTTGCGCTAAACCCAATCTTAAAAATGCCACCAACACTGTACCATCAGCCTAACATTAACGCTAACCCTACCACTAATGCTTACCTGTATATATTTCAGAGATGTTTCACTCCTATGTTTTTGAAGCCATGATTCAATCAAACCAAGATTTACAAATACCTCCGCCAAAGCATGTTACATTCTCTTGTATCAGCTTTATTTTGGCCATTATCTTACGAACTGGCACAGCTCTGACATCTGAACGATTAGTAAGTTAAGTGAAATTATAGGGATACATAGGTGTATGCGAACTCATGAAATTATGCCTCACTGGGGGACCACATTAAGTGCCAATAGTGAGTACATTTCATACTCAAGCCGGATTGGCTGCAGCATCCCTAATTTCAGTGGCCTTCAGTTTACATTCCAGATCGAAAGGAAGAACTACAACTTGAAGAATGGATGGAATAAGGTAGATGAAACACAAGCTTTGGTGTATTGGACAGCAGCAAAACCACACCTGAGTTAGTCGCAAGGTCTGCATATGAGTTTCCACGCCGCATGCAAATTTTAAATCTCTTACAATGATAGGTAGGAGGTTTTATTCCCATGGACAGAGCCACTACGGCCATGCAAGGACATCGCATCCTAAATCCCTGTACATTAGTGTTTAGCAGATACTCAAATTTGGTTAGTAACTGTGGCGATCATTAGGAACAGGTCAAGCGCGCTAATCTAATCACACTACAGCTAGCTACTTACTGGTGGTGCACTCACTGTGGCAGCTATTTCTTCACTTGTGACCACAGGAATACTGGAAGCCTCTTGGGTGTGCATCACCGCAGAGTGCAACTGCACATGAAAGCAAGAAGTGGTCAGGAAACAGGGTTTTGTTTCAGAGGACTCACAAACACATGGTCTGGGATGGGAATTACCATTGCTATCCCTCGAGCTAGAACAAGATCAAATCTATGCTATTCATTGCTTGTTCAATGGTCCTCACATCTCAGTTCAGTATTGTTTGCTAAGATAATGAATATAAGAGAGATTTTAAAACTAATATCATATATCAAAATGAAATTGCCGAAAGTACATGTAGGAAAAACGTATTGTTCGCTTTGCAGAAGGTAAGACCTTAGCAACAATGTTTTTCAATTCCACTAAAGTTTAGCCGCTTCTGTGCCATTCTTCCCTTAACTTCAGTGGTTTCCTCTATCCCTCCCCAGCTCTCCTACTTGTCTTATTCTTCCCTGGTCAATAGAATTAGCCAAGCCACAGTTTGCATGGAGTCTGCTGAATAATACAAATATCTCTCTCACTAGGGGTAATTTTGCCTTAAATGTGCACTGCCACATCTATGGCGAGAGCAAATGAAAAAGAGCAGTGAACCAAGAAACAAGCAGGAATATTGCTGCAATCACAACCACATTACAAGCTTTTTGAGCCCCCACATTGCCAAAACCAAATTACACGCAGAGCCAGAGCTGCAAGCTCACCTGGCTTGTTGAATATAGGTCTTACAGACAGTTTCACTGTGAAGTTAGTCCTAAAAAAGCACTACATGGAGTTCACAATGGGCTGACGAGCTAAATAATCACATCTGTGATGATACAGTGTATATTTTGGATATAAAATAGTCTTTTGTGCATTCCAATGGAAGTGGAGAGCTACAATCATCAATAGAAACAAGTTTAAAGATGTGAATGATAATATCCTAAGCCAACATCTGAAGGTTCCAGAAGATGACTAAACCAAAGCCCCTTGGATTATGTATAGAATAGAACATGTTTGCCTGGAATGGCACAAGCGCCACTATGTGCAAAACTTAAAAATAGGATTCCCATTGGTATGACATCAAAATAATCTCAAAGAAAGCCTGTCTAACCAGACTCTACCTCCTAAAAACAGCTCCAACAAAAGTGCCCACTTCTGTATAAGGCCTGAATTAAGGAGCAATTATATCCCATCCCCTGTTATGATAAACCAAGCGTGCCACTGCATTTCAAATGGCAAAAGTGAAATCAAACTGCAAACAAGCAAAATACAAATAAAACATGAAGTGTCATCACAGAATACTGAACAATTAACAACCAAAAGTCTGCAATTCAAAACAATTCAAATAAACATTACTTTATTTACACACATTGTACTTTAATTACCTTCAAGAAAATAGAAAAATATGGGTTGTTGATAATAACCATGTAACAGACTTATACATAACATGAAGCTTTAAGTGGGCACCTGTTAATGACAGTGATGCCATTTGCTGAGGCGATTCTTGTTACATCATAGATAGCGACAGTAAAGTACCTGTTGTCTATGATGTCACTCAGGAATCTCCAGTGAAAAACTCCTGCATGAATGGGCAGGTCATGGAGGGGATCTCCTTGTGTGCTTCATGGGCCAATGCATAGCCAGTCTATCTTTGGTACAGCAGTGATTATGTTTGGCTTGTTTAAAGCCTCTGGCTATGGCATTATCTTGGTCATGTGTCTGAAAGTGCTGGCAATTGTTCCAACAGTGGTCTAATTCAACATTAAGAAGAGGAACAGGTTTTCACAGGCACAGACATCACACTTCCAGTACCATACACAAAATCACACCCTCAGTGCCAGGCACAGACACCACACCCTCAGTGCCAGGCACAAACATGACCCACTAGTGCCCGGCACAAACATCAAATTTCCAGCGTCTTACACAAACATCAAACTTCCAGTGCCGTAAAAAACAAACATCACACTACCAGTGCCACACACAAACATCACACATCCAGTGCCATGCACAAACATCACACTTCCAGTGCCACACACAAACATCACACTTCCA
Organism: Lissotriton vulgaris; assembly: GCF_964263255.1. NCBI lineage: Eukaryota > Metazoa > Chordata > Amphibia > Caudata > Salamandridae > Lissotriton > Lissotriton vulgaris. Next base: position 139,622,834 of record NC_141699.1, on the reverse strand, counting down.
GTGTTATACACAGAATCACACTCTCAGTGCCAGGCACAAACATCACACTTCCAGTGTCACACACAAACATCACACTTCCAGTGTTATACACAGAATCACACTCTCATTGCCAGGCACAAACATCACACTTCCAGTGTTATACACAGAATCACACTCTCAGTGCCAGGCACAAACATCACACTTCCAGTGCCACACACAAACATCACACTTCCAGTGTTATACACAGAATCACACTCTCAGTGCCAGGCACAAACATCACACTTCCAGTGTTATACACAGAATCACACTCTTAGTGCCAGGCACAAACATCACACTTCCAGTGCCACACACAAACATCACACTTCCAGTGTTATACACAGAATCACACTCTCAGTGCCAGGCACAAACATCACACTTCCAGTGTTATACACAGAATCACACTCTTAGTGCCAGGCACAAACATCACACTTCCAGTGCCACACACAAACATCACACTTCCAGTGTTATACACAGAATCACACTCTCAGTGCCAGGCACAAACATCACACTTCCAGTGCCACACACAAACATCACACTTCCAGTGTTATACACAGAATCACACTCTCAGTGCCAGGCACAAACATCACACTCTCATTGCCAGGCACAAATATCACACTTCCAGTGTTATACACAGAATCACACTCTCAGTGCCAAGCACAAACATCACACTTCCAGTGTTAAACACAGAATCACACTCTCAGTGCCAGGCACAAACATCACACTCTCATTGCCAGGCACAAATATCACACTTCCAGTGTTATACACAGAATCACACTCTCAGTGCCAAGCACAAACATCACACTTCCAGTGTTATACACAGAATCACACTCTCAGTGCCAAGCACAAACATCACACTTCCAGTGTTATACACAGAATCACACTCTCAGTGCCAGGCACAAACATCACACTTCCAGTGCCACGCACAAACATCACACTTCCAGTGTTTACACAGAATCACACTCTCAGTGCCAGGCACAAACATCACACTTTCAGTGCCACACACAAACATCACACTTCCAGTGTTATACACAGAATCACACTCTCATTGCCAGGCACACACATCACACTTCCAGTGCCACACACAAACATCACACTTCCAGTGTTATACACAGAATCACACTGTCAGTGCCAGACACAAACATCAAACGTCCAGTGCCACACACAAACAACACACTTCCAGTGTTATACACAGAATCACACTCTCGGTGCCAGGCACAAATATCACCCTTCCAGTGTTATACACAGAATCACACTCTCAGTGCCAGGCACAAACATCACACTTCCAGTGCCACACACAAACATCATACTTCCAGTGTTATACACAGAATCACACTCTCAGTGCCAGGCACAAACGTCACACTTCCAGTGTTATACACAGAATCACACTCTTAGTGCCAGACACAAACATCAAACGTCCAGTGCCACACACAAACAACACACTTCCAGTGTTATACACAGAATCACACTCTCAGTGCCAGACACAAACATCAAACGTCCAGTGCCACACACAAACAACACACTTCCAGTGTTATACACAGAATCACACTCTCGGTGCCAGGCACAAACATCACACTTCCAGTGCCACACACAAACATCATACTTCCAGTGTTTACACAGAATCACACTCTCAGTGCCAGGCAAAACATCACACTTCCAGTGCCACACACAAACATCACACTTCCAGTGTTATACACAGAATCACACTCTCAGTGCCAGGCACACACATCACACTTCCAGTGCCACACACAAACATCACACTTCCAGTGTTATACACAGAATCACACTCTCAGTGGCAAGCACAAACATCACACTTCCAGTGTTATACACAGAATCACACTCTCAATGCCAGGCACAAACATCACACTTCCAGTGCCACACACAAACATCACACTTCCAGTGTTATACACAGAATCACACTCTCAGTGCCAGGCACAAATATCACGCTTCCAGTGTTGTACACAGAATCACACTCTCAGTGCCAGGCACAAACATCACGCTTCCAGTGCCACACACAAACATCACACTTCCAGTGTTATACACAGAATCACACTCTCAGTGCCACACACAAACATCACACTTCCAGTGTTTACACAGAATCACACTCTCAGTGCCAGGCACAAACATCATACTTCCAGTGTTTACACAGAATCACACTCTCAGTGCCAGGCACAAACATCACACTTCCAGTGCCACACACAAACATCACACTTCCAGTGCCACACACAAACATCACACTTCCAGTGCCACACACAAACATCACACTTCCAGTGCCACACACAAACATCACACTTCCAGTGTTATACACAGAATCACACTCTCAGTGCCAGGCACAAACATCACACTTCCAGTGCCACACACAAACATCACACTTCCAGTGTTATACACAGAATCACACTCTCAGTGCCAGGCACAAACATCACACTTCCAGTGTTATACACAGAATCACACTCTCAGTGCCGGGCACAAACATCACACTTCCAGTGTTATACACAGAATCACACTCTCAGTGCCAGGCACAAACATCACACTTCCAGTGCCACACACAAACATCACACTTCCAGTGTTATACACAGAATCACACTCTCAGTGCCACACACAAACATCACACTTCCAGTGCCACACACAAACATCACACTTCCAGTGTTATACACAGAATCACACTCTCAGTGCCAGGCACAAACATCACACTTCCAGTGCCACACACAAACATCACACTTCCAGTGTTATACACAGAATCACACTCTCAGTGCCAGGCACAAACATCACACTTCCAGTGTTATACACAGAATCACACTTCCAGTGCCACACACAAACATCACACTTCCAGTGCCACACACAAACATCACACTTCCAGTGTTATACACAGAATCACACTCTCAGTGCCAGGCACAAACATCACACTTCCAGTGCCACACACAAACATCACACTTCCAGTGTTATACACAGAATCACACTCTCAGTGCCAGGCACAAACATCACACTTCCAGTGTTATACACAGAATCACACTCTCAGTGCCGGGCACAAACATCACACTTCCAGTGTTATACACAGAATCACACTCTCAGTGCCAGGCACAAACATCACACTTCCAGTGCCACACACAAACATCACACTTCCAGTGTTATACACAGAATCACACTCTCAGTGCCACACACAAACATCACACTTCCAGTGCCACACACAAACATCACACTTCCAGTGTTATACACAGAATCACACTCTCAGTGCCAGGCACAAACATCACACTTCCAGTGCCACACACAAACATCACACTTCCAGTGTTATACACAGAATCACACTCTCAGTGCCAGGCACAAACATCACACTTCCAGTGTTATACACAGAATCACACTCTCAGTGCCGGGCACAAACATCACACTTCCAGTGTTATACACAGAATCACACTCTCAGTGCCAGGCACAAACATCACGCTTCCAGTGCCACACACAAACATCACACTTCCAGTGTTATACACAGAATCACACTCTCAGTGCCACACACAAACATCACACTTCCAGTGTTTACACAGAATCACACTCTCAGTGCCAGGCACAAACATCATACTTCCAGTGTTTACACAGAATCACACTCTCAGTGCCAGGCACAAACATCGCACTTCCAGTGCCACACACAAACATCACACTTCCAGTGTTATACACAGAATCACACTCTCAGTGCCAGGCACAAACATCACACTTCCAGTGTTATACACAGAATCACACTCTCAGTGCCACACACAAACATCACACTTCCAGTGTTATACACAAACAACACACCCTCAGTGCCAGGCACTAACACGCCTACTTGCCTCTAGACACACTTTGTGGGAGAAGGCTGAATGCACGACCACTGGGGTCGTGTTTGTAGGTACTCACATGTTAGAAATGCAACTGTTTTTCACCGTTAAGACCTCGACTCGTAAATCTGTCCGAGGCTGTCATCTTCGGCTAGATAGTCAGGCGGAAGTGATGCCTCTCGCATCCCTGGCTGGTGCTTCATCGACATCCGCGGCCCCTTTTATGAGCAGTGCGCTCTCGCCTTGGCTCGTCTCTGATTGCATCTCCTGGTCCTCGGACCTCCAGTAACATCCTGTGCCTGCTCTCGGCTAGACTACCGAGCGGGTTTTAGTACTCGGCGCCACATTATTTGTGAGAGATGCTACACTCAGTTCCACCCCAGCACTAAATTCTGAAAATAGTGAGCAGGGGAGATGAATGCTGTTAATCTACCAAGGTGCTTGACTGCACGGGGGTGAGAAGGCAGAAAATGAAAAATGAAGGAGGACGGGAGGACAAATTGATAGTTTCAATCCTAGAGCAGCCTCCGCCGCCGCCCCCGGTGAGGCAAAAGGACCAACGATGCTGGCAGAGGATGCTCGGGAAACACAAGCGTCACAACAGCAAGGGTCAGGCACAAGCTGCAGAGTGAGGGTGCCATCTCTATAACCGCGAATCCAAGTGGGATAAAAATGTGTGCACGGCCGGGGATACACAAAGGATGCTCTTTGTCAGACACCGATGATGCTGAGACACCTGACGTTAGTTTGGCATTGCAGCAGCAGTAACAGCAGGGTGATGCTGCTTGAAGTGGTTGATCCAGTGTTGTTGCTTTAAGTATTTAATTGGCCTGGTTATCGGGAGCAGCAAAAAGAAGGATTTACTGGGAACATCTCAATTGCTGCAGAAACCTCTTAATCGAAGGAGGCTGCAGGGGGTGGTTAAAACTCTATTATAGACAGTCACTGGAATTATGCGGCAAGGGAGGCCCACATGCGGCATAGTTTACTAAATTGTGCAGCAGGAAAAGGCAAATGATGTGGCCTAATGCTGCACAGAGCGGTATTACTATACTATTTTGTTATTTTTACACATGTTGACACGGTGTGGGCAAAAGTGTAATTAATATCAGTTTAACACGGTGTGGGCAAAAGTGTAATTAATATCAGTTTAACCCCTAAATGCAGCAATTGGCAACTGAAGGTGACGTGCCCCTGCGTGACAAAAAGCTTACCTCCGCGCGGCACCATGTATGGTAGTATTTTTAGTAACTTTTGAGCCATAAGAGCTAGAAACAATATGTTTTTTTGTTAAAATCTGCAAATTATACAGAAGATGATGGATTGTGTGGCAAGTGCGGCAAATCCATACAAAACATCCCAGCGTTGAAATCGAATCATTCCAGTGGCCCTGATTATAGAGACCAGGATGTGACGAAGCAAGGGATGATGGAGGCAATATTTAATTCAAAAAGTTCTAGACAGAACAATTACATACGTCTGTATTATTATAACCCATTTTTCTTTTATTACGCATATTTACAACTTGAGGCACCTGGAAGTAAAGTGATTTGCCCAGAATCACACCATTTGCTGGTCAAGTGCTGTACTTAGAACCCTCGCCTCAAAGTTCTGTGGTCAGCCATTCTATCTCACACATACTACAGGACCGTCTTATATATGGTACATTAGCGCTCTCCTAGGAGAAGTAGCGCCTTGGGTCATTTGCGCTATATAAAACCACATAAATAGATATATAGGCAGTACCTCTTCCCAAAGCCTCAACATGGTGCGCCATTAGCGAACATCTGTGCGATCTACGCCTAGAAACATCTGAGTACCATTAATGTGTGCACATTTTCATAGCTATGGCTATTTAAAGTTGGGAAGTACCCCACTGTCCTTGCCAATATCTCACTGTACACATATGTGCAGCCGCCCTAAGGGTGAAAATTCTCTATGAAGTTCCAGGGAACACGCCTATTTATCAAGGAGTCAATTTTGTACATTGAAAAAGAAGTCGCCATACATGTATTCATTTCGTAAAGTGATTTACGTAAACTTGACTGTCTCTTGTGCTCTGAATAACAGTTCCTTTTACTTCCAAACTCCATGTTTCTCATTTTATTGGCCTCGGGATCACGAAGAGCTAAACTGGCTTTCACGGGCCTTTAATCTGTGACCTGCAAAGTTGAACAGTAAAAGGTGCATAAACCTACCCTGCTGGCTTTATGGCACAGTTAATCTTACACTGGATAGCATCGCTAGAGCCATCACCTCCTGTCAAGGCATGTTAGTGGATTTTAGCCAGATCTAATGTTTTCAGGCACTGCACTTAACACGTTCCACCTCGGTACCGAGCTTGCGCTCTCAAAAATAGATAAATAAACAACCCCACCGCAACTGAAAGGAAGTAACAAACCTTGAATCACATTTCTTCAAGGAGCCACATGGAGAGAAATGCACAGGGCGGGGGGCCTGGGAGATTCATAGAGTGCAGAATGGGAGGGAGTGGTAAATCGCAAGAGAAATAACTTTCCTGCAGTGACCAGTACTGTGAGGTAAGGTAATTCTAAGGTGCATTATTACACTTCTTTACTGGTTTAGAGCCTTGGAATGTGGCATTACTTTGGGAATTCGTGTCTGCAAACAGATTCTTGCATGTTCTTTCCTTTTTCCTTACTCTTGCCCCACCACACACAGGCGTCATGAATCCCTCACTTTGGCAGATTGACCATGGGTGGGTGTCAGGGGGCAGTTCTATGTAATATATGGCTTAAAATACCTGGTGCCGTACAATAGAAAGATATTGCAAGTCACAGAGGAGTATCCATGACCATATAAAGGAATGAGGATGAAAGGGCCAGTTCCTTTATAAGGTTATGGAATTCTAAGGTGACTTGCAATATCCTTATCATGTACAGTAGGGGGTAATTTATCCCATATAATAAATAGTCACACCATCACCTTTCCCATAAGCTGCCTAAATACTTGGCGCACGGCTCTTTCATTTGAAAGAGACAGCATGTTTGCAAATATAAATAATAAAAATAAAATCTTTAGTGTAAAATTAAACACATCAAAAAAGCAGTTAGATATTTGTTGTAAAAAGATATTAGAATCCATTTGATACAAGTCTGTATTTTTTTTTTAAAGGAGCAGTAACTTGGAATGTGTAGAAACATGCAGAAGCATTCTAACTTTTCCATAATTACCTAAGGAGTGCAAAAAATAAACATGTTGCCATAGATATCTTCTTTCTGCTGGCCACTGTAAGCAGGAAAAACAGAGCAGAAGAAAAAAAAGCAATGTTTGTTTTGTTCTTTGAACAACTGTTTTAATTATCCTCCATGACCTGGCCTGTCATTCCCCTTGGCTGCTGGCTCTAGCAGAAGCATTGTGGCGTCAGAAATCAACTGTAATAGGTTTTTACAGTTGAGTTATGGCATCAGTTATTTAAAATAGGTGACGGGGTGCGTCACAAATTGCCTATTATACATAAATTAGAAAATGGTTTTCATACAGAGATTGCAGAATCCCATGTATAGTACAATAATTTTAATCGCTGCTTATGGCTCCATTGACTTTGTTCAGACTCTAGTTTTCAAACAGAAGCTCATAAATACCACTGCAAGAGGGTATATCATATGATGGAGCTGTGAAGAAGGGGTGGAACAAATGGTACAAGAGAGCATAAAAGTTAGAAAGGGTAGGAGGTATGGCGAGAAAGATGGATGGATGACAGGAAGATGGAGAGAAGGATGGATGGACAAGGGTGAGAGAAGGACGGATGTAGGAATGCAGGAAGATAAGTATGGATGGAGAAAAGGATGTATGGATGGAGAAAGGTATGGATGATGCTGAGGCTAGATGGAGGTAAAGATGGATGAAAAGAAGGATAAATGAGAGGAAACTGGATGGATGGAAGGATTGATGGGTCTGTAGAAGGAAGGCTGGAGAGAAGGATAAGGATGGATTGTTTGAAAGAAAAGTTGAGGGTGGCTGGAGAGAAGGCTTTATGGAGAGGAGGATGGATGGCGAGAAAGATTTATTGATAGATGAATGGATTAAGGCAAGGATGGATGGAGAGATGGAAGAATGGATAGATTAAGGCATGGATAATGGAGAGTGGTATGGATGTAGAGACGGATGGGTGGAGGCAAAGATGGGTGTAGAGAAAGCTGGATGGATGGATGGATGAAGAGATGTAGACAAGGATATAGGGAGGGATTAGAGTGGGTGGTGGGAGGAAAGAAGGATGGATGCTGGAAAGAAGATTGAAGAGAAGTGGGAGAGGAGGGTAGGATGCATGGATGTAAGAGTAGATGGTTAAATGAAAAAAAAGATGGATGGTGTGGAGACCAGGTCTTACCAGCCACCCAGGAAATATCTGACATGACACTGACCACCAGCATCTGCATACAGACTACCTGATGCAGTCCGCATGAGGTTAGGCTGGCAGTCCTTACGTTATTTTATTTTTTCCAACTGTCCACGTGGGCCTCTCTTAATATTCACTAAAGATTTCTATTTGTTGATGACTCAGGGAGAGTATTAACATGCAGGAATCCGGCAGCCGAAACGCTTGGAGAGAGGTGCAGTTCCGCTACAGTCTAGCCCGCTCCCTGATATTGACGTGGTGTTGCATCTACAAATCGCGAAATTTCATTAATAGAAGGTTCCCCCTGGTTTGACAAGATAAGTAAATTCAGGGGCAAATCCAGCAGGTTCACACTCCCTTGTACAACCCTGAAATACATATGAAGAGAAACCCACAATGACAGTTGGAAAAGATAAATTAACTTAAGGACTGCCGGCCTATCCTCATTGGGTGTTCTGCAAATAAGCACTAGTCGACGGCTACAGATAAAGTGGACTATCTCTTGACGGACCTTGCCTGAAAACACACATTGGTCCGTCACATGTTTCAACTATTCATATGTATATGAGGATAGTGTGACTGGTGCCTTAAAGACCTTATAATATTGTCTGTAAGAAGTATCTACATAATAAATTGTTAATGTATAGTAACATTAAAGGAGGCATCTGGATTCAAAAGTTTCATCAATGCATTGTTTAAACAATGATTTTGTCCAATAATAATTTATGTGTTATTGTTGACTAAAGAAATGTAATTTATCCTGCTCAAGTTAATACTGTTTCATTTCTACACAACTAGCCCACAACTCTAGAGGGTCACTTGCCCCCTCCCCGCCTTGATTTATCTATTTTAGCTAATGGTTTTCTTCTAGGTCTGCCTGCCTTTCGCTTATCTATGTATTAGGCTATCCGATATACTTCTGATGGAGTAAGCTGTTCTTGCTTAATCAAGTGCCGATAACATAACATAAATGGAAGAAGGGTGGATGTATAGATAGGAAGAATGAGGGAGAGAAGGCTACGTGGATGGAATGAAGGAACAAAGAATAGATGGAGAGTTGGGTGAACGAATGAATGGAAGAAAAAATGGAAAAGGATGGGGAAAGGATACAATGACGATAGATGAGTGAAAGGAAGATGTGTGGATGGAAAGAGAAAAGGAAGGATGGTTAATGGAGGGGTGACGAGAAGAAGGGAGGATAGATGGATAAAGGTTGAATGGATGAAAGAAAGTGTCAAGAAGGAAGGACAGAGTGAAAGAATAGAAGATTGGAGAGAAGAGAGATTAAGTGAATGGGAGAGAAAGGAAGAAAAAGGTTGGCTGGATGTATGGATGCAAAGAATTGAAGGAAGTCTAATGAACAGAAAAAGACAGAAATAGGAAGGGCAGGATTAAGAAACAATAGATGGATGATGGAAAAATGTAAGCGAAGAGAAAAAAGAAGGAAGAAAAGGAAGGTGGAAAAAGAACGAAGTTGGTGAGAAGGAAGGAACAAAGATGCTAAGACTGATGGAAAAGAAACAGAAAAAAGGATGAAGCAAAGGAAGGAAGAAAGATTGGGTAAAGCTGAAGGACAGAACAAAGGAAAAAGAGAAGAACTAAGAAAAACGGAAAGAACACTGGAAAGAAAATCGAAACAAGAGGAGAAAAATGCGGAAGAGAAAGGAAGAAGAACAGAAGGAATCTGAAGGAAATAAAGAATGCATGGAGTAAATAAGGAGAATGAGCTGGAGACGTGGAAGGGACAAAAAGAAAAGAAAAAAGAAGGAAAGGCAGGGAGAAAAAAGGAAATATAAAATATATGAACAGAAAAAAGTTGTAAAGGGACTACGAATAAAGAAGAAAAAGATGGCAAGAAATTAAGATGGGAAGAAAGATTGAAAGACGGAAAGAATGAATGAATGAATGAATAGGGAATTTGTATTGCGCAGACTTAGCCCAAGGGCATCAAGGCGCAGAGAACAAACAAAACATACAGTCTCAGAGAATCGAATGCAAAAACCCTAGTAAGCCTGAGAGAAAAGCCAGGTTTTAAGAAGTCTACGGAAGATTACCAGTGAGGGTTGACTAGAGAGTTCCGGCGGGAGGGAGTTCCATAACTTGGGAGCCAGGGTGGAAAAGGCTCTTCCTCCCCACCTCGCCTTCGTAAATCTAGGGACCGAAAGCAAATTTTTAGAGGCAGAGCGAAGAGTTCTCATGGGCGTATAGGCACAGACGAGAGACCTAACGCCTTCGGAGCCTGATCCAAAGACAGCCCTGTGGGCAAGGCAGAGAAGTTTGAAGGAAATCCTAGAATGAATTGGAAGCCAATGGAGATCCTTCCTAGCCTGAGTTGCGGAGGCAAGCCTTGGGAGTTTCAAGACCATCCTGGCTGCGGCGTTTTGCACCATCTGGAGGCGATGGACCGAGTTCCTATTTATGCCGCTGTAAAGGGCGTTATCAAGCCTGGAAGAGACCAAGGCAACTGTAGCCTGTTTCCGAGCAGCAGGGGACAGATACGAGGCAATCTTTCTCAGCGTTCATATGATGCCACAACAAGTAGACACCGTTCTATTGACCTGAGGGTCGAAAGAAAGGGCAAATCTATCAATACTTCAAGATTCCTGGCAGAGGCAGTCTGATGAGGGCAGTCACCCAGGGAGACCGGCCACCAATCCTCAGACCATATCTCCTGATTTCCTCCGAATATCAGGGCCTCTGTCTTTTCCCCGTTCAATTTTAAAAAGTTCCGCACCATCCAGTGCGACACTGCCTCCATGCACGATCTAAATTTGAGGGCTGAGTCGTTGACCGATTGTGTGATGGAAACCATGATCTGGGTATCGTCGGCGTACGACAGCACCTCAAATCCAAAAGATCTCACCACTTTGGCAAGTGGGGTCACATAGATGTTAAACAGCAGGGGACTTAACGAAGAACCCTGCGGGACCCCACATTTCACTGACTGGGAGGAAGAGAGAAAGTTGCCCATCTTGACTCTCTGTTCTCTTTGGTGGAGGAAAGAGGCCAGTAAGCTGAGGGCGGTGCCACCCACCCCAATCCCCTCAAGCCTGGAAACCAGGATCGAAGGAGACAGTATGTCAAAAGCTGCTGTAAGATCGAGCAGCACCAAAAGAGTAGTGTGGCCCTTGTCGACCTTAGAACGGATGTTGTTAATCACAACCGTGAGGGCAGACTCTGTACTGTGAGCAGTGGAACCCATGTTGGGAGATGTCCAGCAGATTAGAGCTCTTCAAAAAAGTGGAGGGATGGCGATTAAGATGGGCCTCAAGTATTTTGTCCGGGGCTGGAAGAAGTGAGATGGGACGAAGGTTTTTCAAAACTCCCGGATCTAAAGAAGCCTTCTTGAGCAGAGGTTTAACAACTGCTGATTTCCAAGATAGAGGAAAAATCCCCTACGTGATGGCCCAGTTCATGACCTCTAGAAGAGGAGGGAGAACCACCTCTTTGCAAGCCTTCAAAGATTTTAAAGGACAGGGGTCCAAGGGAGAGCATGACTTGGTATCATCAAGGAGGCGATTTAATTCCTCCAGGGTTAGATGAGGGAAATCAACAAAGCCTGGTTTAGAGCAAGGTTCGGAAGCCTCATCCTGGACAGGAGAGGGAGAGGGAGAAATGAGTGCGGGGTTAGTATCCAGCTCCAAGTTGAGAATTTCAAGTGATTTATGAATGTCGGCAATTTTTGCATGAAAAAAGCTTGCGATATTGTCGCAAAGCTCCTGTGTCTCGACTATGGAATCAGCCACTTTAGGCACCGATAGTGAATCAATGATTTTAAAAAGGTCTCTAGATGATTTTAAAGAGGCAGTAAAATTTGTATAATAGATCTTTTTTTACTGGACTATGGCCCTCTTGTATTCCCTTAACAGTAGTTTGTGCTGGAGAGTCAGGATGGGCATGCCAAGACCTCTCCTTTTGTCTACATTTCTGCCTTAAAAGCCTGAGACGATAGGAGTACCAGGGGAGAGAGGGACTCTTTCGGGCAGAATAGTGCTTCTTGGCAGGGGCCAGAGTGTCTATCACGTTCAATAAGGCGTTACACAGGCCTAGTGCTGCCGCATTAGGGTCCCACCAAGGGAGGGAGCTGAAAATATTCATAAATGGCGCCAGGGTCTGATTATTAATCTCTCTGTAATTCCTTCTAACTTCCCATGTATTACTCTTGGATTGATCCGGAGCAGTAAGAGTAGCGCTAAGGTCAAAAGGCACTGCCCGATGGTCTGACCAGGCCAGAGGAATAGGCGTACCAGTCGTTAATCTGGAATCGTTTGAAAAGATGCCATCAAGCATGTGCCCAGCTGAGTGCGTGGGGCCATCAACCAGTTGGATCAAGCCACATGCGGTCAAGCCTTCTACTAAAGACAACGTATCTCTAGCATCTGCGGCCTCTAGATGAAAATTGAAGTCACCAAGAAGGGTAAGATTGGGCCTGTTGATAAAGGGCTCTAAAAGTTTCAGCATGTCTTGGGAGAAGTAGCTCTAGGACCAGAGGGTCTGTAGAAGTATACCAGAAAAGGAGGCTGAGGGGGCGAAATTTATCGAAAAGTACATTGCCTCAAAATTATCAGAGGGAGTAGAAAGGGGGTCAGTGCGGCAAATGTAGCAATCCCTGTATAAAATTCCCAGCCCACCACCCCTGCGACCGGTTCTGTCCATCCTGGTAAGGGTGTAGCCCTTAGGGATGGCATCCACCAGATCGGGACCTGAAGAATCCGATCCCCAGGTTTCCGTACTAAAGACCCAAGGGGGGTTCCTCTGCGAAACAAAGTCACTAAAAGCCATTATTTCTGACCAATGACCTGGCGTTGATAAGGAAACCTGCCTCCTTTATAGGAAAGAAGGAAAGTAATATAGGAAGAAACAAAGAAAGATGGGAAAAAGGTGTTAAAAAGTTGGAAAGTAGGAAACAAAGATCAGAATACAAAATAAGAAAGAAAAAGAAGGAACAAAAGCAGATCCGTCTCTTCTGCCCAGTGCCTTGGCTCCGGCACCAACCAGGCAGGCTCCATCGACGTCATGGGACGTTTTCAGCGGACTCCTTTTTGGGAAGAAACCTTGTGTGGAGGCGCACGTGAACCTCGGCTTCCTCCTCCTTCCGGCTGACGTGACGCACGCCCGCACCTGATGTTTAGCAGTAATCATTCTGCACACTCCTCTCCTGCTGCGCTTTGAGGCTATTTTAGTAAAAAGCCTGATATAAATTAAATCGGTAATTACATTCCGTTGGAAATATGTGCCCAACAAGAGTCTCCGCGGCTCTGCCTTCTTTCTGGAAAACTTAATTATACCTCCAAACCTGCTCTGCATCGCGCAATGAAACAGAATACTGGCAGACTACACCTAAAACGGGGAAAGAGTTTAGGCCTCATTTTAAAACGGTGGTAACTTTATCACTGGCGGTGAATGGGAAAGAGCGAATGAAGAAGGAGAAAATACCGCCTGTCAGCGAAAACCGCCCCGCCAGAATACCACTGGGTTTCAGCCACTGATATATACATTAGCGCCGGTTTTACCCCTACAGGAAACAAGTACATTCAAAGACGGCAGCAGAGAATTATGCGGACGGGTTGGGTAAATAATGTGACTAGAAAAGGCACATTAGGCGGCAATATGCAGCACATTTTGGGATAGTATTACTTCATTATTTTGTCATTTTTAAACTTGAGCAGTTGCCTGGGCATTGGGTGACACTCTCTAGTATCAGTTTAACACCCAAACACAGCAATAAGCTACAGAAAGGTGACAATTAAACAAAGCCAAAGGTCCTTTCACTGCACAGCAACATGTGTTCCTACGTTTTTAGCAACTTTTAAACCGTTTCAGCAAGTAACAAATATTTTTTTTTGTTAAAATCTGCAGATTATGCAGCAGATGATGGATTATGTGGCAAATGCACCAAATCTATACTCATATTCCAATATTGAAAATTACGGGTCTAATCTGGATTAAATACATGCTCACAAGAAGCATTCGGGAACAAAATGGTTCCCGGCCTACGCTTGAACCTGGTCGGAAAACATCAGCTACAACCTAGCTGCAAATATTATTCAGGAGAATTCCAGCCTCAAATGTTACCTCATATCCCATTAATATCTAACCCAGTCAACAGAAACACATCTTCCTAAAGCGAGAGCAGAGTTTCCATGAGTTCGTATGAAATAATGGTAATGGGAACCACGTATTGCTTCTCTCAAGTGGAAGATTATATTTCACAAGTATAGATAAAATACCTTGCCACTATATGATCCAGGAAGTATTGCTACTGTTTTGGTTGCTAGTTGGCAGGACCAAAATGTCCCTTCCTCAAACTTAGGGGGTATGGAAAACTAGCAATGCAATTACAGACGCATAAACTGAATGCCAGTTTCTTTCTTACAGGACTACCAGTGGTGGCCCTCAAGATTTTGAACAGGTGCAACACTGAGCCTGGAAGCGTAAGGAGTCTGGTGTATTGGGAATCAAAATCTTTTTGAAGAGGTTGGTAGTGGAAGAAATATCAAGTGGTCACAATATTGTGAACAAAACTTAAAAGAGAAAAACATTGACAGATTAAGTATTTATTGATTTTCTATACCTAACTCCACATCTACATACCTTGAAGGTATATATTTGTTGTTAAGAACAGTAAATGTATACCTCCCTCTGTGCACTTGCCTACTCGACATTTTGGTTTTCAATATTTTGGTCATTGTGTTGTAGCCGCTCAAAGTTCCTTCCGCGGTATTCCAGTCTATAACCAAGGCTGCACGTTTGTACCTGACTAGAGCATAGTTATTGATTTGGGGCCTGCTGCTTCAAACTGACCCAAATATGAATCGGGTACTCCTCAACATGTGGAAATCCAAATAATTACTTAGAGAGTCAACTATTCATGTTTCATCTTGAAATTATCACTGAATCGATTAAAGTCTACAATACCCAGGAGAATTTTCTCGTCAGAAATCATCAGCAGTCCCTTTAAGTGGTTGTATGACTGAACAACCCAGGGAAATACTTTGCATGCCTTTCACATACATTTTTCATCCCGCATTTCTTTTGAACGTATATGCTTTTACAACGTATGCCTTTACCACACATTGTTTATATATATATATATATATATATTACCTACTGGCGGTCGCCTGTAGGTAGTTATACTTAGGACCTAGTTTCCATAGGAAATCCGCAACATTCTATTTGGAATAACTTTGGCGCCGGTGGATGAATCTTCGCAAATTTCTCCAAGAAAATGGCCTGCTCTGCTCCGCTCCTTCCCTGAAAGTTTAGGGGTGATTCGTGAAGCAGGGGCCGAGAAAAACAGGGGGGTCCCAAAACATGTTTTCCCCATGCAATTTTCCATAGGACCTTTAGCCAGGGCTACAGCCCGAATGGCTGAACGGAATTACACCAAATTTGGCAAAAAGGTAGTGTTCGGTTCGCAGATCACGCTTTTTGTTAAATGGTGTAAATCCATTCAGTAGTTCCTGATAAAATCATAAGTAAAATGATAAGTATATCTATAGGCGCTTACCGTACCGTATGCGTACGTACACGTACCTTTCCGAGCACGAGCTGCACGCTGATTGGCTGTCAACTGTCTGTCAACACTCCAAACCAGACAGTGTTGGCAGCCATCTTGTGCCTCGGTAGACTGAGGCACAAGAAAGCAGAACAAGCACTGGCGTTGCCAATAGGTCTCGCATTAGGAAAGTGTGAGCTATTGGTATTGTAAATGACAATTATTTTTTTTAATATGTGTTTGCATTGAAAATATATAAATTAATGGCATTGCTATTTACAAAGCCAATAGCTTACACTTTCCTAATGCGAGTCCTATTGGCTATGGGAATGCTTGTTGTTAGCCAGCAAGGACAGTGCTGTTGTGGTGCTGAGTGATGCTGTTATGGTGCTCAGTGATGTGGTGGTGTATTAAAGTGATGTGGTGGTGTCCGTGAGTGATGAGGTGGTGTCCGTGAGTGATGAGGTGGTGTCCGTGAGTGATGAGGTGGTGTCCGTGAGTGATGAGGTGGTGTCCCAGAGTGGTGTGGTGGTGTCCCTGAGTGGTGTGGTGGTATCCCTGATTGATTTTGTGTTGTACATCAGTGATGTGGTGGTGTCCCAGAGTGATGTGGTGGTGTCCCCGAGTGGTGTGGTGGTGTCCCCGAGTGGTGTGGTGGTGTCCCCGAGTGGTGTGGTGGTGTCCCCGAGTGGTGTGGTGGTGTCCCCGAGTGGTGTGGTGGTGTCCCCGAGTGGTGTGGTGGTGTCCCTGAGTGGTGCGGTGGTGTCCCTGAGTAGTGTGGTGGTGTCCCTGAGACACACAGGTGGGGGGAGGGCAGCCGATCCGGGCTGACTCACCGGCGGACTAAATTTACACTAAATATTAGTGTATTGGGAAGAAAACTGTTTTTATTAAATATTTGTCAAATAAGATAGCATCGTTATTAGGAGCACCGCCAGTGCGGGAGGAACATTCTATTTACAATGAATCGGCTCTACGGCAGGTGTAGTATTGGCAATGAAACGTAGTGTTCCTTGATGCGCGGAGGGGGGTTTTAAGATACTGCAGGAGTCTGCAGGGGGGGCGCCGTGAGCTGGAGGTCTTGCGGGGGTGAGCGAGGGCTGAGGGGAAGGGTTATGACTGAGTCTGGGTAGTTAGAGGGGGAGCTGGGTAGTTTCCTAGGGTTATAGTGCGATGGCATCTGGTGTTTTGAAGGGTCCATGAAGAAACGGCGGAGTTCTGTGGTGGTCGGGATGAGGGGATGTGGCGGACAGTAAGGGGGTCTGCAAGGACCGGAAGAGAGGGCGAGCAGCCCGGGACGAGAGAGCTGCAACGCGAGGATGTGGATGCCGGGGGGGGGTGGGGGGGGGGGGGGGTTGGTGGGAGTCTGCGATGATCAGGAGCGGGGGAGGGGGGTCCTGGGGGCTTTGATGTGAGAGATAAATTAGGGGCGGGGTGGACTCTGGCAGGGGAGGGAACATGGCCTGGAGAGAGGCCGAAGGGAAGCCGGATGGGGGCGGGAGTGCAATTAACATGGTGTAAACGGTCCGAATTCAACGTAATGTGGGGGCTCTGTGGTCTCTGTTCCTCACAGAGTCTGGGTAGTTAGAGGGGGAGCTGGGTAGTTTCCTAGGGTTATAGTGCGATGGCATCTGGTGTTTTGAAGGGTCCATGAAGAAACGGCGGAGTTCTGTGGTGGGCGGGATGAGGGGATGTGGCGGACAGTAAGGGGGTCTGCAAGGACCGAAGGAGAGGGCGAGCAGCCCGGGACGAGAGAGCTGCAAGGCGAGGATGTGGATGACGGGGGGGGGGGGTTGGTGGGAGTCTGCGATGATCAGGAGCGGGGGAGGGCGTGAGGCTGTGGGGAAAAAGCCATAATTGAATGTTCTGTGAACGTGCATGGGTGAGAAAGTGAGATCTGCCCTCTGTGACTGAAGCCTGCTGTTTGGAGGTAGGGAGGGAGGGCGCGCGGGGAGGCTGAGAGATACCGGAAGAACAAATACATGATTGGAGAAAAGGAGGGAGGAGAGCACGACGAAGAAAACAACAGACATCACGAGAGAAGAGAAAGTGGGGAAGACTGAGGAAAAATTGAACTAGGGACGGACAGCCACAAGCTGCGAGGTCTCCGGCTCTGTCACTGCCCTTCTGCTACGACGAATGTTGCCATACCATGCTCTCAGGGCGGAACTGAAGTGCATGGCTGTGATTTTAAGATACTGCAGGAGTCTGCAGGGGGGGCGCCGTGAGCTGGAGGTCTTGCGGGGGTGAGCGAGGGCTGAGGGGAAGGGTTATGACTGAGTCTGGGTAGTTAGAGGGGGAGCTGGGTAGTTTCCTAGGGTTATAGTGCGATGGCATCTGGTGTTTTGAAGGGTCCATGAAGAAACGGCGGAGTTCTGTGGTGGTCGGGATGAGGGGATGTGGCGGACAGTAAGGGGGTCTGCAAGGACCGAAGGAGAGGGCGAGCAGCCCGGGACGAGAGAGCTGCAACGCGAGGATGTGGATGCGGGGGGGGGGGTTGGTGGGAGTCTGCGATGATCAGGAGCGGGGGAGGGGGTCCTGGGGGCTTTGATGTGAGAGATAAATTATGGGCGGGGTGGACTCTGGCAGGGAAGGGAACATGGCCTGGAGAGAGGCCGAAGGGAAGCCGGATGGGGGCGGGAGTGCAATTAACATGGTGTAAACGGTCCGAATTCAACGTAATGTGGGGGCTCTGTGGTCTCTGTTCCTCACAGAGTCTGGGTAGTTAGAGGGGAAGCTGGGTAGTTTCCTAGGGTTATAGTGCGATGGCATCTGGTGTTTTGAAGGGTCCATGAAGAAACGGCGGAGTTCTGTGGTGGGCGGGATGAGGGGATGTGGCGGACAGTAAGGGGGTCTGCAAGGACCGAAGGAGAGGGCGAGCAGCCCGGGACGAGAGAGCTGCAACGCGAGGATGTGGATGACGGGGGGGGGGGGGGGGGGTTGGTGGGAGTCTGCGATGATCAGGAGCGGGGGAGGGGGTGAGGCTGTGGGGAAAAAGCCATAATTGAATGTTCTGTGAACGTGCATGGGTGAGAAAGTGAGATCTGCCCTCTGTGACTGAAGCCTGCTGTTTGGAGGTAGGGAGGGAGGGCGCGCGGGGAGGCTGAGAGATACCGGAAGAACAAATACATGATTGGAGAAAAGGAGGGAGGAGAGCACGACGAAGAAAACAACAGACATCACGAGAGAGAAAAAGTGGGGAAGACTGAGGAAAAATTGAACCAGGGACGGACCGCCACAAGCTGCGAGGTCTCCGGCTCTGTCACTGCCCTTCTGCTACGACGAATGTTGCCATACCATGCTCTCAGGGCGGAACTGAAGTGCATGGCTGTGGTTTTAATATACTGCAGGAGTCTGCAGGGGGGGCGCCGTGAGCTGGAGGTCTTGCGGGGGTGAGCGAGGGCTGAGGGGAAGGGTTATGACTGAGTCTGGGTAGTTAGAGGGGGAGCTGGGTAGTTTCCTAGGGTTATAGTGCGATGGCATCTGGTGTTTTGAAGGGTCCATGAAGAAACGGCGGAGTTGTGTGGTGGTCGGGATGAGGGGATGTGGCGGACAGTAAGGGGGTCTGCAAGGACCGAAGGAGAGGGCGAGCAGCCCGGGACGAGAGAGCTGCAACGCGAGGATGTGGATGCGGGGGGGGGGGTTGGTGGGAGTCTGCGATGATCAGGAGCGGGGGAGGGGGTCCTGGGGGCTTTGATGTGAGAGATAAATTAGGGGCGGGGTGGACTCTGGCAGGGGAGGGAACATGGCCTGGAGAGAGGCCGAAGGGAAGCCGGATGGGGGCGGGAGTGCAATTAACATGGTGTAAACGGTCCGAATTCAACGTAATGTGGGGGCTCTGTGGTCTCTGTTCCTCACAGAGTCTGGGTAGTTAGAGGGGGAGTTGGGTAGTTTCCTAGGGTTATAGTGCGATGGCATCTGGTGTTTTGAAGGGTCCATGAAGAAACGGCGGAGTTCTGTGGTGGGCGGGATGAGGGGATGTGGCGGACAGTAAGGGGGTCTGCAAGGACCGAAGGAGAGGGCGAGCAGCCCGGGACGAGAGAGCTGCAACGCGAGGATGTGGATGACGGGGGGGGGGGGGGGGGGGGGGGTTGGTGGGAGTCTGCGATGATCAGGAGCGGGGGAGGGGGTGAGGCTGTGGGGAAAAAGCCATAATTGAATGTTCTGTGAACGTGCATGGGTGAGAAAGTGAGATCTGCCCTCTGTGACTGAAGCCTGCTGTTTGGAGGTAGGGAGGGAGGGCGCGCGGGGAGGCTGAGAGATACCGGAAGAACAAATACATGATTGGAGAAAAGGAGGGAGGAGAGCACGACGAAGAAAACAACAGACATCACGAGAGAGAAAAAGTGGGGAAGACTGAGGAAAAATTGAACCAGGGACGGACCGCCACAAGCTGCGAGGTCTCCGGCTCTGTCACTGCCCTTCTGCTACGACGAATGTTGCCATACCATGCTCTCAGGGCGGAACTGAAGTGCATGGCTGTCATTGCGTGGAGAGAGAGGGGAGGTGCTGGTGTGGGAGGGGGAGGCGGAACTGAAGTGCATGCCTGTGATTGCGTGGAGAGAGAGGTGAGGTGTGGGAGGGGCTTGCATGCGGATTGGGAGAGAAGCCTGATGGGGGCTGGAGAGCCTGGTGGGTGGGCGTGAATGAGGGGAGGACTGGGCTGGGCTTGCATGCGGATTGGGAGAGGAGCCTGATGGGGGCGGGAGAGCCTGGTGGGTGGGCGTGAATGAGGGGAGGACTGGGCTGGGCTTGCATGCGATGCGCGTGCATGTTGACGGGCACTGCATGAAAACCGCGGGCTGAAAGCCCTTTGGTTTGACGAGAAAATAGCCGACTTGAATTCTCCCCATTTCCCATTCCTGCGGAATGGTAAAGGCTCGACCTAAAAACCAATGTGTAGAACGCAAAAAGGGGGCAGGGTAGAAACACCCTGACCCCCTAGGCCTGCTCAGGGGGTCCCACAAGGACCCCCAAGACCACCCCCCCCCCCAAGAAAATGTTTTGCCAGAAATCGCGGGGTACACGTACGTACGCGTCCCGTACGTGTACGTACGAGTACCTTTGAAAGCACGAGCTGCATGCTCATTGGCTGTGAACACTCCAAACCAGGAAGTGTTGGCAGCCATCTTGTGCTCGGTAGACCGAGGCACAAGAAAGCAGAAAAACAAACGTGCAGAACGCAAAAAGGGGGCAGGGAAGAAACACCCTGACCCCCAGGCCTCTTCAGGGGGTCCCAGAAGGACCCCCAAGCCCCCACATTTTTTTTCAAAACCCGGTCTGCTTTTTTTCAAATTACCCCCCGGGGGGACCAAATCCCGGGGGCATAGTGAAAAAGAAGTGTGGGGGGGGGGCCCAAACTCCCCCACACTGCCCCCAGGGACCTCCAGTATGCAAGGGGAATTAGTTCCCCGTCTGAAAAAGCGCCATGGGGCTGCATTGCAGAGAGGTGTAAAAAGGGGCATGGCCTCATTACACCTCTCTGCAACGCAGCCCCCTGGCGCATACTGGAGGTTCCTGGTGGGCTAGTTGGCCCCCAGGGACCCCCAGTATGCAAGGGGAATTAGTTCCCCCTCTGCAAACGTGCCCGTGGGCTGCGTTGCAGAGAGGTGTAAAAAGGGGCGTGGCCTCATTACACCTCTCTGCAATGCAGCCCCCTGGAGCATACTGGAGGTTCCAGGTGGGCTAGTTGGCCTCCATGGACCTCCAGTATGCAAGGGGAATTAGTTCCCCCATGGCAAACACGCCAGGGGGCTGCGTTGCAGAGAGGTGTAAAAAGGGGCGTGGCCTCATTACACCTCTCTGCAATGCAGGCCCCTGGCGCATACTGGAGGTTCCTGGTGGGCTAGTTGGCCCCCACGGACCCCCAGTATGCAAGGGGAATTAGTTCCCCCTCTGTAAACGCGCCTGGGGGCTGCGTTGCAGAGAGGTGTAAAAAGGGGCGTGGCCTTATTACACCTCTTTGCAATGCAGCCCCATGGAGCATATTGGAGATTCCTGGTGGGCTAGTTAGCCCCCAGGGACCCCCAGTATGCAAGGGGAATTAGTTCCACCTCTGCAAACGCGCTCGGGAGCTGCGTTGCAGAGAGGTGTAAAAAGGGACGTGGCCTCCTTACACCTCTCTACAACACAGCGTCCTGGCGCATACTGGAGGTTCCTGATGGGCTAGTTAGCCTCCAGGGACCCCCTGTATGCAGGGGACTTAATCCCCCAACTTAGAACACTCTACAGGGCGCGTTTGCACAGTGGTGAAGGTACGGGCTTGAGGTGATGTGAGTGCAAACATGCCCTGAGGCGCATTTTAAGTTGGGGAATTAATTCCTGTTCAATCCAGAGATCCCGTAGGGGCCAACTAGTCCAACAGGTACCTCCAGGGACCTCAGGATTGAAGATGAATTAATTCCCTAATCTAAAACGCGCCACAGGGCGAGTTTGCACACATCTTACCTCAGGTCCCGCCCCCTTCCTTCACTATTGAGCAAAATATTCCTGTAAATTCTGCCGAACTACGAATTCCAATTTACTCACCTGTTATCACAAGAAACGTCAGTGCTGCATCTTTGAGCGCACTACTGAGCCTGAAAAGTAATTCTAACCATACTTAGAGTAACTTGAATTTCCTTCCATAGGCTAACATTGACTGGTTTCACTTGGAAATTTTTCTAAGTGAGGAGTTTTGGAACTTAAAAAAATTCCTCTAAAATCAGCCGAACTATGAATTCCGATTTACTCACCTGTTATCAGGAGAGACCTCAGTGCTGCATCTTTCAGCTCACTACTATTCCTGAAAAGTAAATTTAACTATACTTACCAGTAACTTGAATTTCCTTCCATAGGATATCATTGCCTGATATACAAAATATATATTAATTAATAAAAATGTAAATAAATAAAAATATTACAATTTCAATATTTTTAAAAACATTTTTTTTCAATATATATTAAAAATATGTAATGTAATTTTAAAAAATAAAATATCTAAAAATAAATAATTTAAAATAATGTAGTAAATCAGTATAAAAAATATAACAATTAATACATTTAAAAATTATAATTTACAAAACCTTTGAAATTCACTGAAAAAACCATAGGTTTCAGCCACGTTATAGTTAGGAATTAGCATTTAAAAAACCTTAGAAATTCACTGAAAAAAAAACATAGGTTTCACACAAGTTATAGTTAGGAATTAGCATTTAAAAAACCTTAGAAATTCACAAAACAACTATCGGTTTCACACATGTTATAGTTAGCTGGACATTTAACTCATACAAAACCATTGAAATTCGACCGTTATAGTTAGTTCAGCTAACTATAACTCGCGCGCCCGCAATGCACTGCTGATGACATCACTTTTTACATCACTCATGACATGGTCAGTGACATGACTCATGAACTAACTATAACCGGAGAATTTCAATGGTTTTGTATGAGTGAAATGTCCAGCTAACTATAACATGTTTGAAACCTATGGTTTTTTAGTGAATTTCTAAGGTTTTTTAAATGCTAATTCCTAACTATAACGTGGTGAAACCTATCTTTTTTCAGTGAATATATATATGTATACATATATATATATATATATATATATATATATATATATATATATATATATATCCATACTAATATAATAAAGAGAGAGAGCCCAAACCTTTGAGGCGGGTAATCTCAGGAACCACAGCACCAATCACAACACCCAATACAGCGTTGGAAAAGGCAGTTGAAGCAGGAGGACATAGGCTATGCAGATGCCCACCATATGCATTTAAAAGGTAAAAGAACCGTGCCAGCAAAGAAGTCCCTTGTGGGTGTGTCTGCGTTGTGCTGTGGGCGTGTGCTGGGGGCGTGACAAACGCTGGGGGCGTGACAAACGCTGGGGGCGTGTGGTACGTTCCGCCCTTCATGCCATGTCTCATATCATGTGCTAATCCCACCCTGCTCCCTTTAAATACCCCTGCACCCCATAATCATAACCCACCCTTACTCCTTAAAATACCTCAACACCCTTAAACACTAACCCATCTTAACCCTATAAATATACCCTGTACCCCAAAACTCAAACCTATCCCTAAACCCTAAAAATACCCCTGTACCCCAAAACCCAAACCTAGCCCTGAACCCTATAAATACCCCTGTACCCCAAAACCCAAACCTAGCCCTGAACCCTATAAATACCCCTGTACCTCAAAACCCAAACCTAGCCCTGAACCCTAAAAATACCCCTGTACCCCAAAACCCAAACCTAGCCCTGAACCCTAAAAATACCACTGTACCCCAAAACCCAAACCTACCCCTGAACCCTAAAATACCCCTGTACCCCAAAACCCAAACCTAGCCATGAACCCTTAAGATACCCCTGTACCCCAAACCTACCCCTGAATCCTAAAAATACCCCAGTACCCCAAACCTAGCCCTGAACTCTAAAAAAACCCTGTACCCCAAAACCCAAACCTACCCCTGAACCCTAAATACCCCTGTACCCCAAAACCCAAACTTAGCCCTGAACCCTAAAAATACCCCTGTACCCCAAAACCCAAACCTAGCCCTGAACCCTTAAAATACCCCTTTACCCCAACCCCCAAACCTACCCCTGAACCCTAAAAATACCCCTATACCCCAAAACCCAAACCTAGCCCTGAACCCTAAAAATACCCCTGTACAGCACAACCCATACCTATCCCTAAACCCTAAACTACCCCTGTGCCCCATAACCCAAAACGATATCTCAACCCTTAAAATACCCAAACACCCCAAAACATATACCTCAGTACCCCAAAACATATACCCCTATACCCATACTTACCTTACCCAAACATAAAAAAACATGCTTTTACCATTCATGCATTTACAACGAATTTTGTTATAAATGTATGCGTGGTAAAAGCATATAAAATGTAATGCCATGCGTTGTAATGGCATTGCGGAGTCATGGTACTTTCGTAATGAAAGTATGCAGAGTGATGGTATGCGGAAAGAAAGTTGCGGAATAATGGGTGTTTACCCTCCCCCGGTAAGTACATTGGTGGCACGGCGGTCCACATCTCCAGCATCATGCTCATATTTTTTCACCACCCATTTGAAAAATGCACAGGTCTAGCTCATTGATGGCCAGCACCGACATACACTTTTAGACATACCTCCCGCCACAAGTTCTAGAACTGCGAACTTTAGAGCTGGGGAGCTACGGTTGAACCTCGGCATCAGTTCAACAACCTGTGATTCCAGGCAAATCGCTTTGTCTCCCCGTGCCTACCACAAATGAATGTGTTCTTCTGTAATGTAAATTGTGCTCAAGCCATGTTGTCGAGTTCACGCTATATAATATTGCAAGGAAAAATAAAGTAGGGAAACTCGAGTTCACACACTACTGAACGCGCACTCTTAAGTGCATCAGCAGTGCACTGTGAACCGGAGCGTTTCACAGGCCTGTCACAGATAAGAAATGCTATCAAAACGAAATCCTACAAAACAATATACTACTGGCCGGTAGCAATTCATACCCGGACAACGTAGGGACGGGCTGCTAGTTTTTATATATGTAAACAATTAAACGATGTATTTGTGGGGGGAGAACTTACTTTAAATGTGTGGTGAAGGCATATGTTGGAAAAGCATATGCGTTCTAAAACCATACGTGGTAAAGGTACAATGTGTTTAAAACCTAGTTGTAAAGCCTGTTTCCCCCTTTAAGTCGACATTGTCTAAATGTTTCAATCTTAAACATACATTGTTTTACCAAAGCTCGCAAATCGATTAATTCAATATTAGCCATAAAAAAGGGGAGGGGTGTCTGTGTGTGTGTGTTGGGGGGGGGGGGTATAAAAAACAAAAGCAAAATAACATCAAGTTAATGATTTTCTGCTTTCTAGGTTAAGTAGCCTAGTGTTGGAGAGGAGATGGATTTCAGGTTCAGATGCCAGCATCCCACTGCTAAAGGGCCAACATTAACATTTCTCTAAAAACCAAAGAGGCAAGCTCAAACGACCTTCCAGTCCAAAACAATTAGAACCTATGTGGCTCAATAGGAGCATTCTTAAATTCAACTGAAGTAAAACCGAATTCCTGTATTGTTCCCCAGAGCTATTACAGTACCAACTTCCAAGAGATTTCTGGCCTTGGACCAAGGTCATAGACCTGAAAACAGTTCAATCAGTCCAGAACATAGGAGGCCAGATCGACGAAAAACATTCAATGGAGGCTCATGTTTATAAAACAGTGGCTACTTGCCATGGACTTTTGAGACATTTTTGAAAAATCGTCCCCATTCTACCACAACCTGCTAGTTAAAAGCTGGTAGTGCACTGTACAGTGCTAAGCAGACTAGATTATTGCAATTCTCTTTTGATAGGAGCTCAAAATACGTGTTTATAAGGCTCCATAGGATACAAGTGCTGGCTGCCAAATTAGCATTAAACAGGCCTAGATTAGATTTGGCTTCTGGCACTCTGAAAGACCTCCATTGGCTACTGGTTAGGTAAAGATGTATCTTTAAGGCCATGTGCATAATGCACAACGCCCTAAACAGAATTGGAGCTAGGCCGCTACAAAGGAAATTCGGCTATTATAAACCTTCACGGTCCCTAAGATCGTCCTCAACAGGCCTGGGTTGTGTGCCGAGCTTTAAAAAGACAAGGCTTGGTGAGAGATCCATTCAAGTGAAGGCAGCATAAATCTGGAATAAACTAACTATTACACTGAGAACAAATACAAAACTACTGAGATTTAGGAGGGACTTAAAGACAGGACTCTTCCCTAATTAGGTGAGGTATAATACACCTCCTCCATCTGCAATTCTCTAGAGAAACCTCTGTGTAGACTTGTCAATTTACACAGAGGGTAATAGTGCCAAGATGCCCGCTGGCTGAACGCTGTGCTCTACAAATGTTTCCATAAATAAGTAAAATAAAAGATATATCGGCTCAACAGTGCATTGCAGAAACTGCACCAGTCTGAACTGGCACAAAAAAGAGGAAATCAATATGTGGTTCAATACGACAAGGGCCGAGTATTTTATCATAAAATTAACATATCATAACTATAACTTGCCTAAAAGAACTTGAGGCTCCGCATTGGTGGAGCATTGATAGGGGATACATATAGAGAACGCAAAATCAGAAGAGAGGGGCATATTCAATTACTTCCTGAGGAGCATAGTGCTCTGAAGCCGGCATTAAAAAGAGAAACCAGGTGATCTGGTGTCTGCCAATGGACATTCATTTGTAAAGCTGGTAGGACTGGCTTGCACTTTGAGTCCGTAATAAAACATTAAAAAGCTGTTCAGTGGTAAAACAAAGCATAAAAGTGGTTGCTTTCAATATACAGTGTATCCATGAAATAAATGTGTGATGATTGAGTGTACCTTTCAGAGGTACAGTAGTCCTTCATGCATTGCAATGTAAGCTCTCCACAGTAGGCAGCCTTAAAATAGCTAATAACCTGAGGTGAAAGAGCAAGTATTATTCTAGGCGGAGCTAAAGTCCAATCTGTGTGTTTCTAAGAATTGATGCCAGTAGGTACAAAGACAGCAATTCTGCCAGGGGCCACCGGTCTACGGTGTGACTATCCAAAATGATGAGGGAATTTCACTGCAGGAAGACCAAAGATGGGATAGAGCAAGTAGTCAAGAGGAAAGGGACACAGGCTGGCATAGGATTGGGTGGGAAGATTCCTATAAGCTTGTCGCTAAAAAACAGGCATTGGCTAAGACAATAGCCCTCGACTTTCGCTCATATTGGTTTTGCCAGTGCTATTTGCCCTTACTGTACAGCATCAACAAAAAGCAAAATGGCTTTTTGATGGAAGACACAACTTTTCTGTTGTGGGAAAGCAAATTTATTGATTCTTAGTGGCCCGGCAGCTGATGAGGCCTCCAAAAAAGTACAAATAAGAGTGGAGGGGCAAAGAAGGAGAGGGCAGCAGAAACAAGGGGGAGAGGGCTTAGGCGGGAGGAATTTCGAGTAAGATTTAGGACACAGGGGGAGATTAACTAAAAATGTAAAAAAGAAAAGCTGGGGCGAGGAGAAGAGAGAAACAGAGTGCATGTGTTGCAAAGCAGGCATAAAATAGACAAGCATTGGCATAGCCAATAGGTCTCGCTTTTGGGACCTTCTAAGTATTTAGTTATGCAGCACAATATCCTTGGTGCAACCACATCAACTGTTGCGTGGCTAAACTATTATAAGGCCCCAAAGGCGAGACCTATTGGCTATGCCAATGCTTGGTGTGGTTGTGTGTGTGGTTGTGTGTGTGTGTGTGGTTGTGTGTGTCTGGTTGTGTGTGTGTGGTTGTGTGTGGTTGTGTGTGTGTGGTTGTGTGTGGGTGCAGTTGTGGTTGTAGGTGGATGTGTGGTTGTGTGTGTGGTTGTGTGTGGTTGTGTGTATGGTTGTGTGTGTGTGGTTGTGTGTGTGGTTGTATGTGTGGTTGTGTGTGTGGTTATGTGTGTGGTTGTGTGTGTGGTTGTGTGTGTGGTTGTGTGTGTGGTTGTGGTTGTGTGTGTGGTTGTGTGTGTGGTTGTGTGTGTGTGGTTGTGTGTGTGTGGTTGTGTGTGTGTGTGGTTGTATGTGTGGTTGTGTCTGTGGTTGTGTGTGTGTGTGTGGTTGTGTGTGTGGTTGTGTGTGTGGTTGTGTGTGTGGTTATGTGTGTGGTTGTGTGTGTGGTTGTGTGTGTGGTTGTGTGTGTGTGGTTGTATGTATGGATGTGTGTGTGGTTGTGTGGTTGTGTGTGTGGTTGTGTGTGTGTGGTTGTGTTTGTGTGTGGTTGTGTGTGTGTGGTTGTATGTGTGGTTGTGGTTGTGTGTGTGTAGTTGTGTGTGTGTGTCTGGTTGTATGTGTGGTTGTGTGCGTGGTTGTGTGTGTGGTTGTGAGTTTGGTTGTGTGTGTGTGTGTGGTTGTGTGTGTGTAGTTTTGTGTGTGTGGTTGTGTGTGTGGTTGTGGTTGTGTGTGTGGTTGTGAGTGTGGTTGTGTGTGTGTGGTTGTTTGTGGTTGTGTGTGTGGTTGTATGTGTGGTTTTGTGTGTGGTTGTGTGTGTGGTTGTGTGTGTGTGTGTGCGTGGTTGTGTGTGTGTGGGTGTGTGTGGTTGTGTGTGTGTGTGTGGTTGTGTGTGTGTGTGGTTGTATGTGTGGTTGTGTGTGTAGTTGTGGTTGTGTGTGTGGTGGTGTGTGTGGTGGTGTGTGTGGTTGTGTGTGGTTGTGTGTGTGGTTGTGTGGTTGTGTGTGTCTAGTTGTGTGTGTGTATGTGGTTTTGTGTGTGTGGGTGGGTGTGGTTGTGTGTGTGTGTGTGGCTGTATGTGTGGTTGTGCGTGTAGTTGTGACTGTGTGTGTGGTTGTGTGTGTGGTGTGTGTGTGGTTGTGTGTGGTTGTGTGTGGGGGTGTGTATGTGGTTGTGTGGTTGAGGGTGTGGTGTGTGTATGTGTGTGGTTGTGTGTGCTTGTGTGTGTGCTTGTGGTTGTGTGTGTGTGGTTTGGTGAGGTTGTGTGTGTGTGTGGTTGTGTGTGTGTGGTTATGTGTGTGGTTGTGTGTGTGTGGTTGTGTGTGTTTGTGGTTGTGTGTATGGGCGTGGTTATGTGTGTGTGGTTGTGTGTGGTTGTGTGTGTGGTTGTGGTTGTGCGTGGTTGTGTGTGTGGTTGTGTGTGTGTGGTTGTGGGTGTGGTTGTGTGTGTGGTTGTGTGTGTGTGTGTGGTTGTGTGTGTGGGGTTGTGTGTGTGGTTGTGTGTGAGTGTGGCTGTGGTTGTGTGTATGTGTGTGGTTGTGTATGTGTGTGGTTGTGTGTGTGGTTGTGCGTGTGGCTGTGTGTGTGGTTGTGTGTGTGGTTGTGGTTGTGTGTGTGACAGTAACACTAAAAGCATCTCAAAATAAAGGAACACAAACATCGAGTTTGTGGAGAGAGAAAGCACATTGTAAGTCAAACGGAAGCAGCAAAGCATTAACACAACAACATGTTCTTTGATGTTTATTGTTCTTTTGAACGAGAACATCATAGGGGCGCTGCTAAAGTGATTGTGGGCGAAAGTGATCTCGGGCGCTTAATGAGTATGACGAGCTTTGCCATTTGGCGCCTCGGCTCCTATTGGGCGTCCGTGCACATGCACTGTAGCTCTAGGCTGGCCAGGCTGGCCATGGGTTGCATTTTTTGAGCCCTCACTAAGGGGCCCATTAAGATCGCGGACGGACTTGCGTCCATCGCGACCCCGGAGTAGGAGGGAACCTCCGCATTGCCTGCGGAGTTCCCTCCTGTGAAATTAGGATGTGACTGCCACCCTGGCGGTAACATCCTCTATTTTTACCATTGCGGCAGGTGTGGCTTCAAGCTGCACCCGTCGCAATGGTAAAAATGCATACATTGCATTTGTATGCAGAAAGCGGCAGGCACTGTGCGGTGCCTGCCAATTTCTGCATACAAATGCAGGGGGGTACCATAGGTACCCCCCATGTGCACCCCCCACACCCCCTTCACCCAGGGTGCCCGCAACGGGCCCTGCAGTGAAGTTCCACATGCTTTTCCACGGCGGAAAACCCGACGCGGAAAAACATTTTTTTAAACACATCCTAATATGGCTGGCGGTATCTGAGAGCAGGGCCGGCTCTAGGCTCATGGTGGCCCTGTGCAGGGAGCGCCAGGAAGGTGACAGTGAGATTTAATATTCGCCCAAGTTAATGTAGAGATCTTCGTTGTATTATTTTAGTAAGTCAGCATACTTAGGCAGCGCGAGTGGGGCGATAGGCATAAAATCATTTTACAGAAGAGCAAGTGCTCAAAATCGTGAGAATCTTAACGGTCCCTGTATTAAAAAAATGCACACATTAAAAAACAGCACTTGTACCTATTGTCGAGAATGTAGCCGGACATCAACCTTAACCCCTTCCAGGCTGATGACGAGCTGGGCTCGTCATGGCGTAGCCTCCTCGCACGCTGATGACGAGCCCAGCTCGTCACGTAAAGTGCGATTTAAAAAATCTCAGCGCAGGAGCGGAATTCCGCTAGCGCGCATTAGGTTAATGACACTTTCACTTTCGGGGCAAAGCTGTAGGTCACACTTACCCTGGCACAATGGCCTGCATAAGTGACTTGCAAGGAGCGCGCTGCTGCCTTTGCTTTTGCGCTGTCCAGCATGATCTTGACTGTGCAGTCTCTCAGCAGGCGGGCAGCAGCTGGCACACTGCAGTACTGCAATAATATGTTGGAGATGAACGAATCGATCTCCGATTTCACGTCGCAATGTGGAAAGGCTGCCTGCACCCTCATGATCTAGGGACGAGATGCCCACTTCCACCTCGAGCAGGCCGATTAGCGGTGCCTTAAGCGTATGTTTCTCCTCCTTTTTGCGCCAGAATTTGGAAAGGACAGTACTACTACTCCAGGGTCACTCACTCAGTCAGAGTCAGTGACACCCTGCTCCAATGGATAAGAAGCCAAGTAAATGATCACACACTGCTACTGGTCATGGGTGGAGATTTGGGAGGGCAGCCTGGAGGCTCCACGTGCCACCTTCATTCAGGTCGCTTTCTACACAGATGTAAAATGGGGTACATTTATATCATGATGTTAATATGCTCCAGGATTTTTTTGTTACCATATGACCACAAAGCTGTCCCTTCCTTGCCACAGACCGTAAAGTTATTCTACATCATGAACGTAGACTCACAAAAATAGCAGCAGACGTGACATCACACACCCTTTGTCCCCATGATGACATCAGAGGAAAGTGACATGAAGTATTCTATGGCCGATTCACACAGCAGAGCCACGCTTCTTACCACAGACAGCAGAGCCACGCCTCTTACCACAGACACCACAACCATGCCTTTTACTTCAGACAGCAGAGCTATCTGGTGCCTCGCACAGTCGGGTGATTGTCAACAGAGAGATTCTGAAGGGTCTCTTGCAGCCCCCTATAGTTCCGGAGTGAAGGCTGCAAGGCGCTTTGTTTCTGCACTCACTACTCAGCGTCCGACCTCGCGCTGCGGCGGGCCTCAGTTTGGGCCGGCCGCTGCTGACATTCAAGCCAAGATCAGGTGAAACCCACACACCTTCCAGGTTCACGGCATTGATGCAGTCAGTCAGACTAGTCAGTGACACTGACACTGCAGAATCAGAATCGACTCTACATTCAGAGAGATCATTCTGCCCGTAACCCACCACGCGCCAGGTGAATTTAATACTACTTCTTCATTGACCTTATTCTGAGCTCAGCAGCTTTATAGGAGGACCAGTGCCACCACGACCACAGACATGGCTGCACAGTCTCACATACGCGTCGCCACCACAACGCACGGGAAGCCTGCACTGTCTGCAGATCATCCTTGGCTTCCGCCCGGCGTCTGTGCCAGCCGAAACCTTCATGAAACACCCCGGCGCCCCTGCTGCCCAATCAGGAACGAGGAAGGAACAGAGGTCTCGGTGCGGAGCCGCTGCGTGACTGCCAGAGCAGAGGCCAGGGTCAAGTGAAAGGGTGGAGGGTGACTCAGGCTTTGGTTGGAACTGGAAGTAAAAAGCCGGGGTCGGAGGCCGCCAAAATCCTGCCAGGAGCCTACACAAGACACAAACGATAGAGAACTGTGGAGTTTTAGAGAATGTTTATATCATTTGTGCTTCACCAAGTGAAGGGTCTTGATTTGTTTTGTTTGTATTGAAATCGTTGTTTCTACCACACTGCTGAACTACAAAAGATGTGCCTCATTTGTCCTTTCCTAATTGCAGACAGATTTTGAAATATGAGTAGATTTAATTTACGAGTATTTAGATTTTCTGTGCACCTGGGAAATAAATACACATTCAGCAGCCTTTCCATTCACCCAGTGAGACTGCCACACAGTTCACTTCACAAAATCCTCTCACTTTGCAGCCAGAGAAAGAAAACGAAACACTAGTCTCCCTGTTAAAAGAGTAAGCAGCAGTTTGCCAGAAGACAACGCCTGACATTTGACTCCTGTCTTCGAAGGCACCGCAAAGATGGCAAGATAACATCAAAATGTAAAGGCCTCTTCATTGCTCATTGCCTTCTGAACTCCAGCACGAATATTGTATGATTGGTATGGTATCCGATCCGATCCTCGTCGTTGTGGCGGCCCCTGGGGTTTGGCGGCCCTGTGCAGGTGCACACTTTGCACATGCCTAAGGCCGGCCCTGCTGAGAGACACCGCCACCATATTAGAGCTTTTCCGCCGCGGTTGTAAGCCAACCGCGGCGGAAAAGCAGCGGACTGAAACCAGGACCCACCAGCCATCCTAATGTGGCGGTGGGTCTTTGGTGGGTCCGCAGCGGAATTTCCGCATCCTCCGGGACGGCGAGGGCTTCCGCCGGCCCAGAGAATGCGGAAAATCCGCAATCCTAATGAGCCCCTAAATGTCTCGCCAGACCAGCGCATGCGCTGGGTCAGGCGAGACCTTAAACACAGCACACAAGGGAGAGAGGAAGCGAACAAAGGTGGAAGTAACACAAAGCATGTGGTGTGTATTTGACAGGAAAAAGCAGCACATGAGAGGCAGAGTTGGAAAACACGTGCACTCTTATGGAGTGCTGAAAGACAAAGAAAAAAGATAAACATAAAATGTGGCCAGCGGAAGGATACAAGTCAGACTATGAAATGGAAGATGCTCAAGAGGAGGTACAAACACTAGAAGAGGAGGGAAAGCCATCAGATAAGAAGCAAACCAATAAGAGTGACAGTAAAGCCAACCATTTGTACTCAATGGGCGGGCTCTAAGCCCACTGTATGGCTTTGGTATGGTCCACAAGAGGCCTTTGCATACAATGACTAAAAAATACAGTAGAACAGCTATTTCTTTTTTTCCAGAGTTTTATAAAGCGCAAACTTGATCCGAATCAAATATCAGACCGCTTTACATAGCACCAGTTGCATTACATGAGGACACATTCTTTTTTGTTAGGGAGTGACTAAAATGTCAGACTATTAGAATACAGCAACATCAGTCATGGTAAAGTGATGTTGATCCAGCCTTGTCCTTAAAAGCACCTAATGGGGAAAGTGCTGAATTTAGCACTACTTAGAATGATTCTTACTATGCAAAAAATCTAAATATGTAAAATGTTGCTGCCTAATCAGACATAAGAGTGTCAGATTACTTTAAACAAGATGGGGTGGGTTAAAGAATTACATTTACAGGACATAGAAAATATTTTCATCCAAAATAAATTTTAATTTAGAGCACTTACCTCAATAATGCTTAGTCTTTCCACGCTGGCGCTCACAGCATAATCGACTGAAGGTTCATGATATAAATCATCTGAAAAAATGTGAACAGTTAATATTAGATTGCGTAGGTTGCAGAAAAGTAAAATATATTGACATTGTTAATGTTATGAAAACTATTATGCACAACTCCAGGCAGTGCTAGGCGCACCTATTAGACGCTGCAAGCAACCACCTAGGCCCACCCAATAAGAACATGGTGATGATATAGCAGATTGTAACAAGCATCGGCAATGCCAGTAGGTCTGGTTTTAAAGGAAGCAAAAGTAAATAACATGAGAATGGTTCTGTATTTGTGAACTGTAGAATACTATTGGTGTAGGCTAAATGGTCAAGTAACAGTTGCACTGTCAAGCCAGACCTAAACATCCACTTGGTAACTGCCCTCCTCCCACCTGTGCTCCTGCCAGAGAAAAACACTTTAAAATATCTAGTTTTCAAAGACACTTTAATAACTTTATATTGTGGTGTGTGTGTGTGCCCCTGAAAGTTCAACCTCAAGCATCTGAATTAGTGAACAAAATGAACACACCTGTGTGGAAGGCAAGCATTTTTTTGTGGAAGCACACAACTTCCGTCCAATCAAAACAAGTACTCCTGGCTCCCAACATATAGGTGGGACTAAAGCCCCTCTCTAGTGATGCTCACATAATTGTCAGGTAACAGCTGCGCTGTCAATCCAGACCTTAAAAAATGACCGGTAACTGGGCTACCAGAACATTTTCTCACTATGCAGCAATGCAAACATTTCTGTAAACTGCAGGACGTTGTGATGGTAATAGTGCACATCTCCTGTTTGTTTGCAAAAATATCTCTGTCTGCCTTTAGTTTGCAGATGACACATGCAAAAATGACAGGCAGAAGCAATGTCTTTAACGGATATTCCGTAATTTCCAAGAAAACAGAGGAAATGGTTGCTCCTAATGTTCATACCACCAGAGCCAATTCCGCCACCAGATGTCCCTGGACGTTCTAAATGGGGGCCAGAGAGGTAGGCAATGGGATCACATTGCAGCCCTGTAAATGAGTTTTTATTTGCTAGCTTTACTGCTGGGGACACATTGTCCCCTCCCCCAGAAGCAAAGTTCCATGCAGTGGCTCTGGCACTTGGTTTATAAAACACCATGGCACCTCAGCATGAAACACATGAATCCTAAACTTCTGAAGGACACTCATCAAAAACATGTCTTTACGAATTATGGTGCACAGTGAGCTGCGGTGCATAAGGTATTGTCATGGCTGCAGCCAGCAGGAGCAATCACCAGGGAATCTGCTGTGCTTATGAGAAGAAGCTAGTGTTACAACATGAAGATTAAACATAATTACAGAAAACAACATTACAACATAGGTCTCTAAGATATGTTCCACTAGTCAATACATAGACAGAAGGCGAAGTCAACTCCATACAGTGTCTGTCAAGAAGCACAGGCAATGACCATTGTGCGTGACAGCAGCCAAGTCGGATGGGTGAAAAGTAGCGCACTGCTCCACAGTGGAAACACAATACACACAACAAGTTTCACTATTTTCTATTTGTGCTGATTGGATCCTTCAGAATTTTCACCAGAAATACTTTACATAAATTACATGAACATAATTTAACAAAATGTCTTATTTTTTCCCTGATTTTGGGGAAAAGGATAAGTTAGTGTGACAATGCAGAATATGGCAATCAGCACATGTAAGTTCAAGACAGTCTCCATCAGGCAGTGACCCTCGCCACGGCTGGTGTTTGGATCTGCTCAGTGTGGTTGTATGAGTAGCCACCAGGGCCTTTGCATCGATAGAAGGGTGGTTTTTAGGTCTCGCGTAGCGTTGCAGTGCAACGCATTGCTCGCTCTGCGAGACCTCTTGTGAGCAAGGAGATTTCAGAATGGGACTTGAAGCCCCGCCCATCATTTTCATTGGGTCGCGTCAGCGTTTATGCTAAACGCTGGCTTCCCATTGAAAAGGATGCTTTCTGGTCACTGCCCTTTCTCCCTTTTGGATGGCCCATCCGGACTGGGTTGTCTGCTTCACGGCTGTCGTAAAGCACTTTCTTATCTTTAGGGGGGGCATCTGTTTCTAATTAGCATGGCCTTAGCGCAGCCATGCTAATTAGAAACAGTTTGCCCCCCTAAAGATAAGAAAGTCTGCAGGCACTACCCTGCACACTGAGACCCATGTGAGCGAGGGAGCCCGCGCGGCTCTCCGGTATTTCTACCTGTTATCACACAAAGACTTTCTGTCCCTCTGAACATGAGTCAGTGTGACTCAGTCTCCACGAGCCCTGTGAAAGGCGCTCTGTGTGTTGTCAGCTCTTCTTCAGATATCACCTAGCTGCATCATTTGGACTGGAAAACAAGTCAACTTTCACTAGTTGGTTGGTTGGGAAAAGGTGCAGTTGAATCTGTCAGGAAGCCCTGACGGCACTGGCTGTGCTCGCCTGTGGCTCTCGAAGTGTTCATGTTTGCTTGTGTGCCGCATCATCCCTGATGTCATTGTGGGCACAGTAGCGTGTTTTCAGACCATCGGAGGATCCCGTGGTTTGAATCGGTGAGCAGACTTGGAAAAACGCAGGACAAAGAGAAATCCTTCTAGCGTCCTCAGGCTCAACTCCCTTCTTTTTGGGCTCTTAGTAACGTGTTTTCATTTTTTCTAATCACTCTCAACTTCTTCATGCAATTGGGCCAAGAGATACACATTAATTTGCCCAGGATCACACAGTTTGTAGCATGTGAGAAAGCTGGGATTAGAATGCGAGTCTCCTGGCTGTGAATATTGCCAGTGCACACACTGGATCACATCTGTTGCCCCTCATGAATATGGAGCTGGGCTCCCAGTGCAACACTTTTACTCCAGAATCATAGATAGCTAGATTTGGGAATATGGTTGCAAGCACTCTGGTGAGATGTTTTTCTTGCCATTTTTCCCTATTTACCTCACTATAGCTCATGCTTTTTATTCTCAGCTTTGTTTCGGTTTCAACTTTCTTTCCCAGGGTCACTTTGTCTTTCCTTTGTCATGTCTGGACTAATTGTGTCACCGCCTCGTTTGATTTGATTCAGATGTGCACCGTATATAAATACTATAATCTCATAACCCAGACAGAAAGAAGTGTCCCTTATAGCTGTTTCTCACAACTGGCCCATTTCAGCATGACATTAACACAAAATGGACTCCGGGACGCCAGTAAAGAGTAATGTGTAGCTGAGAGGATGCAATGGTTGAACCAGGATTGCCGGCATGCATTTGCTCCATACTTGGTTACTGGTTTCCAGGTTGTTGCTGTGCTTGCAAATGGACCCCCGGATATTTGCCTTTAGAGATGAGCTTAACTACCCGCGTGCGTCAGGTTTTGTATTGCTTTGCAGACTTTCTTTTGGGACACCCTGATGTTTCAGTAAATCCTTCTTCAGGGACATGTTTGCAGCTAAAATGTGTAAATGCTGAAGACTAGAAGTAGAACTGTGGAGGCTAGTCCGCATTGATCTGCCTAGGGTTTGGGGTCCTGCTATATTTTTATCAGCATTCTCCGTCATATCCTGGGTAGTCACCATCATTGAGTATGTTTTGTTTCTTCAAAAACTGACGAAGGTTCTGAATTGGGCCTACAAAAGGGTCATAGGGATTGGAATAATCGTCCCATCAATAGCACAGATAAAAAATAAATGAACAGCGTGGGGGAACTGTGTAAGAGAAAGCAGGGTGCAAATAAGTGTTGCAGGTAAAAAAAGTCTTCTACTGTGTCACCTACTATTGCTGCAGGCTTCATCCCATGAAGGCTGTGCCAATCTCTAGGCATTCAATTACTGAGCCTCCATGGTAGCAGAGAAGAACCCCCAGTTATGTTGGCTATATTTTTAAAGAAACATGACTTAAAGGTCAAAAATCCAAAATGACACAAAACATACATGTGTAGTGGCAGTGGAAAGGGGGCCTTTTCACCCTTTCTACCTAGTTACTTATTCAACTAGCCACAATATTGTCAAGCATTTGCAATGCAATAGGTCTTTCATTCACACGATTTTAAGCTATTAGTGTTAGAAATAACAATGCCTTGTATTTATGTTTTAAAACCCAAAACATAAATAGAAGGCATTGTCATTTACAATGCCTATAGCTCAGAATCGTGTGAATGCGAGACCTATTGGATTGCAAATGCTTGTTGAGGGTAGTTGGTGGGCTAAGGGCTGGGGTAAGTGTGGTTAGGTCAAGGGGGGAGAGAGTTCCAGTGTAGTGCACATGGACAGCAAAGAATCGAAAGCGGGGGCGGCTGTAACTGACACTGAGCTGCGGTGTGAAGGGAGACGGGCTGGGATTAGAGAAGTGACAGGGCTGTGGAAGTTGAGCGCTCTCTCCATTGGTGAGAAGTAACACTGAGTCAGGAAAGTGGCCCACAGCCTCTCTTATCAGCCTCACTACTGCAGTACCCACTCCCTCCCAGACTTCCTGGCTACAATAGTGGGCCACAGAGCTTACCTACTGTTGTGAACAGATCCAGGAGCGGCCTGTGCAGGTAAGAGTGGTGAGGCGGGGTGGGTGGGAACTCAACAGATGAAGACGAGGGAAAATTAAATAAATAATTAATTTTACCTCGCCGTCTGTCCAATCACCGCCCCACCCCTCTTACTTGCACGGGCCACTCGTGATGATGTACTATTGACCTACAGCTGCATTACTTAACAGAAGGTCGCAATAGGACACCACACTCCCCAGCGATATGAAAAAGTCTCTAAGTGTCATTCCACCAACCAGGTGTCCCCTCTGAACGCTTGCATGTGCAACGGCGAGGTGCAAAGCCAACCCCTATGAAACAGTCAGTACCAACAACCTACATGCAAACATGTTTCAGTGAACTAACAACATGAAACATGCCCGCAAGAAAACCTGCAGCGCTTTGATCACAGGAATGAGCTTTCTTCTCTGATCTCTGGCTTTCAGAAGCTCATTTATTTCCATATGACATAAGGTTTAACAAATGTTCAATCTCATGAACCGGGGTTGTATCAGCAGCATAGGTGCAGGTGGTGCAGCTGTGCCAGACGAGAACCAGGAGCTGGGCTGCTACAGTCACCAATCAAGACAGGGCTGCCAGGTCACTCTATCAGCCTGATTCATCAAGCTGAATTGCGCTCGCAAAGGGCCAGAATCTGAGAATCTGGCCCTTTGCGAGTGCGATTTTTGCATTTGGGATTCATCATCCCAAATGCAAAAATTGGTAATAGCGATTTTGCTATTTTGCGAGGAATTACATTTAAGGATTCTCTATTTGAGATTCCTTAAATGCAATTCATCATCCATTTTAAACTTGCGAATTCGCAATTTATGCCCGCTATTTACCGCGAGGTCAAACCTCGTGGTAAATAGCGAAAACTTTGAAAAATGCTTTTAAAAGCATTTTTCTAAGTTGCATGTTGCACACACACATGTCCTTTGGACATGTGTGTGCGCAACACCTGTTTAAATTTGCATTTAAGGGGGACTACAGGGTGTCCTTTGGACACCCCTGGCACCGTTTAAATCGCTATCTTATTTGCGATTAGCTAATTGCTAACCGCAAATAAGGAATACTCCCCATTCATTCCTATGGGCCTTTTGGCCCATAGGAATGAATGTGGAGTTATTCCTTATTTGCGATTAGCAATTTTCTTATCGCAAACAAGGAATATGTAGGAATCGCAATTTTTTTTGCGATTCCTACATGAATCCCGTTTTGCGAGCCTGTAATAGCAATTCCTTATGAATCGCTATTAAAGACTCGCAAAACGGGTCTTTCATGAATCAGGCTGTATATTTCCATGCCGGGCTCTCCTTTTACATTTATTTATTTCCAAGTGTTAGTACATTTATTTGCAGTTTAAACTCGCCCATGTAAAAATAATCAATATAACAACATTCAGGTATTAAAACATTTTCGGAAATAACTTAAACGATGAAGGACCAAACTAAAACATAATCTTAGATTTGTTTATCACTCGTTGTCACAGATACTGTTTCGACAACATCCACAATGAATTCGATTTCCACATTAAAGCCCAGGACAGCAAACAATGTATTTTAAGACAAAGTGCTGTGGCCATCCTACAAACGCTATCCAAATTTAGAAGAAGGTTAATTCAATCACAGTCATGGGGTGGTGCAAGAAATTGCATGGTAAAGGACAAGTGAGGTGCATCTGGAGTGCAATAAGTGGGGGCCATCTTAGAATGGCTTAATAGAACATCAAAATATGGCTTCTCTCCTATCCATTAGCAGCAGGCGGCAGATGGAGTGTTGGGGGTTCAAGAAGGCGCTCTGGAAGGGTATGTTTTTTCCATACAAAGTGAAGGAGGAGCAGAAAACAGAGTCAGAGAGTCCAAAGAGATGGAGAAAGAGAGAGAAAATAGTGCCTCAAGCACTGCAAATCAGTGTCCCGACATGATGAGTAAAAGGATACAGCTTATCCAATCCAAGCATAATGAGATGGAAATGCTTCTGAGACAGAGCACACACAAGAATTGAGATAGGCAAGAAAGGCATCAAACCACAAGCAAAAAGCAGACCCAAAGCCTACTCTATATAATACTGGAGACAATAGGTATTGGACCAACGGCTAAAGCTATCTGTAGGCAAGACCTAAAACAATTTCCATCAGGAAAAAGAAAGCACTGCAACCCTGGCATGTGACACCATCTAGTGGGACAGCAAAGTGTATCTGCCTCATTATTAACAGACAGACAGGCATGCTTTAAAATGTATACATTCATTTGCAGTAGGAGCGCAGGGCCCTGCCATAGTGAAGGGCTTGAAGCATAATGCCATCTCTACTCTCCCTTGGTGCCAACCCTTTAAGCCTGCAGAAATTCAGCCCTTTCAACCTGCGGAAATTCAGCAATTGATTGCAAAAACCTGGCACATATCTGGCAATACAACTTTCCCACAATTATGTCATATCTTAGCCAACCATGTCGGCTTTGCATAGGTTAATACCACTTTGCAGTTGCTTCAAAGTGCCAAAAAGGGGTGGCAATACAGAGCATAGGCAATGAAAGTAAGTCTGTGTTCAGAAACCGAGCATCATCCAATGGGCCCGATTCACAAAGGCAAACTGAGACGAAAGTCTAACTTTATGACTTTCAGTATTCACAAAGGGCATTTACGAGTAGTAAAGTTAGACTTTCGTCTCAGTTTACCTTTATGAATCAGGCCCAGTGTGTTTCTAGTGGCGGGGTGACGTGCTCTGAGTGGTGCAGACTCAAGATGAGGAGGGCAGTGTGATTCCTCTGTAGGATACAAGATAAATTGGTAATTTGGTTGGTAAAACAGTGTCGATGGCATTATAAAGGTCCAACCGACATGTAGCCACTGGGAGGACCCATGTCACACGGTGGGGAATGAACATAGGGCAAAATGACTTATTGTAAGGATATGTGGAGGGAAATGCTTTTCCTCCAATGAGAAGTGAATGTCTAGTTAGAAACAACGTTTTATCACTGTTTCTGAGGGCAGAGGTGAGGGTCAGTATGTCAGCCAATGGAGCAGGAGGTTGGATATAGTTTAGCTCAGGACCTAGGTCTTAGGATCGGACACACTGAGACAGAGCATGATTTGGTTCAGACAGTCTTGGATACTCCTTGTGGAGGGTCCAATCCTTAGCAAGTTACCGAAACCTGCCAGCAGATTTCGTTGGATAAGGGTGTCACATGGGTACGAATGAAACCCAATGTTGTGAGATTCAATTATTTGAGCCATGTTTATGTTAATTAAGTTGTTGTGCTGATGCGTGTGGATCTTTCTTTTTGATTAGGAATGTTTTGGCAAAGAAAGTGCCAAGATTAATCAGGAGGATCTGGTTCGTCGGGCAGGAAGTGATTCAATTGAGAGCTCTCCCTCTGATTTAGGCATGAGTATCTTAGCAGTTAAGGAGCACCTTGTGATGGGGTGTGGCCAAGATGGCGGCGAGAGCAGTCGCACTGGGCTAAAATTCGCTCCGAGCCCGCCGCATATATCCTGCTAATACAGTATCTTCAAGTAGCAGCCCCTTCATTTTGGCACCGGAGGTTCCCCAGAGCCACCTCCCGACCACACCGAAGCTGCCAATCAGTGGGGAAGCGCGAGAACTGTGCACCGCTCGTGTGAACATGGAGCCTGGGGCTCCGACCGGAGACAAGCTGCTTTTCTGCCGGCAGACGTCCACATGCTCCAGTGGGACGCTTCTCCCCGCACTGGTGACCAGCAGCAGCCCCCAGCCCAGCTTTAGACCCATTGGGGACCCGTGGACCATCGACGAGGACTCGGATTTGCTCGGCGCTGACTGGGCCAGAGAGCCGCAGCCCTGCTGGTACGCCGGGCCGCGCGGCCTGCGTCATTCCTGTTGGCTGGGCATCGGAGGCCTCACTACAGTGTACTGCGAGTGAAGAGCTATTGGAAATCCCCAGAGGGGCAAC
This sequence comes from Lissotriton vulgaris, assembly GCF_964263255.1. Classification (NCBI taxonomy): domain Eukaryota; kingdom Metazoa; phylum Chordata; class Amphibia; order Caudata; family Salamandridae; genus Lissotriton; species Lissotriton vulgaris. The sequence continues at coordinate 139,580,549 of NC_141699.1, read as the reverse complement.
AGGGACGAGCATAGGACACACTTTCAAGCCCCTCGTCCCCCTCTTACAGCATAGCATTGCCTGTTGTAACTTCACGGACACGTGAGATCTGCACCGCTCACGGCCGATCGTGAGACGGAGGCACCACTGGCGGAGCGCTCAGGTGAGGGAGCATACACGAACACTGCTGCAGCTCCCTCGGGGACCCCCCGCCCCCTGCCTCACACTGACTGCATGTGGCCCCTGGTGAGTGGAGACCCTACACGGGCGCCTGGGTACCCGTCGCAGAAGGACACAGCCCACACCGGAGCTCCGCCATTGTGTAGATATGTTAGGCCATGTGCCCTGTTGCCTTGTTGAACAGCACTGAGACAGGTGAACCGGAAAGGTGGCGCACTAATACAGAGGCGTCGAGGGTCCCCGCTGCTGTGTGTTCAGGAGCAGTGTGTGCGCCTGGATACAGCCCCTTCAGTCTCCCCCCCATCTCCACGTTGGGCCTGCCGGCCTGAGCTTGGGCCGCCGAAGCAGGTCAGCTACGCAGGTGTGCACTCTCTGATCCTACCTGTTGCCTGAGACTGCTCCCTTGCACCCTTCTGCCCACCCACCGATTAAGGCCACTCCGAGACTTTGGGCATACCACCGGTGCTGACCCAGTGTGGCACTCTACCCTCGTGCCCACCTCTCTTCACTAGAGCTGTCGGGAACAAACTCCTTCTACGTGGGCGTATATAGAGCCTGACATCTGCGGACACTCTGCTGAGGCCTCTGGACCGCGGACACAGCCTCTCGCCCCGTCCACCTCCATCATTCTCGGTCCTCCTCCCTGGACCCCCGCCACCAACTGACACCACAATGGGTAAACCCAGAACGGAGAAGCCCCAGGCGCAACCCCCGGACCTGGAGCCAGCGCCTCCATGCGCGAAGACTACGACTCACCCTGTGTCATCCTCCTCAGTGGGACGTGGCGACCATTCGCATACATTTGGCAAGCTGCTGGTGGCAATCCTGGATATTAAAACCACCCTAGGAACGAAAATTGACTCCTTGAGTATCGATACCCTTATCTCCCTGAGGACCACAAGAAGCTGAAGGGCAGGGTAGAGGAGACCGAATCCACTTTGGCGTCACTGCGCCCCATGGTATCCGTACGGCCACCCAACAGCAATCCCTCCAACAGGAGGTAGATTACCTAAAAGCATGCGTGGAGGACCAGGAAGGGCGCTCACGCCGAAATAACGTGCACATCGTGGGCCTTCGTGAATGAGCGGAGTGCGTCAACATGGAACTCTACCTAGAGGAATGGTTCGCAAAAGACATCCTGCAGGGGAAAATCTCGAAGTTTTTCTCTATAGAACGTGCGCACAGGGTACCGGGGGGCCCTCCACGCCCGGGTGCCTTCCCCAGGCCGGTGATGACAAGACTGTTCAACTATCGTGACCAGGATCATATCCTACAGGTCACCTGAGCCCAAGGTCAGTGGCAAGTCGACAACTCTACGGTCCATATCTACCCGGACTACACCATGACGGTGCTGCGCCGGCAATCCTCCTACACGGACGTCAAGAAATGCCTGAGAGACCATGACATTCAATACTCCTTGCAATAGCCAGCACGCCTCCACATCCGGCACAAGGAGGGCAGGAGTGTTCTGCAACACTCCTGAGGAAGCGTGTCCCCCCACCTCATCGCCGGATTCTCAACAGGCCTGGAAACTGGTGGAGCCCGGCAGGGGACGGGGCGGAGAATGACTTCGCCAACCAATGCAGGACCAGCTGGTTCAGGAGCAAGCACAAGCCATCAAGATGGCGGAACACATCAGTAGCCCCACATCTTCTCAAAGACTGGACTCGGACGCGGCAATGGACCAAGCATTGCCTCTCACATCTTCGCGGCCTTCACTCCACAGACTACAGATGCACTAGGCTGAACACCTTGGGCACACACAACGGCTTCGGGTGCTCAGACTATACGCTGTGGGCGCATGGACATGCTGCCAGACTGAGTTGAGTGAGGCGGCAAGACAGCGATGACATCTAGCCTGGCTGCGCCCCCATCCACCGAGTGATAAGTAGCTGATACAGCATCGATATTGTTCATCGTTGTCTTCTGTTCTTTTCTGCCTTTCTGAATAGCATTTTAGTGTGAATGACCTATTGCTCGTTGGCAAACCGTCCTGGGGTGGAATGTTGGGGAATCAGTTTTTTTACTGTTGATCACTCTACACGTCTCATTATAGGGCAGGCTTTACACCTTTATCGGTGGGTGTGGGGGTCGGATGGGGCGGGGGACTCCTGAGGCGTATGCCGCCGGTCGACTGCCAAGTGGCCTTTCTGTGTCTGATTTAATGGGGGTGGGACAATATATGTTGTTGACTTGGAATGTGAGGGGCTTGGTGGGGTGCGCCAAGCGACACAAAGTGCATTAGTATTTACGTACCAATGGCATCACATTCGCTCTGTTACAGGAAACACATCTCACGTCACATACACTTGCGTATCTCAGCAAACGCTGGAGGGGCACGATTCTGGGCACCACATACTCCGAATACACCATCGGCGCTCTTATCTGGGTGGCACTGGGGACCCCGTTGCAGGTCACGCACTCCAGGGTGGACCCACAAGGCCATTTCGTTACTTTAGAAGGCCTGCTAAACTGCTCTCCGCTGGCGTTGGTCTCTCTGTACGCCTGAACTAGTTTTTGCAAACACTCACACCGTCTTTATTGACAGACCCCACAGTCCCCATGTACTGGGGTGGCAACTTTAACGGGGTGCCAGATCTTAATTTAGATCGCTCACGACCCCCCCTCCCAGGGGCTCAATCCATCAAACTTAGTGCAGCACATGACGGAGTGGGTCTCCAACATGCAGGTACATGATGCATGGTGCAGCAAGCATCCCCTAACATGCACATACTCGCATTATTCGGTGCTACGCGACTTATGCACCCAGATTGACGCCATATACTGCTCCGATAATGCCCTCCATAGCATATTGCAGGCAGACTATTTGCCTCGAACACTGTCCGACAATAACCTGTTGCAGTTGACTCTCTCCTGGGGCGCGAGCCGGCCTCCGATCTCGACCTGGTGGCTGCAGAGCACCGCATTCGCTGACTCATCATACTGTGCGACCCTTTCACATTCCATTGACTAGTACTTTACGACGAACGCTGGCACTGCATCGTCAGTGGGAGTGGAGTGGGACGCCTTTAAGGCTGTCCTTCGGGGGCAAGCACTCAAAACTACTTACGGAGCCCAAAAATCATTGACGGATGCACTCCGGACTCATGAAGCGGAAATACAGAGATGCGAGCAGCTCATCCCTAACGACCCCGGGGTGGGTCCCTCTCTAACTTGCCTTGCATACAAAGGTGCAACGGATGACCTCTGTGCCCTGGATTACAGGACATACTTGGCTCGCAGACACAAAGAGGGACATAAAGCGGGTACAATGCTGGGGTGGCTACTGAAGTCTGACACTTCCCAACACCCCATAACGGCAATTCACACCTGGCCTGGACTCTTGTAAACACATAGGAGGGCATTAATCAGTCCTTTTGTGAATATTTCACGGCGCTGTATGCGTTCCCCTGTCGCCATTGACCTCACCTCCATACAGTGCTTTCTAGCCGAGGTGCAACTCACGCAAATTACACCAGCACACTACGATTCCCTAGAAGATCCCATTACAACAGACGAGGTCATGGAAGCCATTGGGCAGTTGGCAACTGGTAAGACGCTGGGAACAAACGGCTGGCCGTCGGAATTTTACTCCACTTACTCTGAACAGGTAATACCCCGGTTTATCCAGCATGAATGCCGACGCCTTCGAGAAAGGGGAACTCTAGCACACCCTGAGGGAAGCGACACTGGTAGTTCTACCGAAACCGGCCCGAGACCCACTTCAAATTTGATTTTGATTTGATTTGATTAATGGATTTGTAAAGTGCGGCGAATGCCCATGGGCGTCTTGGCGCTAAATCAGAGTACTTGAACCGAGCTTGAATGGCTTCCTACCATCCCTTGTCGATGTTAAACGTCGACTACAAGATCCTCAGGAAAATTCTAGCGAATCGACTGCTTGCGGCTGTCCCTCTGCTGGTTCATGAGGACCAGAGCGGTGTTATACTGGGGAGGGCCGCCGGCTTGAATCTGCGACGGTTGTTTGCGCTGCTAGACTGGGGGAAGGGGGCAGCGGAGATGTCCTGGATAGCCTCTCTCGGCATCGAGAAGGCGTTCGATCCTTGACCTGGGACTATCTACTAGCAGTGCTGGCCGGGCATGGTATTGGCCCTAATGTCCTGCGATGGGTACAGTTACTGCACTACAAACCACTGGCCAGAGTAAAGGTGGGTTGCACTTTTTCCTCGCTCTTAACAATTGCGTGTGGTACACGCCAAGGCTGCCCCTTATCGCCAATACTTTTCGCCTCGGCGATGGAACCGCTGGCGTGCAAATTACGCCAACGGGTGGCGGAGTGGGGCTTGCATGCTGAGGGTCGGTGGCCTATAGTGTCGCTGTGCGCGGATGACGCCTTGATCTACTTACGCAGCTGCACTGAGATACTGCAGTTAATAATGGGTCTCTGGAGTGGTGTGGCTCACTGGTTAGAGGTGGCAGACCTAGAAGCAGAGAACGGCCCGGGACCAGGGTTCAATTCCTGACGCGGCAGGGTTGTGGAAAAAGGGTCAGCAGACTCGATCATTCTCATCTCGGTGCCCACTCTAACCAGGGATCACACTCTGCAACTCTGGGCATTAGCTTGCCTCATCTCTACAAAGGCCACCCACATTCGCCGGGGATGCCTGGTTTCACCTTGGAGATATCCAGTAGGGACCATCTCACAGGATAGTCAGGACGGGTTCCCCAGCGGTCTACAGCGCCATGACGCCTCAGGGCAGCAGTGCGCTTTACAAGACGTATACATTACATTACATTAAACGGACATGCGCGGGTCTCCGGTTACGGGTCAACTTGTCTAAATCAGTAGTGTTCCCAATGACTCCCATGTCACCAGCTCGAAAACAGACCGCACCAATCACGCCACTGGAATGGGCGTTCGACACATTTAAATATTTGGGAGTTCAGGTTTATCACACTGGGTGGACATTACAGACGCCAACTTGGGCGAGCTATTACCAGAGCCCGGTTGACCCTACCATTTTGGCTGAGTCTAGTTTTAGTTCTCCTGCGCCTTCTATATTTCTTCTATACACTTCCTTATCGCTTACTACGGATAGTCTTTAAGGATCTAGAATCCTTTTGGATCTCCCTAATATTGGAGACGTCCAGGACTAGTTTGGCCCTCCATAAGTTATATCTGCCACTCTCGGAAGGTGGCCTTGGTGCCCCGAATTACAAGCGATAATATGTAGAGCAAAATTACAATGGCCGATGCAATGGTTGGCTAGCAGTAGCTTTGCTGAGCTGCACACGAGGCCATAATTTGGGATCCGCCAGTATTACTGGAATGGCTGCCGGGCACCTCTACGTTAACCCAGAAACAACGCAGCAGTGTACTAATGGTATCGGCCAGACAGTGCTGGCTTAGATATGTACTATCCACAGGTCGGACCACTCCATATGCCCCTAACCTGCCGCTGGAGGTACTTCCGGGATCGTTCGCCTTTCAAGGACGCGTGGAGTTTAGCCTTTGGAGGGAGTGGGGCTTAGACACGAGGGGAGACATGTTCATGGACGCACAGTTGCAATCATTTGAGGAACTAGGGGACGCAGACGAGGTGCCACAAGGCTCATAATTGCAACACGCGCTGCTTACACGCCATGCCCTACAAACATGGTGCAACGACCGCGCAGAGCCCCCTACTTCGCAACTCTTGCAAACATTGCTTACACATGAGCGAGACAGACATGTTGTAACAGCCCTGTACAAATCCCTCCGACTAGTCGATCCACCCGCGTTGACAGCAGTTAGAGCATACTGGGATGCGAGCTAGGCATAACTATCACTGACAAACAATAGATACAATGCACTAACCACCTGAAAAATGTCTCGACTAATGCCAGGTTGAAATATACCCAATATAATTATCTACATCATACATACCTCACACCTCATCGACTGGCGCGCTTGTACCCAACAGCGATAGATAGATGGCCCGGGGGCCACATTCACCCATATGGTCTGGACCTGTGCTGTTATTCAAGTATACTGGACCGAGGAGGCCACTATCCTCACGAGGCAGCTGCCGCTCGACTAGTGGCACAGCCCACCCACTTCTTACTGGGTATCACAAGGCGCACCGCGCCTCATAAAGGCCTAAACAAGTGTATGGACTTGGCCTTGGCCATTGCTAAATGTGCGAAAACTATGATGTTGAAGGCGCCACTGGTCCCCAACATGCACACATGGTTGGTTGACTTGCATAGGGCACTGGTATCAGAACGCATGAATTAGCTGTCGATGGCTGCGAGAACGACAGCACTCATGTGACCGAAATCTGCCCCATGGAAAGAAAACTTGACATTGGTTAAGACTCGGCTGGCCTCGATGCCGTCGAGCAGGGCCTCTGGCCCCCCCTCCTAATCCCCCCACCTCCACGTCCCCATCCTCTCTGGCTCCCTTCTCCTTCTCCTCCCCGCTGCTCTCTCCAGAGGGTCCAATGCACCTATTTGATTATTAACGTGTTGCCCACTGCTATGCCCCACTGATATCCTTACATTGGCCTGTGCCCACACATAGTGATCGACCTTCAGTTTTTCTTTTTATGTTAGGTTCACTTTGTTGCCACTACATGACTTAATGCTAAACGCGATTTGTATAATAATGCATATTCTCCTTCTGTTAATATACCTCCTGACACCACTGGCAAACGTACCATGTCCTGGAACTGTATGACGGTATGGGCGGCAGAGTGAACTTTATTTCCTGCTGTACTGGATTCTCATGGCCTCCTCCCTGATCCAATATATTTACTGTCGATATAGTGTCATTGCTAGATAATGTTGTCATGCAGATCTTCATGTGATCATTATGTCAAAACATAATCAAAATGATTATTTCTTTTTTAAAAGGAGCACCTTGTGGGACACTGTGTCAACAGCTACAGAGACATGGTTCACTGGGTTGGCCTTGTCCATGGACGCCAGTAATTCTTCCCTGATATCAGTTAAGACAGTTTCTGTCTCTAGCCAGTGGCAGAAGCAAAACTGAACATTTCTGATGATAGGAGTCTCAAGTGGAGTTTACTGGTGAAACTCAACTCCGCATTGACCAAGAAAGGAAAATCCCACATTGGTCAAAAGATTCCAAACTAGAGTTCTTGAAAATCACTGTGGGAAAAGATGACAGAGGCTACGTGGAAGTTGAAGTTGGTAGTTTATTTAGCAACCTACATAAAAGAAGAGTGAATCTGAAAGACTGACCAGAAAATCCTCTAGTACTAATTGACCTCTCTAAATTCTCATCACCAAAACATCACGGGTGCAAGATTTTGATTCTATAGAGAATAATTGCTCTCTAACGAGACAAGACCGGAAACAAAACACATCTCTCTTTTTTCATAAGCAAGACACATAAAACACAACCAAGAACAAGGTATAAGAAAAATCAGACACATGCAACACAACAAACAGAATGACATCATGAACTCTAAACGAATTAAAAGAATCTCAAAACTAGAGTAATGCGGGGGAGGAGCCTAGCCAGCAACCGTGATGGCCGCCTGAGCCCTCGGCTCCGCCGACCTGTCTGCTTCCCTCCCGTACCGCTTCTTTTCCTGCTTGCTGTTTTGTGACTGTGGTGCGGTATCGGGTTCGGGAAGCGACGCTGGTTCCAACGATGTGCTCCATGTCAGTCTCCCTGCTATGGGAGTGACGGGACGCCCTGCTCGCCTGATTGGGATCGGCGAAGGGGATCGGTCCTTTGTTCTCGGCTGCGCCTGGCCGAATAACAACACCGGCCATTGAGGGCAGGGCGAAGCGGCCGGCGAGACGAGGCAGACGCTCTGGACCTCCAGCAGAGACGCAACAATTTCTCTTGGGGTTTCCACGCTTTTACAGCTTCATCCCTGTCGTCGCTACAATTGTATCCCTCTCACCGGACGATCCTGCGAGTCTCCTTGTCTTCAAGAGGAGACGGAGGGGGCCATCTTGGGCAGAGTGGCTAGCGCTTGTAACTGACTAACTGGACTGTGCTGTGGGCGCCTGCTACGGCCGACTCTGTGCTGCACTATACGCGACGCTAGAATGGAGGGTGCTGCCCTGGCCCCAGCGCCCTGGCTGTGCTTGTCGGCGAGCCGAGTTGATGACCGGCTGATAGGAAGGGATGCCAGCGATCGGACTCGAGGGCTGCCACACGCCTGCGATCCCCATGTGCAGGGGAGTGCAGAACCATCCCCTCCCGAGGCGCCCTTGAATATCGGCGATGTATTGATTGCTTTGGCCGGTTTGCAGGATGCCTTGGGTTGCAATGCCCGGGACCTGGAGGGCCGCTTGGATGACATATTGCTTCCACTTTCCTCGACTGGCCGAGCTGGCGCTCGCGTGCGGGACACTTCGCCACACCCTGGGCTCGAATGTTGTGATCTGCCTCTTCAGGGATGCGGTGAGGCGCTGAGGGTGAGAGAGCCGAACATCTTCGTTACACTGCCGGTCACAGCAATGGAGAAAAGTGTGATTCCTGCATTTGTACAGCTGCTGGGGGATCGCCCTTGGACGCCATGTCTGCTACCTCCACCGGGATCTACTGGCGAGACTGGTACTCTTATTCAGGGCATGTTGCTTCTGCTTGGATTGTCTACCTTCGGAGGACTGCTGCTGGCTGTTTGCCTGCACTATACCTTTATGGATCACACTGCCCTGCGTCGGATGGAAATTGTTGGACGGTGCCTTGACTCGCTGTGGTCGTTCTGGCTGTTTCTCCTGTTCCGTATGGCTCCTTCGCTACTGTACCTCACTGGCACGTTGGATCGCAAGGGACAAGGTTGACTCTGCTTTTCCCCTTCCTACTTGCCGTTGCTTGCATTACTAAGACTGTGATGGAAAGACGGGGGAGCTGGACGTTGGCTAGGATTTGATTGGGAGTCGGGGGTAAGGTGGCCGATAATATTCGTGATGCTGTTTCGGGTGCATATGGTTGGCCCTCCTCCGGTAATACATGTTTCCTTTTTCTTTTCTTTTCTTCTTCTTTATTTCGGGTACTCTTTTTGGGCGACAGGCACACTGCTAGGGGGGGGTAGGCCGTAGCCTCTGCATGCGTGTAGGGTGGGGGGGAGGGGGGGGGGGGGGGATTTTATTTTGTCCGTTTTGGTTCTATGGGCCTTATTTTTCTTCTTTCTGCATTCCTTTTTCTTTCCCCTTTTTCATTGGGTCAATGGCGTTAGTTGTAAGGGGGTGGGTAGCAATTGGCACACAACGTATTCTGTGATTGTCTATCCCTGTGTGCTTTTTTGGTGCCGCCATTTTGATGTTGTCTCCGTGCTCGCTGTATTTCTTTGCTATGCGTCGCCCATTTCAGTTTTGGTTGGTATGTTTGGTCCTTGATCCTCTCTAGTCTCTACAGTTATTATTCTTCATAAAAACTTTTAAAAATAAACCTTCACTTCTCCTGCTCCCCGGTAGTACGTATCTCTCCAGTGTAACTCGAGTCGATTGTAATTCGTTTGTAGTACTACTGCGGTGCCGTATTGATTGCTGAAGTGCTTCAAAGATTGTCGAGGCCGGCCGGATGGTTGTAGGCCCGTATTTGTTCATGACATTGTGCAATAAAGGTTTTCAAAAAATTTTTAAAAAAAAAAAATAGAGTAATGCAAGTGTTTCATTCAGGCTTCTTCGAGACCCATGTGTACCTGCGCATATTTTTTTACTGGGAACTAATTGTTCTGCTCTTACTACAGCAATTTCTGCAACTTTGAAATAACACGTCCCTGCCCTTACCACTTTCAAGACCACCAAACACACTATCTTGACTAATCTTACCAACTTTTTTGGGTTTTACCACTTTCCTGTTTCAAGAAACACTCAACATCAAGACACTTTACTCACAACGTTTTCCAGTCCCTACTTTAGTTCTCCTTTCTTAAAATATTCCTATACTTTTATACTACCCACATTATCTTTATTATGCTCCAATTCCCTGACACTGTGTATTGGCCTACCAATCGTTGTTCTTCGCTTTCTTGCTGTAACTCTTTTGCGAACTTCCATTTCCTTACATCCTTCACAACTACTGTTGGATGCTCTCCTGAAGTAACATACCTGGACTGACATTTGTAATTTCTTTGCACCCCATCCAGCCTTTGAACGTGGTTATATCCTGTTCCTCTCACAATTCTCGTTACCAAAACATCATACGTACAAAATTCTGATACTACAGAGAATGCTGGCTCTCTAAATCAAGCAAGACACAAAAAACACAATTGTGTGATAATGTATGTATAATTCTAAGGTATAATTCCAGACAAAGCCACAGCTGTGGGAGACAAGAAGCAGCTTCTCAGCACACTCTAGGACATGAGAATGATTGGTCGCCATTTTGTTGAATGAGGAAGAAGGACACGTGGTCATTGCAAGGCATTTAGAAATGGGGTGGAGAAACCACAGGTTGTGGGGACCTACCAGCTCAGAGTAGATTCTAATAGTTACTTAGAATATTATCCGCCTTATGTTCATTATGAATTGATGGTACATGTGTTAAAGTTCTGAATAAGGCTTGTTTATAACCTCTATGGTGGATGCAGCCTGCAACCTTGTCGGAAACGAGTGGAGACTTTTGTTTCTTATCCATCTATATATCCAAATAGTAATACTTGCTAACATCTCCCAGAATGCATTAGGTTGTCAAACGTAAACCTCAGGACTGGATACAGTGTCCTGATGATGTGGAAGGATCTAGCAACCCTAAAAACAGGGAGCCTGCCGGTGTTTCTAATACTTTAAAATGCATTAAGAGCATCATGGGTTGTCTCACCATGAGTTCAATATTGAATGAATGAATGAATAAAAAACTCTTCTAAAGCGCACAGCTACTGCCAGAGTGTCCCAGCGCTAAGGCAAAAGGAAAAGAGACAACTACCACCTTAAACGTTGAACAGATACGTTTTTCGTGGCTTCCGGAAGATGGATTCTTCTGGGATACATCTGAGTTGAAAGAGGAGCTTATTCCAGTGCTTGGCCGCCAAAACAGAACAGGCCGAGCTACCAAGCTTCATATGTTATGTTACCAATTTTGTAAAGCGCACAGCTGCCACAGCAAAGGGGCGTCCCAGCGCTTACAGGCAGGAAGTGGGAGGCTACTAACAGAAGGCAGAGCCTAAAGCAAAGGAAAAAGGGGCGTTTTATTGGCCTTGCGGAATGCCAGGTAGTTGTCCATACTACGGATGTGCACAGGAAGAGAATTCCGAAGTTTGGCAGCCACGGTGCGGGTCTGGCAGAGGCAGATACCCCAAACACAATCTGGAAGAGGCAGACACTCCACTATATGCTTAGTGTGTGGAATAACTAACCAGCCAAGTAGACTGCAAACGTAAAGTCCTAGGAGGACAATATTAATGTAGCCTGTTGGACAGGTATTTAGGTCTGGCTTTGTAAAAAGCTTGAAGAGCAATGGTCAAGGCCTTGAAAGTAATCCTTTTCTTCACCGGTAGCCATTGCAATTGGTTACAGTAGTTCGACACCGAAGCACGCGTGGGAAGCTTGAACAAAGGGCAAATTGCCCCATTCTACATAATTTGCAGCCAATGTATTACGTAATTCTGGATCCCCAGATAAAGAACATTGGCATATTCTAATCTGGAGAGTATCAGGACGCGGACTACTGATTTTCAAGCTTCTAAATGCAGGAATTAAATAAATGTCCTTATCATTCTGAGTATCCAACAAGAGGCTTTCACAACTGCAAAAATCTGGGGTTTAAAAGAGAGGTGAACATTGAAATGCACTCCTAAGTTATTTGCTACCTCAAAGAGGGGTGGGGTAGTGAGCAGCTGCTGGCAAGGCACTCGAACAACTAGGAAGGGAGTTAGGGCCAAAGAGCAGGACCTCTGTTTTTTCTGGGTCACGTTGCAGGCAGTTGGCTCTGAGCCACCCCATCACCACCACAATGCAGGCTAGAAATGCTTCCTTGGCTTCAAGCGAATTGTTTTCATAGGTCAGCAAAATCTGGGTGCAAAATGTCCACTTTTGTCTGAGTCTTACAAGCAGCAGTAACAATGGTCTTGAATCCCTTGCAGTTCAAAGGGAGAGATCTCTTCGCAAAGCAAAATCAAAACATATGTTTGGTGGACATCCCAAACTTCATCTGGAAGAGGCAAACACCCCAAACACCATCTGAAGGGGGCAGACACTTCAAAACACCATCTGGCAGAGGCAGACATCCCAAACACGATCTGGCAGAGGCAGACACCCCGACCACCATCTGGAAGAGACAGACACCCCAAACACCATCTGGAAGAGGCAGACTCCCCAAATAGCATCTAGTAGACAGAGACATCCCAAACACCATCTGACAGAGGCAGAAACTCCAAAACATCATCTGGCAGAGGCAGGCCCCTCAAACACCATCTGGCTGAGGCAGAAACCCCAAACACCATCTGGAAGCATCAGACATCCCAAACACTATCTGGGAGCAGCAGGCACCTCAAACACCATCTGGAAGAGGCAGACACCCCAAACACTATCTGGCAGAGACACATATCCCAAACACCGTCTGGCAGAGGCAGGCACTCCAAACACCACCTGGAAGCATCAGTCATCCCAACCACTATCTGGGAGCGGCAGGCACCCCAAACACCATATGGAAGAGGCAGACATCGAAAACAGCATCTGGAAGAGTCAGACACCCAGAGCCAGACACCCCAAACATCATCTGGCATAGGCAGACACACCAAACACCATCTGACAGAGGCAGACACTCCAAAACACCATCTGGCAGAGGCAGGCACCCCAAACACCATCTGGAAGATGCAGACATCCCAAACAGCATCTGGAAGAGGCAGACACCCAAAACACCATTTGGAAGAGCCAGACACCCCAAACACCATCTGGCATAGGCAGACACACCAAACACCATCTGGCATAGGCAGACACACCAAACACCATCTGGCATAGGCAGACACACCAAACACCATCTGGCATAGGCAGACACACCAAACACCATCTGGCATAGGCAGACACCCCAAACACCATCTGGCATAGGCAGACACACCAAACACCATCTGGCATAGGCAGACACACCAAACACCATCTGGCAGAGGCAGACTTCCCAAACACCATCCAGAAGAGGCAGACACCTCAAACACCTTCTGGCAGAAGCAGGCACCCTAAACGCTATCTGGCAGAGGCAGACACCCCAAACACCATCTGAATGCATTTTTAAATAAACCAGAAAGGCTCACCCTGGATATCGTCACCTTCGGGTCTTCCGATTTTATCCATCAATTCATTTGAACTCCACTTTGAGATTTCTTTAGGGAACACTTCTTCGTTGTCCGAGAGATCCTCTGCAGAAATGAAACATAACAAAGTGTTACATGCTGTTGATTCTCTGATGGTGTGTCCGTAAATGGGCAGCCAAAAATGATTACAAATACATCAAGTAAATGCACAGACAGATCTCTCAACTCTTTTCTCCCTTTGCTTCATTTAACTCTAGGGACCAGAGAGCAGGTTTCAAACTCTGTTTTTCAAACCAAATACCACACTTCAAGAAACCATGATTTGTGGAGTGTCCCTTGAATGTAGTAGTCCCTCCTCTCTTTCTGTCTCCAAGTACATTGTAGGTCTTACAGTTTTTTTTCACAAAACGCGAAGATCCAAAATGCTATGGAAGGCGAAAGGGGGTGGAGAGGATGTTGAAGCACAGAGACACACCTGAAGAAGAACTATATTCAGCCAATAATTAGCGGGCTGCACCATGCTTCATTTATGACACGAGCACACATGGGTTACAGGTTTTTTACAGAACTTACACTGGTTACCGTGCAAATTACTGCAAATGGTGCTGGAAGTACAATTCGCAGCATAGAACAAATCTGCCCCATGGTGTATTTAATGGATATTCTGGGTAAATATAGGAGAACAGATGGGCTCTATTGATCTCATAAAATCTCCACTAATAAAAAGTAAAATAAACTGGAGAAGCAAAATATTTAATGTGTATAACAATAAAATCATCAAGAATAAAACGATGTAGTAGAACTCATTGTAATCATTCACCCCTTGCTCTGCTCACTAGAGGTGGCTGGACCCCACTTTGTTTACACATGCCGTGCGCACACAGATGCGCGTGTGCACACAGAGAGTCACAAGCCACACTAAAAGACACAGATAAGTGCACAAGCACATACACAGGTGCCTACCCAAGTTGATACTAACACACATTCACACATTTGCAAGCCTTTCCAGTGCCTCTTATCCTGAGGTAAACTGGCGGCTCTGGAGAAAGTCCACTTCCCACTAATCAACGCGACACAGAGAATGAGGGATCTAAGGTGGTGTTCATCTTACCCAAAACAGGCTTAAGTCAATCGAATGATTGACTGGAGCCATCAATGTCATCTTCAAAACAATGTGATAAATTTAAACCAACCTCTCCGTGACCTGCAGATTGCACCTTCAAAGACCTGCACTGTCTCTACTTGGCCAGGTGGGGGCAGTACTGTGCCCCACCCTACAGTCTTTTGTATGGGCTAGCGGGCCTGGAGAAGCTCTAGCTATACCCAAAAGTTCCGCTCGTCTAGATATATCCGAAGGCTCCCTGAGACCTCCCTAAAGCTCAAATCTAGCAAGGGTAGGCAGGTCCTGAGACAGTCTCATGACTGCCTGGTGCTGAAGCCTCACACCTACTGCCAGACCGTTTTCGCCATGCTTCAGTCTTCAGTCCAATAAAAGCATTGCTTAATTTGAGCCAGGGGTTTCTGGTGCTCAGCTGGCACTTCATTCTTAACACCGGCACCTATAACAGTCCATCACGCGGTGGCGCTGCTGCCTAATTTCGAGATCAGCACAACACAGTCATTAATATTTCAATATACATTAAAAATTAACGATACCTGCCGCCGACACCATGGTTTCAGTTTTTAGTGGACTGGAATAGTCTAATTTATCAAAGTTGTAGGAGTGCGATAGTCACCAGTTGTGCTGGTACTATCGTTGGCAGCGCTGGCAGGGGCAATGAAGGGTGCAAGTTGCAGTGGCCCCCTGAGAAGGGCCCTGGCACTTATCTTTTTACAAAGTAAGCACTGGGAGGTGGAGACTAAAGTAGGCCTTTCCATCAGGGGTGTACCACAAGCCTGTGCAGCCCCTGTGGTGCAGGAGGACCCCAACCCCTTCAGAAGCCCCCAACGCTTCATAGGGCCCCTATTCAGGCCACAGTAAAAAAAAGACTGTGACATATGGGAGACTCGGGACCCACATTAGATTCTGCAGGAAGGGTGGGGCAATCATTTAGCGTTACACCAATGCTTACCATGGCACTTCTGGCCAACCCAAAATCATTCTTCATCCCCTGCCCAGTAGGTGCTTACTTTGTGTTGGTGGTTGCGATTAGTGGGAACCCACCAGCACACATTTTTGTGGACTGGGATTTACTTTTCACCATCATACTTTGACCCCAAGTAAGAGAGAGAGAGGCTGAAAAGGGACACAGCAGGAGGAAGAGAAAGAGAGAGAAACATTAATAAAGGAAGAGGGTAGGAATGAAAAATAACTTGCAGGTGTGAGATAAAGAGAGAGGAAGTGTAAGGTGGTAGAAGAAAGAGGAATTAGGTGGAATTAAGACTGGGCAAATCCTGACATTTTTGGCCATCCCAGTATTCAGCAGCACCGAGGACGGGCTCCTAAGAAAAACGTTGTGCCACTACGTTTGTTTTTGAATTACAAAGTAAGCACGGCGCCCCTACGACAGGGACCAGAGGTGGACAATAGCCTGTGGCTTGACACTGTGGCCATTCTGCCACTTTACCACCCACATGCATGAAAAAAAGGGACTCCTGGATCAATCATATGCAATGCCAGCTGCGGAGCTCACCACTGTCCTTTCACTCTGTCCTTCTGCATGTGCTTCATATGCACTGCTACGTGCGGAGCTCACCACTGTCCTTTCACTCTGCCCTTCTGCATGTACTTCCTTGTGTCACCTCCCCAACACCAGGACCTCTCTCACACACTCTCTCTATTGCTCCACACCTACAAAGACAGAATGTTTTTGTTTTCCTTTGGCACTGTCAGTATATCAACAGTAGTGTGTACCTCCTTTCACTCTGCCCTTCTGCATGTACTTCCTTGTGTCACCTCCCCAACACCAGGACCTCTCTCACACACTCTCTCTATTGCTCCACACCTACAAAGACAGAATGTTTTTGTTTTCCTTTGGCACTGTCAGTATATTAACAGTAGTGTATACCTCCGTCGCACCTCTGCTTTAAAAAAATATATCTATCTATCTATCTATCTATCTATCTATCTATCTATCTATCTATCTATCTATCTATCTATCTATATATATATATATATATATATATATATATATATATATATATATATATATTGGCTTTTACAATGTAGAACATCCGGTTGATGGATTGCCTGCATCTAAGGCTATCCAGGCGATAGGCTTTCCCTATCCTCTAAATACTATCAGGGGTATAATATATCCTGTGGAAGTATTTGAACTGCATAAGTATCCACCGTGCAGTATTTACCAGTTGTCTGGCTGCCATCTTGCCTCCAGCTAGTCGTCTTTATCTAGATTCCCATGATCCAACTCCCACTTCTCCCCTAGTTTTACTATACGATTCAGTACATTAACCACCAGAGTCCTGTAAAGGCAGGAAATGCCCTTCCACACAATTCAGCCATAGTTAGTTTAGATTCCAGTGTACTGAAATGAGGAAGCAAGTTGCATACCTTAATTGTAAATAGAGAAAGAATTGTGACTGATGTAGCTCGTATTCCTTCATTAGTTGTTCGAAGGGAAGCATCTGGTTGTGGGCAGTGCGCACACATCGCCCAGTTTGGAGATTACCAACTTGTCCCAGTAGTTAAACCCCTGCAGTTGGGAAATTTCTTTTAACTATGAGCCATGCCACAGTAGTGTTTCTGTAGTAATCGTCTTGACTCATCCAATCAACACCCTCTGCCAACATTCTACTGAAGATATCAACAACATGACCCTGGCTCCATACAACCAGGACCAAAGGGCACAGCAAGCCACTGTCGCCCTCTCTAATCTTATAGCAGGGTCATCCCAGTCTCCGACGATCCAATCACTGATTGGAAGCATGTGGGCTGATCAGCACAATAGCTGCATAGTCACCACTTCGTTAACCGTTGTGTGATGTTTGTTGCCTTTCTTATGCGATACTCTTGGAGGAACCCCATGCCACACATAGTTATTTATACTAGCTGTGGTGTTGGGCCCTAGGCCCGCATGGTGGAAGGAATGATGACACCGGACACCAGTTAGGGGATAGCAGATCTGGCCTCGAGCACATGCGCTCTGGCTCTTTTATTAACAGCGTCACCTGACCCAGTGACGTCTGTGGTGGGTGGGTGTTTAGTGTAGGGTTACACTGCAAACAACGAGACTGTGTCCTGGCAGGACACTACATTCCTCCCCAACTTTAATGAAAGGAAAAACAAATGTCCAACCTGCAAGAAAACAGAACAATAACATTTGATAGCCCCAACAGATCTTCTTCAGGCGATCGCTGGGAGAACGTTGAGAGTTTCAGGATTACAAAGTCAGTCAGATGAGCTTCACCTCGGCGGTGTACTTCAGATCATCCTTGTTTTGCTGTGTTGACGCTTATATACCATGTTCATCACTTGGAGCATTGGTAGCAGGATGGGTGTGACCCTAGAGGGGTCTCTCAGGTGTTCCTAGTCCAGTGGATGACAACGCTTGTTGGTTGTAGGAGACGACTATGTCACGAGGGGTCTTTCTTTGGATTTGCTGATCTTGATGCCTTCACATCTCCGTCCGGCCAAGTAACTTCCGACTTGCCTTCCTTGCCAGACTCCTCTCTCACTGGAGCCTCGAAGACTGGCCTCTCCTGCTTGGACTCTTCTCTCACTAGAGACGCTGGGAGGACCCTCTTGTCGGACACGACGGGACCGGGTGGGCCGTGCGGGCTTCGCATGAGCCGCGCAAAGGCGTCGCTGCCGAACTGCCAACGGACTCACCGCCAAGTCTCTCATGATGTCCTCGGGGGTGTTGATGTCATCCGCCAGGATGGTCTTGCCGTTAGGACATGGGTTCAGTGTCTTCAACAGACCGTTTCTCGGTGCCAGGTGATTACCTGGGGCCTTCATGCTTCCTGTTGCCTGTCGTGGAGCTGCCGCTGCTGCACCTCTCCCATCCGGATTCCTCTCTCACAGGATATGCGGCCGAGGCCCTTGTCCCCTGGACCGCCACTTGATCGCGTGGGCTGTACGGGTCGCTGCCGAACTTCGGACATGGCCACAATCGAGTCTTGTGTAGTCCACAAGGGTGGATTGTCTAGTGCTCGGGTATGCTCTGCTTCGGTAAGCTTCAGGTTCACGGGGCACCCATGCAGTTCTTCAGTGGTTGGTCTCCTCGAATGCAGGTTGTAGCGATTACTGGGATCCACACGGATGTTGCGATGCTCCTTGGACAGCACCAATGTTCCTGTGTGCTGTGGTCCTCTCTCCCCCTCTGTGGAGTGATGTTGTGTTACTCCGTTCTTCCTCTTCGTTCTCTTCCTCGACGCGGTCCGGTCTTCTTTCTTGCTTTCTCATGCTAACCAGGATTCTCCATGTAGCGGGCCCTCTACATGTCGTCCCCGTGGTCTTGTCCATGTGGTAGGACACTGTCTTCACTTGGCTTGGTGACTAGACCTGTCGTCGTATCTTCTCTGTTGTTGCTTTTCTTTCCTTGGTGACCATACTGGGTGGTCGGTTTTCATCTTGGGCATGAGTTGTCATGCTGTGCTATTTTCTTTGTGGTCGCTATTCACCGTCACAGTGTTTTGGCGTTGGCGCGCTTTGTCTGCGCGGAGGAGGGTTGCGTCACCGCTCCTGGTGCAACTCTGGTGCATGCTGCCATGCGTGCTGACGGTGGCGCTCCGGTTGCTGCGAGACATTGCTGTCTCTGTTGGGGACCTTTGTGTGCTGTCCCGTGGCATTGGTGTGTCGCTGTGTAGCGTCACTTTGGCGCTCTTGATTCCTGGCACGTTCCGGCGCAGTGCTGCCGTGCAGGTGTGGAATTCTTGGACGCTTGTTGCGAGTCGTTGGGTACTTGCTGCTTTGGCTGTTGTCAGGGACTTGCTGCTTTGGACCGTTGGCGGGAGTGGTTGATGCTGCGGTGAACACCTGTGGCCACAAGGCGTTGCTGCTCTCTCCGTCGTTTGCTCTCGGCAGTCGTTTTCCCTGGACGTTCTTCCAGTGCTTGGCAGGCGTTTCCCTCCAGACGTTCTGTCAGTGCTTGGATGCTTGGTGAGGCGTTTGTGCCTCTTTCCCACGTCGCGCTGGAAGTGGCATCTGCAGACCCTTTGCTGGTGTGTGTGGGTGTCTTCTGCGTGGTTGCGCACTTACTTGCTGCGTGAGATTGGATGCTTTCCTTGGGGCGTTGCACAGTCTGAGGCCCCTTGCTGCAGCTGCTTGCTTTACCTCTGTAGGCTGTCCCTTGTGCTTACTTGTGCTTGTTTGTTCTTGTGGCTTCTTTTGGGTGCAATACCACCTAGTGACCACTAGATGGCAGTGTGGGCTGGATTCCCTTCAGCAACAGCTTGCCTCCTCTTGGTGACTTTCCTTCCCATGTTGTTAGGGCTTGCAGGACTTGCTTCTGCTATGGAGTGTGCAGGAGGGGGCTGGAGTTACTGCTGTCTACAGGTAAGTCCCATTTCTTTCTTTTGTCCTTTTTCAGTTGGGGCAGTATGCAGCTTGCAGCTGTAGGGCACAACAGTGTTTATGGTGCAGTCTCTCTCCATTGCCCTCTGTCTCTGTATTGGGCGCAGTGATGCACTTTGGCCACTAGATGGCAGCGCTCCGACGGACCCCCGGCAGCTTCACACCCGCTGCTGACGGCACTGCCGGTGCAAGGCTTCTCTCCTGGGCTCCCCCCTTCACGTCCTCGGGCGCAGGCACACCCAAACCAGGTAGGCTCTTATCGCTTCTCTACTCCCGCCTGCAGCAGCTTCTTGATTAGCACGCTGCTCGGCGGGGAGTCGGTGTGGCTTCAACTGGGTGCAGCGAAGGTGGGCAAAATGCACGTCCAGTGCTTGGAGTGTTCCCCGCCTCTGGAAGGCTTCCTCTTCTCTTTCCCCCCACTCCCTGTCCCAGGCAAAATGTTCACAGGCTTTGGGGGAAGGGGGGGACTCTGATCACTGTGGGGTGGGCAGTCTCTTGTTGCTCTCCCCTCGCTGCAGGCGCTTCTCTGGGGACTATTCACCCCGCCGCCTCCATTCACACACGCGGCGGGGACAGGGGCCGCTCCGGGCAGGCCGCGGGTAGGCTCCGCGAGTCCTGCATAAATTATGTTCATTCACCCTCGCGGCGGGGGGCAGGAGGCATCACAGGCAGGCCGCGGGTGGGCTCCGCTGGTTCTGCATTAGTGTCAGTTTATTTACGGCAGCATTGTGCCCGTCTAGGCGCTCTTCGGCACAGTCTTACACCCCTCCGCCGCACTTCACACACGCGGCGGGGAGGGGGGCGCTGCAGGCAGGCCACGGGTGGGCTCCGCTGGCCTTGCCGTAATGTGAGTTTATCTTCGGCCGCGTTCCACGCAGGCCACGCGGGTGGGCTCCGCCCGGCTGGTGCACCTCTCCGGTTGGGGTCTCTGTGTCGCGGCCGTCTCAGGTGGGCACTGGGCGGTCCGCTCTTTTCCTGGTGGCGCTGGATGGTGGCGGCCGACGCGGGTAGGCTCCGGCCGGCTCGTCCTTGAAGGCTGGTGCGGTGGGCCTCACGGTCGCTGCAGGCTGCGGGGCTCCGACGTGCCCACCTGCTTCTCGGCGCTGCTGCGCCCTGCTACAGGGGGTGCCCTGCAGGCGGGCAGCTCTCTCCCCCTTTTCTCAGGATGTTTTGGCAGTGGCACGCGTGGCTTCACTACCGGCCTCGTCGCCAATGTAAAGTTGGGCCCTAGGCCCGCATGGTGGAAGGAATGATGACACCGGACACCAGTTAGGGGATAGCAGATCTGGCCTCGAGCACGTGCGCTCTGGCTCTTTTATTAACAGCGTCACCTGACCCAGTGACGTCTGTGGTGGGTGGGTGTTTAGTGTAGGGTTACACTGCAAACAACGAGACTGT
Organism: Lissotriton vulgaris; assembly: GCF_964263255.1. Lineage (NCBI taxonomy): Eukaryota > Metazoa > Chordata > Amphibia > Caudata > Salamandridae > Lissotriton > Lissotriton vulgaris. The sequence goes on along the minus strand of NC_141699.1, from coordinate 139,559,342 downwards.
GTCCTGGCAGGACACTACACTAGCCTGTAACTAAGGAAACCATTGCTGAGCTATCCTATATGGATAATTGTGGAGAATGTAGAGAATATGAATATGTGGTAAAGCAAGTATCAGACTCATTTGAAATGTTCATTCCCTGGTACCTGATGGGTCCCTTCTTGAATGGTGAGGGTAACTGGGGGTAAATATAGGGGGGTCACCACCGCTTGGATACTAGGAAATTTGCCACATTATACACAAAGGCCTGAAACCACTCCATAGACTTTCAAGATATTTTTGAGCCTAGGAACTGACAATTCTGGCTGTTGGACATATATTAGGACATCATCCACATATAAGGAGATGCAGTCTTCAAAGTTGCCGCCCCACCATAGCCCCAAGATCTGCACATCTCTCCATATACATTCGGCCAGAGGCTTGATGGTGGGAGCAAAGTGAAGGGGGAAACATGGCAGCCCTGATGGGTACCCCTCCTTGTCAAGAATTTCTGCAAAACTATGCAGTTAACACAGACTTTAGCTCATGGGGAACAGTATAACAGTTCAATAAAATTTCAGAAATATGAGTCAAAGTTCATCCTTTCCAATACTTTGTGGAGAAAAGGTTTTTCGATTGAGTCAAAGGCTTTCTCGTAGGGTCTGACAATTTGTCTATTTGCGCCACCACTGTGTGGAGTCTCCGGAACTGATGTTTCATGCCTCTAGCTGGCATAAAGCTGTTTTAATCAGCTTTAATAAGGGATTTCACAACTCTAAGTAATGTTTTAGCGAGAGTCGTTGCCGCAATTTTGGTTTCAAGGTTGATTAATGAGATTGGCCTGTAGGTGGAGCATTGGGTTAAGGGTTTCTCAGATTTTAGTAAACGCCTAACCTTGCGGCCCCACGAATGTACGGTGGAAACACCATACTCTAGAGCACCTCCCCAAACATCGCAACCAAATGTGTGACCAGGTAGGCCCCAAATGTTTAAAAAATTTCAACGGGAAAGTCATTTCTGCCAGGGGCCATCCCTTCCTTTACATTTTTCAGATAAAAAGGTAATTAGAATTGGAACATGTGTGACCATTGGTCTGCGAGCTCTGGAAAGATGCCAAGGATTGGGATGAGAAGGCAGTCTAAACATTTTCACTGCATAGTGGCAGGTAGTGAAATGCTTGCACTGCCTTCAGTATCAACTCTCAAGGTCTCAGTGGGGCCCTGTAACAACACCTACCAAGAACTTGAACTCATCCAGATACCAAGAGGCACCTCAGTTCATTGTATGCACTATAAAAAACCTATAATTTGCATGAACAAATACAGAAACATGACATCTGGAAAAAGTAAATACACATACGGAACGCACAATGAAGTTAGATGTGAAATATAAAGGGGGACTGACTGCATTACTAAAATGGATTGCCTAAAGGGTTTTCAAAGTCATTGTTGAGAAATCAGTCTGTGTGCTTGTCTGTAAAGTTGAGAACATAATTATAGGGCCCAGTAGGTAGTATTTTCAAAGCCAGCTTATAATTACTTCTGAGTTGGAGACCCAACAGGACCGGACCCACTTAAAGCCTTGTCTGTCACTAATATCTATCCTTCTACAGAGAAACATAACCACAAATGATGGCTGCTCTCCTACACTTACCATGTGCATCGAAGAACTCATCATCCGAACTTTCATCTGAGTCCCGGGCGATGCTCTGCATCCTCCATTCAGATATACTATGGCGTGAGGGGCTAGCTGCAATGCAAAAGAGAAAACAGGTCATATATGTGTCCTCAATCATCTGTGCATTCATGTGAGAATTCCTGCAACTTCACTTTACTTTTATTCACTGCTTATTGCCATATTACCTCAATGACATCACAGCAAAATACATGACACAAAGTCTGGAATGACCCATTTATCTTTATTGAAAGTTTGAGGCAACAGACCAGTGATCCATAAAAGCAAATCAGTAAACATCCATATAGAAAAATTTAAATAATGCTATTAGGAAACAGTTTCAGTGCAATACTGTTATGTAATACTTCCTGTGTTTTATCATTATATTCCAGTACTTAGTGGCTTTTATACACGTTTAGTCAAAACACTCCACATTTATTGTATTACATTGCAGTTAAAATGAACACTAAACATCCTCAACTAATATTAAGTATAAAGGATATATTTTATGGGTTCCCCTGCATGCCACCTCTGCTACATGGGCCCTATGTTTTAGGCACATTAGGCTGACAAATGTATATTCCCTATATTCTACTCCACAGTAAATGGTAGCAAGTAACATTGAAAGAAAAACCTGCATTTTTGTTAATTGTATTACACACACACACACACACACTTTGTAGTGATATGTGAGTCAGAGTTTCCATAGGAACTTAGCATACAAAAGAAAGTTAATCCACCTCAGCTCATTCCTGGAAAGTTTTAGGTAACCCATTAAACAAAGGAAGAGAAAATGTAGGGGTACCTAAGCACTTTTCCCCATGCATTTTCCATAGACATACTAGGACAATGAGACAGACAAAATGGCTGAGCATAATTTCCCCAAATTTGGCAGAAAGCTAGATCTTTACTCAGAAAGAATGCCTTTTGTGATTTGGTGGAATTCAGGCACCGTACTGGTACAGAGAAATTAAGTTTAGAAATGTAGATATCTGTCCAGCGGGGAAAATAACAACAAAAATGTGAAGTCGCATTGGTCAGGTCAGTGGAAGTCCAAGCGATGTGACTGGCAGCCTCAACATGAAAAAAACATTGCAGCCGCGACTACAGGACTCGGTTGCTGTGTCCTGAAAATATTTTTAGAATCATAAAGAAGGGTACAGGGTAGAGATACCCTGACCCCCTAGCCCTTGCAGAGGTTGGCTGCCCACAGGGGGTAGTGTGCATGACCTGGCCTCAGGCCCTTCAGCCAACCCGCCCCCCCCCCCCCCCCCCACCATGTGTGAGGCCATGCGTGACAGGGGATTTGGCAGTAAAATTATCGTAAATACAAATTCACAAAAAAAACAAAGTTTAAAGGGGAGTCATATTTGAGGAAGGTAGCAAGATTTACAACTTACGTTAAAAAAACGAAAATTCACTGAAAAAGTGTCATTAAAAAACAACAACAAAAAACGAACATTTGCCAGTTATATGTTACTGACATAAGTATAGCTTGCACCGCTGTAATGCACTGTTTATGACCTCACATACTACATCACTGATGACATCCGAAATCTATGGCGTTGCAAGTTATACTTATGATGTCCTTTCCTCCTGTTGCCAAGAGAATGGCACTTTTTTTTACCAGAAACAAGTTACCATTGTTGGCAACTGATCAGCAACTTCACACGGCCTTCAAAATTTGAAAGTCATCAGACACCTGCAAGATTCAGCAGATGTCACAGGAAGCCCATTTTCACATTACACTTAGCGTGAAAGGGGCGTGCAATGGGTTTTGCAGTGGGCGTTCCACTGCAATACCCATTGATTTTGACGTTGCTCCATATTTAAAAGGGTGGGTAAATAAGGGGCAGCACTAAAATTAAGACAGGGAAAATCCTGGTCTTAACATGGCGAAACGAGGAAAAATCCTTTACTTCTCCTCATTTTTTATGTATCTGTGTGCTGCATCGTGCAGCACACATAGAAACAGAAAAACGCCATTGATTGTTTATATGCAGTAAGGATGAGTTGCAACTTCTATGTGTGCTGCATTTTGCAGCACACACAGACGTTACAAAACACCATTACTGAATGTTTAGGTGCAGGAAGGGACACCTTCCTCCATATAAACAATTGTTCCCTGCAACGCTGGCACCCTTACACAATGGTGCAAGAGTGCCAGCGTTGGCGCTAGGCGCATACATTTACTGCCGGCGCTAAGTGAAAGGCAGGGGTGCACCGTATTCCTGCGTTTGGAAACTGTAGGGAGTGTGGTGTTAGCCTTCTTGGCATAACGCCGCGCTCCGACAGTTCCCTAGTAAATATGACCCTAGTTTTTTTTTTTTTTTGGTCGGTGGGCCTTGTCCAGTGACAGAGATATACAAAAGTGTTTACCCCTTCGACCCACCCGGTAAACTTCTACTTTCAAGCCATGTTTGTGTAAATCTGTTCAAACCTTAGTAACCAGCAAAGACTGGGAACAACTGTTATCCACGATCGTAGCTTGAATAGGTGCGAATGTTTCAAGCTAGGTTGCATTCGTTGTGTGTGCGACCTCTCTTATGGGCCTTTGTATTATTTCATAATATCATTATTTTTTCTTATTGAATTTCTTCATTTTTATTGTGAAATTAAATTCTTGCATTTTTTTAAATTAACATTCAGTCGCCATTAGCAAAATTCAAAATAAATATTTCTGTTTAATATTAATAGCTGTGGATCAATTATTGTATCGGACTATTCAACACCTCAAAAAACATATCACCCATAAATAGCACAGTGTTGTAAGAGTTTACGGATCGACATTTTCACTGTAACTCGGCAAAAATATAACGAGACAAATTCCAGTTTCTAATTATAGCTCAGTCGTCAGTGCGGCGACCCGGTGCTGAGACGACTAATTACAGCTTTGTCTGCGCCGCGCGGCACCCCGGGCTCTCCCTGGAGCAGCACGTGCGGCGCGCGAACAGCGAGCAGGCTGGCACTCGGCAGTGACGTAGGCTCCCATGCATAATAGCGTCTAAAAATAGCCCGCGTAACATTATGCAGCTGGTGACGGGCGCCCAGGGACTCCGGCGGCCTGCAGGTTCCTCGGCCCAAGTCGTGACAAAAGCAGAACGTGCTCTTGCCTCTTAAACAGGCACAGGGCAGATATTTTTCATACAGCGCGAACTCGGCCCAAAGGTATGTTTACATGAGCACCAGATTACATTGTACAATGCATTAATATATATTTTTTCGACGAAAAAAGATTAAATGATTTGTTTACAATGTTAGAATTTCGCTTTTACTAGTCTCAGAGCTGCCTGCCTGAGACATACATGCCAATATTTCGAAACAGGAATGAGGGAGTTAGTGGAACAAAAAAGGGGGGTATTTATTTTCCTCTATCACAAACATTGAATTGGGGTAATATTAGGCTGGAGACAAGTAAAAAAAAAGCCATATTTGCTTTTAAAATTCGGGAGTCTCCCGGAGAATCTGGCCAGTTGGCATGTATGCCAAGGCCCTGCACTTTTCAGGGGGCGCGCTCCTTGTAAAATACATTTATCTGTCACTAAACTAGGAACGCCATGAGATGGGCAACAGCAGTAGCCATTAGGTGAAGTCATATATGATAGCAGTCTTTTTCAAATGTAAGTTGTTTCTTTTTCTAACGAGATGGGTGTGCTGATGAAGAACTAGAGCAGTCTCTGCAGAAAACTGGAGACCTGGCCCCCCAAAATCTTTTGATAAGCGTGCAGAATGCAACATGTCGGCTAAATGGTACGGGTTGATTGAAGGTGTCTTGCACGCCCATTGGCTACTTGCCAGCTCTGGTCATTTAGTTATAATTTGGGCTCCCAGGTTTTATGATATATATATTTTTTAACTTTCCTGTCCGTATTTATTCATATTATTTTTTTGCTAATTTTATCTGGTTCTATCCATATTTATTTTGTGCTGAGTGTAAAAAATAAACTGCAGTGGGTATATTTCCACATTTATTTAACTGACAAATGTTTACTCATGTTAGAATATCCAATGAGTTTAAGCCATTTACAGTACAATGCAGTCATATGAAACCATGTACATTGTAGGCCAGCTTAAACAGCTGTATTACTGCAACGATTTAAGCTTCATTAGAATTTTTGTGTTATCATTTTTTATTAGCATTTCATATTTAAAGACAATTTCATATATAAATATAACACTATCTCAATCCATCCATGAAATAAATACCAAATTACATAAACATCTTATTCCAATATGTTATGAAAAAGAGAATATAGAGAATATATGATTTATTATACAATAAAGTTATTCAGGCATTCATTAACTGAAGAGCACCATCAGTAAAACATTGCATTGAAAGTGAGAAAGCCATGGATCGTGACAAATCAGACAATATCTATACTATACAATATAAAATTAAAATAAGAGGATAAGAAAGCTATATGTACATAATGTGAAAGAAGACAATGTCATCAGTCTAAGTGTGGAAGCCTAAATCTATTATGATCTAAATATAATATCAGTAACATTGAAAAATAGAGCTGCAAATATATCTAACAACAGTAGCAAATAAATTGTAATAGAGAAGAAGAAGAAATGAAAATAAAGTATAATAGATGAGTTAAGTTGAAGAAGTGTGTTGTAAAGAGGTAGAATAGAAGGATGATTTCTCAGAAAAATCCTCCATGGTGAGGAAAGGAGCCCACATTTGATTAAACAAATCCAGCTGATTATTTATATTATATATAATTCTTTTATGGGAGGCAGTTTGTATCATTGCTGTAAGGCAAATTTCTGGAGAAGGTGGAGATTGAGATTTCCATAATCTAAGTATGCAAATTTTAGCAGTGGCTAATGCTGTGTGCATAAATCTACTCTGAGGTTTAGAAAGATGTGGAAATATTCTAAAATCATGCAAAATAATTGTTGAAGGTGAAAGTGGTAATTGCAATGAGATAATACGACATAACGTCTGTCCAATATAGTTCCAATAAGATTGAATCAAGGGACAACTACATAAAATATGTATGATATCGCAGCCATAGCTATCAGATCTCCAACAATTAGTATGTGGAAGTAATCCTGCTTTGTTCAGTTTTACTGGAGACCAATGCCAATCATGAAGTAGTGTAAATAAACAGAATTTTAATCTGGCTTCTCTTGTACCTTTAGCTAAATTGAGCAGCAAATCCGTCCTTTCTTGATCACTATAAGCAATTGTTGGACAGGCCACACGAAGGGCTTGCTCCCTCCCCGCACGACCAGGCCCGAGCCCGGCTCCTCAGATGTTACACGCAACAACCACCCGTTTCCCGTCTCCTATGGGACCCCTGCCCCTGAACATCTCCACCTCATGGGCCCGATTCCCTACCGGCCCTCTCGCCCGGCCTGGGCGCCATCTTGGACACAGCACCACGAGACCGCCTGGCCTCCGATCGACCCTAACCCTGGGCCTGGCCAGGCCCCGACATCCCGGCACCACCATCCACCCAGGAGGTGAGCGGACTACTTGGCAGGTCAATGGGAGAAAGAGGTGTCGATAGCTCTCCCCCGCCAGGTGCCGATCGCCCCCAGCCTCCCCGGGCGCTGGCTCCACCCCCCCGCTGGGTGTCTGGACTCCCTCATCCCGGACCTCCCGACCTCCAAGTGCGAGGGTCCGGACATCAAAGGGCGCCAGACCTATAACTGGGGCAGCTCCAGAGCAGGAAGGCAGTTGTATCCTGGAGTCGAGAGACGCAGCGAAGAACTCATCCTTGACGGACTACTGGCGCTGCCTTAGCCCTGCCTTACGAACTATCGTCCTGCCTGCTGGCGCTGCCGCAACCTTCTGAAACCTTCATCGTCGTCGGGACCTGCTGGCGTGGCCGCGGACCGTTTGTAATCACCACCTTCATCGGGACCTGCTGGCTCCGCCGCGGCCCGATCATCTAGAACGCCGAGCTCGAGGATTGTGAGCTATTTCATCTACCTGATTGGTAACAAGACTGTCCCGCTACCCTTTTCCCAATCCAGAGACCAGAACCGAGGGGACCCCTGAGTCCAGACCTCCTTGTACCATTTTACCGTACTTAAAGAATTGCTTATAAAGTATCGTTGAACCTTATCCTTGTGTGGTGTACGTCTGTGGGGGGGAAGTTACTTGTCTGTACGATCGCTGGAGACGGCTCTCCCCGGAGACCTCTCCCCTTATCCTCGGCCGACCCTCCCGGTCCGTCTAACATTGGTGGCCAGCGGCGCGATCCGAATCAACGCATAATCGTACAGAGAGTAGCTCACCCCACGACGAAATCACAATGACAACCAAAGAAAGCGGATCCACCGAGAAATTCCAGATGGAGAAATTGGAAGAATACAGCCATCGTGAGTTGAAACAATTCTGCATTGAACTAGGTATCGCTACCACCGGTCTGAGTACTAAAGACGATTTCAAGCACGCCATTGAGTCTTGGGCAGAAACCGGGGCCGTCAGACCCCCGGTCCAAAATGTCGCAGCAGCAGAAAAAGACACCACGGCTCCCGAGGAGCGAAGAACGGGTCTCTCGCAAGATGAGATCCAAGAACGAGAAAGAACCCGACTACATGAACTAGAAATGGCCCGGCTCAAAATGGATGGCGAACTCAAATTAGCAGAACAAAAACTGAATCTGGAACATCTGCGACTCCGAGAAGAACGGGAAGAGAAGCAGAGACAAAGAGAGCTCGAAGAGAAGAGACTGGCGTATGAACACGAGCGCAAACTAGCTGAGATAGACTTACGCAAGCAGAACAAAGAATTAGGGGTGCCCGAGCAACCGCGCACCCCGGGGGCAACAGAAAAAAAGGTACACATCCCCAAGGATGTTGTTCGAGAATATTTCCGAGAGGACGACATACAGCAATGGTTCAAGGCCTACGAGATCGCTATGACCTCCCACCGGATCGATCGAAGCGACTGGGGAGCCGGTCTATGGGGGAGGTTCCTCAATGAGGGCCGCGATGCCCTGCTACAGCTTCCAGACCATCTGATGACCTCCTATGACCACATGAAAGCTGCCCTCCTCACCCGCTATGGGCTCACACCCGAAATGTACCGCCAGAGGTTCAGAGACTGCACCCGGATCCCGGGTACAACTTGGGTGGAATACGTGAACTATTTCAGCCGGGCCTTCGAGGGTTGGATCAAGGGAAGCAACGTAACGACTTACGAGCAACTTTTCAATCTCATGGTATGGGAGCATCTATCAAACAACTGCTTCGTCGAGCTCAGGCAGCACCTCCTCGACAGTAAATTGACTGATCCACGGCAGCTCGCCGCCGAGGCTGACCGGTGGGAAATCACCCGAGTGGGCCGAAATGGGTCCCATGAACAGAACCGGAACCACCACGGTCAGCACCGTCCCCGAGGAGGAGGAGGGGGCCAAGGACGAGGAAGAGACAACGCCCCGGCCGCTCCCGCTACCAGCACCCCACCCCCGGCCAACCGGGGCAACACCCCGGCGCGGCCGGGATACAGAGCCAATGTCACATGTCACCGATGCCAGCGAGTCGGCCACTACGCAAACGATCCAAATTGTCCACAGAGCCAGACTCCGAGACCCCGCCAGATGGCTGCCGCCGCCCTGGGGGAAGAACAAATCTCCGAAGAGCATGAGGAATGTGAGCAAGAACACCAAGAATGGGAACCAGCCGCCATGGTTCTAGCATGCCTAGGGGGAAGAGACATGGTCCCGCGGGTCCCCCTACCCGCCAACACCCGGAAGTACAGTCAATGGGTGAACATTAATGGACGCCGGGCCGAAGCCCTACGTGACACCGGGGCCAGTGTAACAGCCGTCCGCTGTCACCTGGTGACCCCAGAACAGATCCTGCCGAACATTCTCTGCCCTGTCCGATCAGCCGACAATTCGGAGAGTCTATGTCGGATGGCTTGCGTCCCCTTCGAGTGGGGAGGAGTCTCCGGCATGTTGAAAGTGACGGTCCGAGATGACGCCCCCGTAGACTGTCTCCTGGGAAATGATCTTGAAAGTTCCCCGTGGGCCGCCGTAGAGAGGAGAGAGCATCTGGGGATGTTGGGCATCCCGGACAGGGCGTGCGTAACCACCCGGTCCATGGCTGCCCGTGCCACCCCCAGACCCGAAGAACCTGAATGGCCGGCACCTCCTCCCCCGGTCGCTCCAGTAGAAGACACCGACCGTGCCGTCCCCCCAGAACAAACTCCCGAGGAGCTCGTTCAGCCTCAGGACCTTCCCGGCCTGGATCAGTGGCGTCAGGAGGGGGGGCCCACCCAAGAACAGTTTCGCCAAGAGCAGAGGACCTGTCCCTCCCTCGAGGGACTCCGCCAACAAGCCCTCGCTCAGAGCGCAGGGGATACCTCCGGAACCCATTGGGTCTATTGGGACAATGACCTGTTGTACAGCGAACAGAGACTCGCGGAGTTAGGGGCCAGTCGAGTACTAGTGGTGCCCCTCCGCTTTAGAGACTTCTTGCTAAACCTGGCCCACGATGTCCCCCTGGCTGGCCACCTGGGTCAGGATAAAACCTACAGTCGCCTGGTGACCCATTTTTTTTGGCCCAAGATGAGGAACGATGTACTCCAGCACTGCCGATCTTGCCCCACGTGCCAGGCCAGCGGGAAGAGCGGCCGCAAGCTGAAAGCACCCCTGCAACCTTTTCCAGTGGTCACCACCCCGTTCGAGAGGGTGGGGATAGACATTGTGGGACCCCTGGACCCCCGTACAGCACAGGGACATCGGTTCATCCTAGTACTGGTGGACCACGCCACCCGCTACCCCGAGGCTGTTCCCCTGCGAACTGTGACAGCCCTGGTAGTCGGCCGGGCCCTGATGGGGATCTTCTCCCGCGTGGGCTTCCCCCGAGAAGTCGTCAGCGACCGGGGCACAAACTTTATTTCAAAATACATGAAGTCCCTCTGGCAGCAGTGTGGGGTCACCTACCGGTTCACGGCCCCCTATCACCCTCAAGGAAACTGACTCGTTGAGCGGTTCAACCGCACGCTCAAAGGGATGATTGGGGGGTTGGAAGAGCCCCTCCGTCGCCAGTGGGATGTGCTACTACCGTGCCTTCTCTTTGCCTACCGAGAAGTCCCCCAGAAGTCCCTCGGCTTCAGCCCGTTTGAACTCTTGTATGGACACCCGGTACGTGGGCCGCTCAGCCTAGTCAAAGAAGGCTGGGAAATGCCCCCTCTAAAGAACCCTCCAGATGTTTTCAAGTACCTCCTAACCCTCCGCAACCAGACCAGACGATTCAGAGAGATGGCAAAAGCAAACTTGGAGGCCAGTCAGGAGGACATAAAAAGGTGGTACGATCAAAATGCCTCCTCCATCGAATTTGAACCCGGCCAACAAGTATGGGTAATGTCTCCCACCGAACCATGCGCCCTGCAAGACAAGTGGACGGGGCCCTTCAAAGTAATCGAGCGCAAGAGCCCTGTCACCTATCTCATCGATATGGAATCTTCACGGAACCCTCTCCGGGTCCTCCACGCTAATAGACTGAAACCCCATTTTGTGCGCTCAGAACTCAGCCTCCTGATGGCAACGGACAATGGAGCCGAGGAGGACTCCGAACCCCTCCCTGACCTCCTGCGGACTCGGGAGAAGGACGGCTCCGTGGACGGGGTCCGACTCTCGGAGGCCCTCACCTTGGAGCAACGCCAAGGATGCCGAGACCTCCTGCTGCAGTTCGCAACCCTGTTCTCCCTCACCCCAGGGGTCACCCCCTGGTGCATACACGACGTGGACACAGGAGACAGTCCCCCTATCCGCCATCGGGCCTACCGCGTACCAGATCGGGTACGGGCCTGCATCCAAGAGGAGGTGGCCAGGATGCTCACGCTCGGGGTCATCGAGCCCTCCGACAGCCCCTGGGCCAGCCCAGTGGTACTGGTCCCCAAAGCAGCCGCCCCCGGCACCACGCCGGAACTCCGGTTCTGCGTCGACTACCGGGGCTTGAATGCGGTCACCAGAACAGACGCGCACCCCATCCCCCGGGCAGATGAACTAATCGACCGCATGGGAGCTGCCCGCTACCTCAGCATCTTCAACCTGACAGCGGGCTACTGGCAGATCGGTCTCACACCCCGAGCCCAAGAACGATCTGCATTCTCCACCCCTGATGGCCACTATCACTTCAAGGTCATGCCATTCGGCACGAAGAATGCCCCAGCAACATTTCAACGGATAGTTAACCAGGTCCTGGCGGGGCTTGAAGAATTCAGCGCCGCCTACCTGGACGATATCGCTGTGTACAGCCGCCACTGGTCCGACCACCTCCACCACCTCCGAGAAGTGCTACAGGCCCTCCAACGAGCTGGCCTCACGATCAAGGCCAGCAAATGCCAAATTGGCCAGGGGTCCGTGACCTATCTCGGGCACCAGGTGGGAAGCGGTCTGGTGGCCCCTCTGCAACTCAAGATCGCTGCCATCCAGTCTTGGCAGCCCCCCATCACCCAGACCGAGGTCCGCGCCTTTTTGGGACTCACAGGCTACTACCGGCGGTTCGTGAGGGACTATGGCAGCATTGTGGGGCCCCTCACGGAACTCACATCCAAAAACCAACCAAAGAAGGTCAACTGGACCCCAGACTGTCAAGCGGCCTTCGAGAAGCTGAAGGCCGCCATGAGCTCCGCCCCTGTGCTCCAGGCCCCCGACTACAGTCGGGAATTCATCGTCCAAACGGATGCCTCCGACCATGGCATTGGGGCAGTCCTTTCCCAGTTGAATCCCGAAGGACTTGACCAACCAGTGGCTTTCATCAGCAGACGACTCCTGGCCCGAGAACAACGCTGGAGCACCATCGAGAGGGAGGCCTTCGCCGTGGTGTGGGCCCTCAAAAAGCTCCGGCCATATCTCTTCGGCACCCACTTCCGGGTACAGACCGATCATCGGCCCCTGCAGTGGCTAATGCAAATGCGGGGGGAAAACCCGAAGCTACTACGTTGGTCCATCTCCCTGCAGGGGATGGACTTCACTGTGGAACATCGACCCGGGCAAGACCACGCCAACGCAGATGGCCTGTCACGCTTTTTCCGCCTCGACGAGGAGAGTCCCCAAGAGGATGGGTGACTCTCCCCGCCTTCAGCTGGGGGGGGACGCATGTTGGACAGGCCACACGAAGGGCTTGCTCCCTCCCCGCACGACCAGGCCCGAGCCCGGCTCCTCAGATGTTACACGCAACAACCACCCGTTTCCCGTCTCCTATGGGACCCCTGCCCCTGAACATCTCCACCTCATGGGCCCGATTCCCTACCGGCCCTCTCGCCCGGCCTGGGCGCCATCTTGGACACAGCACCACGAGACCGCCTGGCCTCCGATCGACCCTAACCCTGGGCCTGGCCAGGCCCCGACATCCCGGCACCACCATCCACCCAGGAGGTGAGCGGACTACTTGGCAGGTCAATGGGAGAAAGAGGTGTCGATAGCTCTCCCCGCCAGGTGCCGATCGCCCCCAGCCTCCCCGGGCGCTGGCTCCACCCCCCCGCTGGGTGTCTGGACTCCCTCATCCCGGACCTCCCGACCTCCAAGTGCGAGGGTCCGGACATCAAAGGGCGCCAGACCTATAACTGGGGCAGCTCCAGAGCAGGAAGGCAGTTGTATCCTGGAGTCGAGAGACGCAGCGAAGAACTCATCCTTGACGGACTACTGGCGCTGCCGTAGCCCTGCCTTACGAACTATCGTCCTGCCTGCTGGCGCTGCCGCAACCTTCTGAAACCTTCATCGTCGTCGGGACCTGCTGGCGTGGCCGCGGACCGTTTGTAATCACCACCTTCATCGGGACCTGCTGGCTCCGCCGCGGCCCGATCATCTAGAACGCCGAGCTCGAGGATTGTGAGCTATTTCATCTACCTGATTGGTAACAAGACTGTCCCGCTACCCTTTTCCCAATCCAGAGACCAGAACCGAGGGGACCCCTGAGTCCAGACCTCCTTGTACCATTTTACCGTACTTAAAGAATTGCTTATAAAGTATCGTTGAACCTTATCCTTGTGTGGTGTACGTCTGTGGGGGGGAAGTTACTTGTCTGTACGATCGCTGGAGACGGCTCTCCCCGGAGACCTCTCCCCTTATCCTCGGCCGACCCTCCCGGCCCGTCTAACAGCAATTGATAATCGTGATTGCCATTTGTCTTTAAGATGATTAGTCATGGGATGAGAGAATAATTGTGATGTGAATATTTTATATATTCCTGATGTAACTCCCTTACATTTCCCCCAAATAGATAAATAAGATATTAGAGGTGAAATTTGCAGAACATAAGGAGGTGCTCCAAGAATTTTTTGAAGACAAGTTTTAAGCTGTATATAATTTTGTTTTTGAAGCAAGGAAATTCCAAACTCATTTGCTAAAGAATCAAATGACTTAAAATTACCATCGTGCAAAAGTTGTTCTAATGTGACCTTCATTAGAATTTTGTTTTACATTTTTAACCTCCCCTTTCTGTCAATCACCACAGTTATTGAGCTAGCGTTCATGATTGACAGAGACAGGAAAATAGATGTTTTTCGTCTGTGTCTGTAAAAATCTGTAAAAACTGAAAACTTGGAGCCTTAGTTACAGTACATGGGAGTCTGGGATTCCTGTATGAATGAATGAATGGGAGATTTATAGAGCGCACAGCTACTTCGAGGAGTGTCCCGTCGCTAACGGGAGGAGCCCCGTGGTATACGCCCAAAATCACCAGCCTTACTGCCACACAGAGATAAGCCAAGTTTTAAGTTTTCTGTGGAATTTAGTCTCAAGGGTGATCAGATGCAATTCTCATGGCAGCTCGTTCCATACTTTAGCAGCCCGAAAAGAGAAAGCTTTACAACCCCTTTGGACACACTTAAAGTTAAAGTTAGGAATCAACAGAAGCCAGGCAGAGCACAGCACTGTGGAGGAGAGATACTGGGTAAAACTCTTAGCCAGCTAACCAGGGCTGGACATATACACTGCTCTGTGAATAGGAACAAGAGCTTTAAATTGGATCCATTTTATGACAGATAGCCAAGGGAGGGCTTTCAGGGCCAACAAGATCGAAGAACGCCTAGGTAGACACAAATGTAGCCTAGCTGCTGCATTTTGGATCACCTGCAGGCGATTCCGCAGAGCCTCCCCAACTCCTAAATAGAGCGTGTTAGCGTAGTCAAAGTGCAAGGTGATCACCGTGTGGATCACCACTCTCCTAATCTCCAGAGGAAGGAGGGAAAGGAATTTCTTCAGAGTGTGGTGCATAGCTAAACATTGGCCCACCACCGCAGAGATCTGCGGCAGCATGGAAAGGACGGTGTACAGCTTCACCCCCAAGTTTTTAACTACTGAAGATGGAGGGGGCGGGGCCAGCAGTGCAGGGGGCAAAAGATCTGCCCACCAGTTAGACACATGTGATTCAAATGGGATCATTTCCGTCTTCTTCGCTTTACACGCAAGTTGACTGAATGCGAGTCGTTTTCGATTGGAGGCAGAGTAGTCAGTAAAAGGTGTTGCAATTAGGGCATGGGATCCATTGAAGGCAAAGAGCAACTGGGTATCCTATAAGATGATTTATACACCCAAATTGTTTAACTACATAGGCCAGAGGGGACATAAAGACATTAAAAATTGTCTTACCTAAGAGCCCTGCTGGACCAATTGATTAACTGCCTTGTCCTCATAGGAAAAAGGGGCGAGCCAAACCGATTGGCCTCTAGAGTCCAAGAAGGATTTGCACCAATCCCACACAGTACCTCCCACACCCACGGCAGACAGTCAGTGCAGGGTGACAGAGTGTGGGACAGTGCCAAAGGCGGCAGAAAGATCAACAAGTATCAAGACTGCATTTTCCCCGAATCTAATCACCATTTAATATCGTCAGAGATCTCCAGAACTGCTGATTCTGTACTATGTTGGGGGTGAAAGCCAGATTGACTAGGATGTAACAAGTTGTCTTGCTCTAGCTACTCAAAGAGCTGAGCATTAACCAGTTTTTTCAGCATTTTAGTTAAGGCCGGTAGAAGTGAAATGGGCCCTTAGTTGCAAAAGATGTTGGGATCGAATGTCGGCGTCTTGAGCAGAGGGACTATTTTAGCCAGTTTCCAAGCAGCCGTCAAGATCCCGAAAAAAGAGAATGGTTGAAAATGGGGTTGATCACAGGACTGATAACATGTACTGCCACCGCTAACAAAGTAGGGGGCACGCATCCAGAGGGGAGCCCGATTTACATTTCAGAGTGGCTTCCCTAGATTATTCTAAAGAGATAGGACTGAACTGGAGAAGCCTGTTGCTGTGGCTGTCAGGATCCACATGACAGACAGGAGGAGGACTCTCCTGCAGAGCAGGGAATGATCACTGGATATAAGCGATTTTTGTCTTGAACGTTGCTAGCCTATCAGACAGCTTTTGGGACAGGGCATTTGCCCTGTGGCCGGACTGCAGAGAGAGGAAGGATTCCACAATCTGAAAGATAGAATGGGAGCTACGGTCAGAGGAATTAATTTTGTCAGTGAAGAACACGCTTTGGACCTGTTTAATGGAGACATGATAGTCTCTAAGAGCGGTTTTGTAATTGGATTTACTGTCCGGCAAGTAGTGTAGATAAGTCATGTTCAATTTTCTTATTGCATTTGAGTTGTGATGTCTCTAGTCGCCTGAATAAGAAAATGACATAGCTGCACAACTGTTTACAGGTGAGTAGTTATGTCATACTGCCTGCTGCCAGAGCCAGCAGAGAGAGTGAATGGTAGATCAAAGAGTATCACTGTAGCTGCAGTTTAATAAATAATGAAAATAATAACTATCTTTTTATGTTCTTATGATCTGTTTTTCTAAAATAATCAGGGATCAGTTGAAAGGAAAAATATATGGCAAGATGTTTATTATTTGAACAATATGGGTGATTGGAGGTAAGACAGAATGTCTCTGCATGTTTCCACATATTCTAAGGTGATTCTGATAACTATTTGTAACGACATTTCGAACTGCTTTTTGGTACGCTTACTTTCAAACTACAGATTTCACTTTTATTTCTCATGTCTGCAACCATATTATCTCCTTCATATGAAACCGAAAACCACCAAGGATTTAGGCAGTTTATGGGAACTGTGATGGTGTGACTATGTATTATAAGGTATAAAGTACCCTCTACTGCACATTAAAAGGATGTTACAAGACACCATAGCGATCTCTTACATTACAAAGGAATCATCTTTTGGTCTCATTCCTCTCTATATGGTCCCTGTAATGTACAGCAGAGGATACTTTATTAGAGGACATTCATTAACTGAATAAATGATGTGTCCAAGGAAGTGAATAGGGAAGTGAGAACATAAGAGAGGTGCTATGTCTGAGGGGAAGAAGGCACATGGAGAGGAAAAGATACAGCAGTCTAGAGACGGGCAACGTTGCTGTAACCCAGGGTATCTCAAATGTTTACTGGCCATTACTTCGTTTGACAATATTGAGACCTTTCCACGTCCACTCTGAACATTCTTGAGTTGCCTATGGCCTCTAATTCTAATTTCTGTGATTCCTCATAGCTGTCATGAACCAGGGTTTCAGAATTCCTAACTCAGGGGTGCCAAAGCCCAGGTACAGGAGAGCTGGGTCCATTCCAGATGTTCGTGATATCCAGATTACAAAACGTTACATATAATTTATTTAAACAGAACTATCACAGCCTTGGTAAAACTACTATTTAAAAGGCAAATAAATATGCATGTAAATAAATTAAGGGTCAGACGTACGATTATACTGGGTTGCAAACATCAGTCACAATTTGCAACCAGTCTTTTTGTGACCAATGCTTATTTTGCTAAACGACCTGTGTATTTATAGGTCAGTTTGTAAAATTCCGAATCTGAGTGGGCTGCAGTCCGACCCAATTCATTAATATTTATGAGGTAGTTTACGAGTCACTGTGATTGGACAAAATCACAGGGATGAACAGGGATCAGCAGACCACCATGTTTGTGATTGTTTTAAATACTTTTTTTTAAAAACAGGTAATTTTCGTTAAAGGAAATGGGGCTGTGTTAAAGTTTCACTGAGAGTTGGCCCTGGTCCCGTGGACCACTACCTACTCCTAAAATGTTTACAAAAATTGAGTTAGATATAACAGACCCTTTCCAAAGTTCGAAAGGGTAGCCAGTCACAATCCCCTTTTAGTAGTCGGTAAAACTTTACCGACTCCTAAAACTGGATTGGTGCTTATGAAAATCCTTTTTTGTAGTCCCAACCTCCGATGTAGATGCGGGGTTTGCACATCTGGCCCAGAGATCTTTCGTCTTTAAACCGAGAAAGTGAAATCAAGCATGCATCAACGGGTCCTTCCAAAACACAGTAATGCTGTCACGTACTGCATTTAAAGTCTCACAAAGACAAGGCGCCTGTCAGAATCGCTGTGGCTGAGAAATTAACAGATCTGCTCCCTGCAGAGCAAGCCAAGCAGCTGGCAGGAAAACGAGTAAAGCACCATATACCACAATCGGGCTGACAAACTCGTGGCACGACACCCCCACACACTGCAAAGAGACGCTCAGGGAAGAGATGTGTCTCATAAAGGTGATGCATGCGGAAGCGGTTTGTCAAACCAGTTCTATTCATAGTTCATGCTGTGTAGATGCTGTCACCTGCTGTAAAATAGCGTTACGAGTTAGGCGCCTTCTATTGACAACTGCGTGACCAACTCAGTCTTTCCTCCTTCTGAGGTCAGTAAATTAGTATTAGTAAACTCAGAACGTTAACATTAGGTGATATATAAAACAACGTATTTATTGTTATTGTCTACAAGAACAGTAGAATATAAGGAAAGGCCTGGGTCCAAATACCTACACTCATGTAAAGACTATCTACTTCTATAAAAAAAAATCTACAGAAGTTGGGCTGTGGTTTACCTGACGTGCGACTGACTTTTCCCAGCTCTACTGAAATTGAGAGGCAGTGGTGTCACATAATCTCCAGATCACGCTGCAGCAAAGTCCAGCTTTGATCCTCGTATGCAGATACAGGCTATTCTTACGAGTATGGGAGCTAAAATCAGATCCCTGTGCAAACAGGATTTGTGTAGGGATCAGAATTATGAGTAATGCAGTAATTGTTGCTAGGGGCACTTATCCAGTGGCATTTACGGCTAGCGATAATCACAGCAACTCCTGCAACTTTCCCCTAATTACATTTCAGGAGCTCAAACCTGAGGAAATTCATCAGGCGGAGGAGGGGTGAAGAGGCAAAGTGGGTGGAGCCTGTTGTGGTAAATACCGCATCCAGATGTTCTGACTTATTTGTTGGGCCATAACTTCTATTGTGAGATATTTTCAGGACCCAGTACATGCCGCACCCCAGGGTGTCAGTATTTACCAGCGGATGCTCATGCATGCCAATCATAATCAGACCTATCTATAGACTCCTCAGGGAACACGTGCCATCTGAAAAGCACCAAGGTCACCATCGATTCTAGTAAAAACTACTTGAAAAAGCCAGAGGTTGAGTTGGGCACAAGGTCGAAAGGAAGGTTCTAGATCTAAAATGAGAATTACACAAAGATTACCAGTCAGGGAACCAATATATCAAACTAT
The DNA here is from genome assembly GCF_964263255.1 of Lissotriton vulgaris. Taxonomy (NCBI): domain Eukaryota; kingdom Metazoa; phylum Chordata; class Amphibia; order Caudata; family Salamandridae; genus Lissotriton; species Lissotriton vulgaris. Next base: position 139,540,186 of record NC_141699.1, on the reverse strand, counting down.
TACCATATATTTATCACTTTTACAATAGATGGCAGCTAATTGATATAAGAGAGTGTTATAAAGTTTTGGCGCATCGAAATTCCTAAAATTCATATTAAAAACATCTCAACAATGGCATTGATAGCAAAATATTGAGGGTGTTTTTTCTGGGTCTGCACTTACTACAACAGTACAGTATTGACTACCAAATCAAGGTAATTCAATCTAGAGTTAAGAATAGTACATCTATACTTCCCTATTTATGCTTACTGTGATAGTATTTATGCTTACCGTGAAAACCTGGTTTTTCCCCCAATAATCCATCCCCAGGAGTACTGTCAAGCTTTTACGATAGCGCTGGGACGCCCGAGGGTAGCTACGCGCTCTAGAAATCCTAAATCAAATCAAATCAAATCAGTGTATTGAAAGTTGATATTCTGGAATCGATGTGAGTGGAAATCTGGGGTATTGACCTTGACGGTTTGACTTAGAGCCTCAGAGACATGCTACCTTCAACAGTGACTATTTTAAACAACAAGGGGACCCCAATAAGTATCGACGAGGGACCTCGGGGAGCTTAGTTATATGTACACAACAGTGGTCCCTTGAAGGGAGAGGATTAAAATGAGAATGAATATAGACTCAGTCAGTTCTATATTAGTGAAGACGTGCCCAGCCGGGCAGAGGTCCTCAAACTTTATACTTAAATATAGATTTACAAAACACAATAGCACCTTCAACAATTCACGTGCGTGGGGCACAAGCCTGTACCAACCCACGACAATACAAAGACAAAAGCATACACAAAAGTCTATATTCATTCTCATTTTAATCCTCTCCCTGCAAGGGACCACTGTTGTAAACCTTCAACAGTGACAGCATGTATGTAATCAACCCAGTTGCTTTCCGGTGCCCATCTCACTCACTACAGCACCTAAATCTGAACTCACTGCCAATTAGTCACTCAGTACGCTGCCACTTCTATGGAATCTGCGCAGCAACTGGCCACATCTGCGGTGAACAGCCCTTACTACGAATCCGTCACCCGACATGTTGCTACAACGTGGTCGTTGTAACAACCGCGTTGTAATAACGCATACCATTACCCCGCTGTGTTGGATTTAAAATCCAACACCTTCCCTACTGTCCGCACAGACGGGAGTTGGAATAGTAAATTATATTATTACAACATCCAGCACCTCCCTCCGCAAGTCGTTGTTACAGACTTGCGGGGTAATGGTATGCGTTGTGACAACGCGATCTTTGAAACGCCCACGCTGTAACAACATGCGGTGTGACAGCAAGCAAATAAAGAGGCATAGTCCACATCTGACCATTCTCTCCAAGCTCTCCTTCCTGTAGGCTACCAGCAAATAGAGATGGGCAACATACTGGCAATGTGTAATTCTCAAGAGAATATCAAGGACCCCAGCCATCGGCCCAGGAGCTCGCAGGCCAAAACCAGACTCTGAAACTCTTCCTGCATTCATGCAACCTCAGCAGAGGTAAAGACCCATGCATTGGCAATGTGGTACTCTCAACTGAATATATATTACCCTGCCAGCAACCCTACCCATCCCATTGTACACAAAAACCAATATGTTGGTGTCAACACCATTGTTGAGATATTTTTAATATGCATTTTAGGGATTAAATTGCTACAACACTTTATAACATTCTCTTATATGTATTGGTGATAAACAGCATATTACCAGCAGAGCTGCATACTGTATGCTGCGTTTTTAAGTGGAGGCGTTACTAACTAAAATATTTAAACAAAGCCAGAGCAACAAGTGTTAAATCCAAGAAATGACAAACTCACATTAAATAGGCCTTATGAGTTTGACCCAGTTGTTTTCCTAATAAAGCGATTGTAACATGTAAATAATAAACAGTGACTTCTCAGGTTAGCTAAACTGCACTAAAGTGAAAACATGAATCTTGACCTTTGCACTGACTGTAGTAATACAAGTGAGAATAACACAGCACTCCTGGGAGGGCAGAGACGTGAGGTCTAAGGGCTGGCTCTTTCTTAGCTATTGCTCTCCCTCAGAAAAAACATGTTCCGGATGTTGATTACTAATCAAGACTAGCTCTTCCACAACAACCCCCTTTTCTCAAATCCTGAAAAAAAAATAAGTATGTTGCAGATAACAATACCTTTTTATCTGAACTCAGTGTTTCATTTCCAAGAAAACAAGAATTTGCAATGCAATAGGTCTCGCATTTGCGAGAGTTTCAGCTATTTTTATTGTAAATGACTTTGCCTTTTATTTATGTTTTGGTTTTAGAAACATAAATAAAAGCCATTGTCATTTACAATGCCAATAGGTCAAACTCGCGTAATTGTGAGACCTATTGCATTGCAAATGCTTGTTGTTACCGAAAAGCCCTTTCTACAGCGCATACTGGCTCTTTTAAAGTTACTCACAAAAACAAACAAGCACAGGTAAAGCACGAGATGGCTACGTGTTACCAAAAGCACAATGCTCCAGCACTGGAATTATAATCAACATAGTGGCAGAACTTAAATCCCAATGGCAGGAGTTAGGAGACCTCACAAGGAACATATTAACCTGTAATAATGTGCTCGAATCTGTTGGAGGAATATGGTTAAAGACTAGTGTGCACACTGATGAGAGGCATGTGAGTCTAGGACAGTGTCTCCTATGAATTAGCAGTGCGGACCCTGGGTAACAGTCTCTTAATCATGCAGTTTTGCCATCTGCACTAGTCCTGTTATCATCAGCGCTATTCTTATTGTTGTCATCGGCACTAGTCTTGTTGTCATCGGCACTACTATCGTCATCTGCACTAGTCTTGTAGTCATCGGATCTACTCTCATTGTTATCATCAGCGCTATTTTCGTTGCTGTCATTAGTGTTGTCATCAGCACTAGTCTCATTGTTGTCATCAGCGCTATTCTGACTGTTCTTGTTAGCACTAGTCCCACTGTTATCAGAGCTATAGTCATTGTTATCATCAGTGCTATTCTCATTGTTGTCATGAGCACTAGTCCCTTTGTTATCATCAGAGCTATTTTCATTGTTATCATCACCAATAGTCCCGTTGTTATCATCAGGGCTATTCTTATTGTTGTCATGGGCACTAGTTCCATGATTATCAGTACTATTCTCATTGTTGGCATCGGCACTAGTCCCATTGGTATCATCAGTGCTGTTCTCATTGTTGGCATCTGCACTAGTCCCATTGGAGTCATCAGCGCTGTTCTCATTGTTGTCAAGGGCACTAGTCCCATTGGTATCATCAGCGCTATTTTCATGGTTGGCATCGATACTAGTCCCATTGGTATCATCAGTGCTAGTCTCATTGTTGGCATCGGCACTAGTCCCATTGGTGTCATCAGCGCTGTTCTCATTATTGTCGTGGGCACTGGTCCTATTGGTATCATCAGCGCTATTCTCATGGTTGGCATCGGCACTAGTCCCATTGGTATCTTCAGTGCTATTCTCATTGTTGGCATCGGCACTAGTCCCATTGTTATCATCAGTGCTATTCTCATTGTTGGCATCAGCACTAGTCACATTGTTATCATCAGTGCTGTTCTCATTGTTGTCAGGAGTACTAGTCCCATTGGTATCATCAGCGCTATTCTCATGGTTGGCATCGGCACTAGTCCCATTGGTATATTTAGTGCTATTCTCATTGTTGGCATTGGCACTAGTCCCATTGTTATCATTAGCGCTATTCTCATTGTTGTCAGGAGTACTAGTCCCATTGGTCTCATCAGTGCTATTCTCATTGTTATCATGGGCACTAGTCCCATGGTTATCAGTGCTATTCTCATTGTTGTCATGGGCACTAATCCCATTGTTATCATCAGTGCTATTCTCATTGTTGTCATGGGCACTAGTCCCATTGGTATCATCAGCGCTGTTCTCATTGTTGTCATGGGCACTAGTCCCATTGTTATCATCAGTGCTATCCTCATTGTTGGCATCAGCACTAGTCCCATTGTCATCATCAGTGCTATTCTCATTGTTGGCATTGGCACTAGTCCCATTGTTATCATCAGTGCTATCCTCATTGTTCGCATCGGCACTAGTCCCATTGTTATCATCAGTGCTATTCTCATTGTTGGCATCGGCACTAGTCCCATTGTTATCATCAGTACTATTCTCATTGTTGGCATGGGCACTAGTCCCATTGGTATCATCAGCGCTATTCTCATTGTTGTCATGGACACTAGTCCCATTGGTATTATCAGTGCTTTTGTAGATGCAACTCCTGTTTAGGAGTTGTTCCCCACTGCACAGCGTGAAGAACCGAATAAATCGGTTTAATCAAACTTTTTTTAAATAAAGATGAAAAAAGTTGGAAGTACAACAAAGTTCGATGTTGATTGGTTTTAATCACCAACCGTCTGTTTCAATATTCATTGCGTTGAATCAACCATCATTTTCACGAGGATCATCAAAATCAACTGTAGTGGTTTAGCAATATATATCCCCGTTCAAAATCCATCCCAATGCATTTCGGGCATCAATTCTGCCCTTAGTCAGGGAAATATTCTACACATGAAAAACAACATATATACATGGTCTTAGTCAGAAGATTCTCACTAGGTCTATAAATCAAAAATATGCAATTCATGCATGGCCGGTGTATATAAACATGCAAGTTCATTGTTACTGTGATGGTTACCAAACGTGTGGGCAGTAAAAATCAAATAATGGCACTTGAGTCCGAGTGAGTAAACAATGTCAGACTCCGGTGAAACGTGGTGCACTAGAAGCGTAACATGGCGTTAATAAACGTATCCTAGGAGCAATGTTCTGGTGACTAAACCGTGAGGAGCTGCCAATGTGATCTAGGATGGTTACGAACCATGGTGGAATGCAAGTATCACGACAAATAAAGAAAAAAGCGTGCTTTAAAATTCAGGCGTCGTAAGTGCTTAGTACACTGGTAGATACGGTTGCTGTTGTCTTCCTGCAGATTTTGAAAAGCCCTTGCTGTTGAGTTTACTTAAAGCGCAGATCTGCCTTCTGAAGAATCGGACGCAGTCTGGGTATCTGCTACAGGTGATTCTGGAAGGAAGCCAGGCGCTGACCAAAGCAACCTCCATGGGTGACAATGTATATGCTACGAATGTTGTCTGCTGTGAAGCTTAACAATTTTACGTCTGCCAACCACATAAAAATAGTTAAACTTTGTTTTATAAATATCGCTATCCGGGGAGGTGTGAAAGTGGCGCCGAATAAAACACTTCGTCTTTCATTTAGTTGCTTCCCTGAGAAATGGACCCAAAAAAAAAGAACAAGCCCGCGAGTGGTGTGCGAGCGCCACTGCGAGCCATGTGGTTTCAATTATCGCGCCTGTGTTTGGGCATGATAATTGAAACCATATGATGGCCGGTGCGCGTAATAGACACCAATAGGCCATGGGCGGAGCAATGCGCCCGCCGTTGGCCTATTGCGTGCTCTCTTGGTAAAAAACATCCACGCAAAGCTTGTGCGTGTGCCATTCCTAGGTCAGCTTCTAAAACCCCATTTTTACCTACTAAATGTCTCGCGCTGCACACTGCAACGCTAGGCGCAAGACCTAAAAAGTGCAGGTGTCCAAAGCTTTCTTAGTAGACTGTTCCCGAATGCTGGGATTCCAAATACCAACATTGTCCCGTCTTCATCCCACAGCAGGGCTCTTTTTTCCCTCATCTTAAACTTCGGGACTCTTTTATCTCATTATTGCATGTTCCTTTTAATCCCGGTCTCCTCCCTGTGCTTCCGTTTACCCACCTTTCTCTTCCTCCTCCTTTCTCTCCAATTACTTGAAAACATTTGATTTAATACTTCTCCAGGAAACCTGGGAAGAAAACGCCAAGGCACTCAAAGGATATTCCTCCTATTTCCAGGGGCGTAACGAACGCCCCCGCAGGCCCCGTGGTGCGGGGGGGATGGGGGGGTGGACCCTCTCTCCTCAGTTAATGAAGGGGGCCTGGCCCCCACCTCAGCTCTTCTGAGAGCTGTGAGAGAGGCCCTCGAAAGCAGGTGCAGGCTGCAGCCTGCTCTGAGCCCCTCGCCCCCCCCCCCCTCCCTATGACTGAAGAGAAACAAAGTATCAACATTGTTTCTCTTCAGTCAGAGCTGGAGGCAGGCCCGGGACAAGAGTGGGGGGCCCAGAGACAGCAGACTCCACTGCTCCTCTGAGGCAGCACAGAGCAGGGACCCTGACAAGGAGGGGGGGGGGGGTTGGGGGCCCCAGAGAGCATGAGGCAGCACAGAGCAGGGACCCTGACAAGGAGGGGGGGCGGGCTGGGGACCTCAAAAAGCAGGAGGCAGCACAGAGCAGGGACCCTGACAAGGAGGGGGGGGGGGGTTGGGGGCCCCAGAGAGCATGAGGCAGCACAGAGCAGGGACCCTGACAAGGAGAGGGGGGGCTGGGGTCCCCAGAGAGCAGGAGGCATCACGGAGCTGGGACCCTGACCAGGAGAGGGGGGCTGGGGGCCCCAGAAAGCAGGAGGCAGCGCCGAGCAGGGACCCTGACAAGGAGAAGGGGGCCCATAGAGCAGGAGGCAGCGCAGAGCAGGGACCCTGACAAGGAGAGGGGGAGGGGCTGGGGGCCCCAGACAGCAAGAGGCAGCACAGAGCAGGGACCCTGACAAGGAGAGGGGGGGCTGGGGGCCCCAGAGAGCAGGAGGCAGCACAGCGCAGGGACCCTGACAAGGAGAGAGGGGGGCTGGGGGCCCCAGAGAGCAGGAGGCAGTACAGAACAGGAACCCTGACAAGGAGAGGGGGGGGCTGTGGGCCCCGGAGAGCAGGAGGCAGCACAGAGCAGGGGCCCTGACCAGGAGAGGGGGGGCTGGGGGCTCCAGAGAGCAGGAGGTAGCACAGAGCACTGCTCTGGACCCAGAAAAGGACCGGGGCTGGGGGCCCCAGAGAGAGAGGAGGCAGCACAGAGCACTGCTCGGGACCCTAACAAGGACGGGGGCTGGGGGTCCCAGAGAGAGGAGGCAGCACAGAGCACTGCTCGGAAGCCTGACAAGGACTGGGGGCCCCAGAGAGAGAGGAGGCAGAGCACTGCTCGAGACCCTGACAAGGACGGGGGTGGGGGCCCCAGAGAGAGAGCAGGAGGCAGCACAGAGCACTGCTCGGGACCCTGACAAGGGTGGGGTGGGAGCCCCCAGAGAGAGCATTCTCCAGGACAAAGCTCATATGAGAAGGGAAGAGGCAGCAAAATGGTGCCCTCAGGTAAGCACTTCTGTTTAGAAGCATCATGTGGGCGTCCGCAGGGGGGGAAAGGGGGGGAGGAAAGAGTGCAAGACAGAGGGGAGAATGGTGCAAAGTAGAGAGAAGAAGGGTGCAATGTGGAGAGGAGAAGGGTGCAAGGCAGAGAGGAGATGGGTGCAAGGCGGAGAGGAGATGGGTGTAAGGCGGATGGGAGAAGGGTGCAAGGTAGAGAGGAGAAGGGTGCAAGGCAGAGCGGAGAAGGGTGCAAGGCAGAGGGGAGAAGGGTGCAAGGCAGAGGGGAGACGGGTGCAAGGCAGAGGGGAGAAGGGTGCAAGGCGGATGGGAGAATGGTGCAAGGCAGAGGGGAGAAGGGTGCAAGGGAGAGGGCGAGAAGGGTGCAAGGCAGAGGGGAGAAGGGTGCAAGGCAGAGGGGAGAAGAGCTGGGGGCCTCAAAAAGCAGGAGGCAGCACAGAGCAGGGACCCTGACAAGGAGGGGGGGGGTTGGGGGCCCCAGAGAGCATGAGGCAGCACAGAGCAGGGACCCTGACAAGGAGAGGGGGGGCTGGGATCCCCAGAGAGCAGGAGGCATCACGGAGCTGGGACCCTGACCAGGAGAGGGGGGCTGGGGCCCCAGAAAGCAGGAGGCAGCGCCGAGCAGGGACCCTGACAAGGAGAAGGGGGCCCATAGAGCAGGAGGCAGCGCAGAGCAGGGACCCTGACAGGGAGAGGGGGAGGGGCTGGGGGCCCCAGACAGCAAGAGGCAGCACAGAGCAGGGACCCTGACAAGGAGAGGGGGGGCTGGGGGCCCCAGAGAGCAGGAGGCAGCACAGCGCAGGGACCCTGACAAGGAGAGAGGGGGGCTGGGGGCCCCAGAGAGCAGGAGGCAGTACAGAACAGGAACCCTGACAAGGAGGGGGGGGGGCTGTGGGCCCCGGAGAGCAGGAGGCAGCACAGAGCAGGGGCCCTGACCAGGAGAGGGGGGCTGGGGGCTCCAGAGAGCAGGAGGTAGCACAGAGCACTGCTCTGGACCCAGAAAAGGACCGGGGCTGGGGGTCCCAGAGAGAGAGGAGGCAGCACAGAGCACTGCTCGAGACCCTAACAAGGACGGGGGCTGGGGGTCCCAGAGAGAGGAGGCAGCACAGAGCACTGCTCGGAAGCCTGACAAGGACTGGGGGCCCCAGAGAGAGAGGAGGCAGAGCACTGCTCGAGACCCTGACAAGGACGGGGGTGGGGGCCCCAGAGAGAGAGCAGGAGGCAGCACAGAGCACTGCTCGGGACCCTGACAAGGGTGGGGGTGGGAGCCCCCAGAGAGAGCATTCTCCAGGACAAAGCTCATATGAGAAGGGAAGAGGCAGCAAAATGGTGCCCTCAGGTAAGCACTTCTGTTTAGAAGCATCATGTGGGCGTCCGCAGGGGGGGAAAGGGGGGGAGGAAAGAGTGCAAGACAGAGGGGAGAATGGTGCAAAGTAGAGAGAAGAAGGGTGCAATGTGGAGAGGAGAAGGGTGCAAGGCAGAGAGGAGATGGGTGCAAGGCGGAGAGGAGATGGGTGTAAGGCGGATGGGAGAAGGGTGCAAGGTAGAGAGGAGAAGGGTGCAAGGCAGAGCGGAGAAGGGTGCAAGGCAGAGGGGAGAAGGGTGCAAGGCAGAGGGGAGACGGGTGCAAGGCAGAGGGGAGACGGGTGCAAGGCGGATGGGAGAATGGTGCAAGGCAGAGGGGAGAAGGGTGCAAGGTAGAGGGCGAGAAGGGTGCAAGGCAGAGGGGAGAAGGGTGCAAGGCAGAGGGGAGAAGAGTGCAAGGGGGATGGTGATGAAGTAAAAAATGTGCCCCCCCCCCTGGAAACATTTCTGCAGACGCCCATGGCAATGCACACTTCTTTGTGAGAGAGAGTGGAGAGAGAGAGGAGTGAGAGAGAGAGTGGAGTGAGAGAGAGTGGAGAGAGAGTGGAGAGAGGGAGAGAGTGGCGAGAGAGAGAGTGGAGAGAGAGTGGAGAGAGAGTAGAGAGAGAGGGTGGAGAGAGAGAGTGGAGAGAGAGAGCAAGAGTGGAGAGCGAGAGTGGAGAGCGAGAGGGGAGAGCGAGAGGGGAGAGCGAGAGGGGAGAGCGAGAGGGGAGAGCGAGAGGGGAGAGAGAGTGGAGAGAGAGTAGAGAGAGTGGAGTGAGTGTAGAGAGAGAGAAGGGAGAGTAGAGCGTGGGAAGGGAGAGTAGAGAGAGAGGAGAGAGAAGGGAGAGTAGAGAGACAGTGGGGAGAGAGTGGAGAGAGAGAGAGAGTGAAGAGAAAGAGAGTGGATAGAGAGAGAGAGAGGAGAGAATGGAGAGAGGAGAGAGAGTGTAGTGGAGGGAGAGTGGAGAGAGAGTGGAGACTGACTGACACAGAGTATGAATACTGACTGACGGAGAGACAGACTGGCTGAGTAACTGACAGAGAGAGAGAGAGATAGAGAGACTGACAGAGAGAGAGACCGAATGACTGACTGACTGACAGAGAGAGACTGACAGACTGACTGACTGACAGACACTGAATGACAGAGAGAGAAAGAGACTGACTGACTGAGCGAGAGAGACTACTGACTAATTGAGAGAAAGAGAGAGAGAGAGATATACTGTGATGGAATTGTGGTCACAGTGTGTATGAAGCTATGCAATGCCTCTAAAGATTGCTATTGTCGGAGGAGGAGCTACGCGCAGATCCAAGATGGACGCGTGAGCACAGGGCTCCCGAGACCCTTTCCGCCTCCCGCATCTATCCTGCTAAATATCCTGATTTGGACGACGGGTTATAGTAGCTGATGCCCTGCTGATTTACTATTGCTTTTCAGAAATTGATTTGGACGCTGGGAACCGGACTCTCTGCGCCATCGAACTTTTGGGGCCTACACCGACGGACCTCCGCGGCCTTGAGTCTCTGAAGTACCCAGGTGGCAATTGAACAACAGCGGCTGCTGGCATTCATCTGTCGCCCCTGTGGTACTTTCGATTTCGCTTTTGATTCATCATCCATTGGGATTCACCGACTACTGCGACTGTTGACCTTGCTCGGCGGCTGGCTCTACGTCTCTCTCCTTTCGGCCTCATCCTTGCCATTGTTGGTTGGTGTCTTGGGGAGACATTCTCACCAGATCTCGAACGGCCCGGCTGGGCTCGCTCCCCGGTATGACGGGCAGGCCGGATAGTGAGAAGAGAGCCACCAGGGGCACATTCCGAGGAGGTGCAGCCCAGTCTAACACCATCGACCGCTTTGCCCGCCCGAAGGGATCCCCAGGTGGGGTGGGCAAGGTTTCGGATGAGACTGGAGATGGCTCTCCTGGAATGGAGGACTTGACCCTGCGGGATGTCATGGGCGCCATTGCCGGCATTAAGACCTCAACGAGCCAGCAATATGAGACCCTGGTTTAAAAAATAGATACGGTTGCGATTGAAGTCAACCTTATCAGGACGGATCTTGCGAAAACCAACGAGTGGGTCAAGTCGCTGGACATTAAAACTGCAAGCCTTACGACTGATGTATCGGATTTACAAGCGGAGGTTCGTACTCTTCGTTCATCGAACGATTTGTTTGCTCGCCGGCTGGACGATTTTGAAAGCCGTGCCAGGCGTAACAACGTTCGTATTATTGGTGTTCCAGAAAGTTCCTCAGAGCTCTCTATGGACCTTTTGGTGGAGGATCTTGTGTTTAATCATCTCGCGCCTAAGGGACTGTGGGCTTTTCAAGGCTTTCGGCGCTCGCAGTGAAGGGCAAGAGGCGTGTCTTCGTTATAAGGGGCTTTATTGATAGCAATAGGTGATCAGAACAAGTCCTTCTCACTACTGGCGTTCTCCGGGGAGACCGGCTCCTAGATCTTCTCCTTCTACGTGGCTCTGGGTCTGTCGTCCTCCGATGGCCCGTCAGGCTCCGTCGGGCAGGGGCTTCTTCTGGCTCCGTCTTGAAACGTGTCCCCTCGGCGGTAGCAGGAAGAAACAAACAGAAAGGGAACTCGTGAGAGTACTGTCCGGCAGTCTACCGGCGGTATGGGAAAGGGTGTGAGGGATTCCAACCACGCGTGAACCCGTTAACCAAGACACAGTGAAGGGCGTGTAGGGGAAGGGTTCGGTGCTCAGGAAGGGGGAAAACCGGGACCCAGTGAAGGCGCAGGTACAGCCGTACCTCCCTTACGTCCCACCCAACCCCTGAGCCGGTTACGCACCTGCACGAGCCACGCACCTCCCCCGGGTGAGTGGCTGGGCGACTCGTGGGGTCGTTGGCCTCCGGGCGTCTCCCAGTCCGGCAAGGCTCCTCGATCACGTCCCGATGCTTCCTCCTTCTCTTTCTCCACTTTCACTCGGCGTCCTCTCTCCTCCTCGTCACTCCGGGTGTACAAGCACACCTCTGTGTTCCGGATGTCCTCTTTTGACTGCCTCCGGTCAGTCCGTGACTCCGCCCACTCCGTATCTCCTGGGCAGTTAAAGGGCCAGTCGCTCTCCTCCTCCTGCATCACGGCAGAGTCCTCCCCCGAGCTGTGATAATCGGACTGCTGTGGGATAGAAGAGGGGTTAAAGAAAACAGCATCTCGGTCTCTTGGCACATGGGTCCTTAGTTCGGATCCCGACCTGGACACGGGGCTTACAGTCACGGGTGCCCCGTTACAGACCTCCCCCCTAGGACGCTCACGATCGGGGAGCGGATGACGGGACAGAAAGTCGGCACCCACGTTGTCAGACCCCTTCTCATGTTTCACAGTGAAGGTGTAGGGTTGGAGAGACAGGAACCAGCGCATTACACGCGCATTGTTGGACTTGTTCCTGGCCATCCAAAGGAGGGGGGCGTGATCAGTGAACAGGGTAAACGGATGACCTTCCAGATAGTACGTGAGCTTCTCCACCGCCCACTTTACTGCCAAACACTCCTTTTCAATTGTGGCATAGCGCAATTCGCGCGGAAACAGCTTACGGCTGACATACAGTATGGGGTGAACCTTACCATCAGGACCCACCTGAGAGAGCACCGCCCCAATGCCATACTCCGAAGCGTCAGTATGTAATATGAAGGGTTTCCTGAAATCAGGGGAGGTGAGTACCGGGGCAGAAGTGATGATGCGCTTGAGGTTGGAAAAAGCAGCCAGCATGGCCTCAGTGGGATGTATGGGGGTAGAGGACTTCCCTGGGTGTCTCAAGGCATCCGACAGGGGAGCGGCCACATGAGAGAACTGAGGAATGAAGCGCCTGTAATATCCTACCAGTCCCAGGAACGCCCTCAGCTGCTTACGGTTGGTGGGAAATGGGTATTCTGCGATTGCTCTGATTTTCTCTATCTGGGGTTCGATGAGGCCGTGACCCAATACATATCCCAGGTATTTGACCTTCTGATATGCTATCCGGGATTTTTTTGCGTTCACCTTCAGTCCCGCTCTTTCCAGGGCCCTAAACACATCCTGTATATGTTGTAGATGGTCCTTCCAAGAAGGGCTGTGGATGACGATGTCGTCCAGATACGCGGAGGCGAACTGGGATACGTCCTTCAGTACTGTATTCATGAGGCGCTGGAAGGTGGCAGGAGCTCCATGAAGACCAAAGGGAAGGACCGTAAACTCATAATGGCCTTCGTGAGTACTGAAGGCCGTTTTACAACGGTCTTCTTCCCGGAGTGGCACCTGCCAGTATCCCTTGGTGAGATCAAGCGTGGTTATATATTGCGCCTCACCAAGTCGCTCTATCAATTCGTCGACTCGCGGGAGGGGGTAGGCATCAAAGCTGGAAATCTCATTCAGGGCCCGGAAGTCCATACAGAACCGACGCGACCCATCGGGTTTGGGGATCATGACGATTGGGCTAGACCAATTGCTCTTGGACGGTCGAATGACTCCCAAATCTAGCATATCTTCCACCTCCTTCTGTATAGCTCTCCTTCTGGATTCGGGTACTCGGTAAGGCCTTATTTTCACCATTTTCCCGGGAGGGGTTTCGATACAGTGTTCGGCAAGGGTGGTTCTCCCTGGGATACCCGAAAAGAGGGGGTCATGGTTGGTTAACACGGTCTTCAGTTCTTCTAGTTGTTTCTCTGTCAATTCCTCGTTGATTTGTAGTTCGTGTCGGGTAGAATGCCCTTTTCCGGGGCCAACCATGTGTACTTCTGCGGGTACCGGGAATAGCCTCTTGGACAGATCAGAGGTGTTTCTGCTAAATGTATATTACTTGTACACTTATTGAGAGCGAAATACTGAATTTTTAAAAATCCCCGTTTTGTCCGTTTTTTTGCTGTATTATTTAGGCACTGTACCCTGCTTTTAAAAATCATTGTGACTGCATACCTGCACTCGTTTTTCGCCACATTACTGTGTTTAGAGCTGAGCTTTTCTATCAGGGAAGGGCACCACACCACACTGCCTGAACGGCAGACATCTTTGGTGAGGGCAAGGATCCAAAGCAAGGATTGGCTGCTCTAGTTGTCAGAAGGACGCTAGAACAGTATTTAAGACAGGCAAATTAGGCGGCCAACTACTTGGGAATAGCCTCTTGGACAGATCAGAGGTGTTTCTGCTAAATGTATATTACTTGTACACTTATTGAGAGCGAAATACTGAATTTTTAAAAATCCCCGTTTTGTCCGTTTTTTTGCTGTATTATTTAGGCACTGTACCCTGCTTTTAAAAATCATTGTGACTGCATACCTGCACTCGTTTTTCGCCACATTACTGTGTTTAGAGCTGAGCTTTTCTATCAGGGAAGGGCACCACACCACACTGCCTGAACGGCAGACATCTTTGGTGAGGGCAAGGATCCAAAGCAAGGATTGGCTGCTCTAGTTGTCAGAAGGACGCTAGAACAGTATTTAAGACAGGCAAATTAGGCGGCCAACTACTTGGGAATAGCCTCTTGGACAGATCAGAGGTGTTTCTGCTAAATGTATATTACTTGTACACTTATTGAGAGCGAAATACTGAATTTTTAAAAATCCCCGTTTTGTCCGTTTTTTTGCTGTATTATTTAGGCACTGTACCCTGCTTTTAAAAATCATTGTGACTGCATACCTGCACTCGTTTTTCGCCACATTACTGTGTTTAGAGCTGAGCTTTTCTATCAGGGAAGGGCACCACACCACACTGCCTGAACGGCAGACATCTTTGGTGAGGGCAAGGATCCAAAGCAAGGATTGGCTGCTCTAGTTGTCAGAAGGACGCTAGAACAGTATTTAAGACAGCCATGCTGACGCGCAGCGGGCACGCGCGGCAGGGTCGCCGGTGCGTCGCCGGAGTCGCGCCAGAGTCCAGCCCGTCTGCGCCCGTCCGCGCACGGACGGGCTCGGGGGCAGGGACCTCTGGACTAATGCGCTCCTACACCTCGGAAGACCTACGTAATCTGGATAAGGGTGAGGCTTGCCTTGATAACAACACCCTGAAGATACTAAGAACACATGCTATCTACAAACCATTGAACATCATACATCAAGATGCATTCTCCACCCTGAAAATAGCATGTCTAAATACCAGATCACTCCACTGCCACCACGTCGAGGTCTATAACCTGTTGCAAAACAACGACACTGATATACTGACCTTAACAGAGACCTGGATGAGTGAGAGCTCAATGCCAGACATCCTGGCCGCTCTCCCCAGCGGCTATGATGCTTTATGGCAAAACCGCCCAGGAAACACACGGGGAGGAGGGGTAGCTGTGATTTTCAAAAAGATGCTGTCAGTAGAAATCCTACTATCAGAGACAGTCGACCTGGCTGATCTACTTGGGGTGAAAGTCACAGTAAACAGCTCATGCTGGGTGGTGTTAGCGGTCTATCGCCCTCCCAACGCAACCCCAACCTTCCAGGACTTATTCGCCCCCATCATATCTGACCTTTGTACTCGCTACTCGAAAATCTTAGTCACAGGAGACTTCAACCTGCACTGGGATAAACCTCACTGGGACGCTCCTATGCGCCATTTGGACACTTTGATGTCAGCGCTAAACTTTAAACAGATCGTGAATGTCCCCACGCACACCAAAGGTCACACCCTTGACCTGGTATGGACTACAGACCCCTCACTAACGCTGAAAGAAGTTGCCCCATGTATCTGGTCTGATCACTACCTAATTTCCTGTGAGCTACGTATTAAGGGCCAAATAATCAAACCAACATTGGAGGCTAGGAAAACCCGCAAATGGGCAGAGGTCGATTTGAGGACCCTGACCGAGGTATTCCTGCCCAGAGATTGCCCCCCGAACTTAGATCATAGTCTAGATCAGCAATACGCGGATTTAACGCGCTCCCTGACACTAGCTATTGATCAGATAGCGCCAATAAAAATGAAGGCGCTAAAAGGCCCGGGTAAGGATGCCCCTTGGTTCACGCCAGTACTGAGGGACCATAAAAAGAAACTTAGAGCCCTAGAAAGAAGCTGGAGGAAAACTAAACTGGACTCAGCCAGGAACCTCTACCGTGCCTCCTTGAACGCATACAAAAAACACATCATCCTTGCCAAAGCCGAGTACTACGAATCCCGTCTAAGTAAGGCAGTCAACGTGCAGAAAGAGACTTTTAAGATCCTGTCGGAGTTGACCAAAAAACCAGACAGCGTTCAGTCTCCCATAAACTGCAATTGCTTTCAGGATTATTTCTTGGAGAAAGTAAGAACCATCATCCAGGACATAAAAAATGGGCCGCTTAATGGAATGGCTACACCTATAATCCCCCAAAATCAAACTGACTGTGCTATCACACTGTTTCCAGAGATTGACATCTTGAGCCTGCAGCAGTTGATGGCCAGAATCAAATCTGGATCTCCAGCGGACCCTTGTCCACCTAAAGTTTTTCAGGCAGCTCGTCCACTATTGGAGGAGCAAGTCATCCATCTCCTAAATAGATCTCTGGAATTAGGACAACTACCAGCAGCACTTAAGGAAGCGCGGGTAAGACCGCTGTTGAAAAAACCTGGCGTAGACCCCGCAATACTAAAAAACTATAGGCCGATCTCTCAGCTACCATTCCTCTCTAAAGTACTGGAGCAACATGTATTAAAATCTTTGTCCATGTACTTGGAGTCCCACTCCCTGCTTCACGAACGACAAGCAGGGTTCCGAGCACACCACAGCACCGAGTTGGTGATGCTCTCGGTGCTGGATGAATTGAGAGGCTTGGCTGACGGTAAAAAAACGAGCGCCCTGATTTTATTAGACCTTTCAGCGGCGTTCGATACCGTCAGTCATGCGTTGCTACTGGAAAGGCTGAGTGACTTTGGCATCAAAGGCCGGGCTTTCGAGTGGTTGCAGTCCTTTCTGTCAGGAAGGACACAAAGAATACAACTCGGAGAAGAAATCTCCGCAGTGGGAGAAATAGAATGTGGGGTACCTCAGGGCTCGGCCCTATCCCCACTGCTGTTTAACTTATATCTGCAGCCTCTGATTGCCTCCCTGGCGAGTATGGGCTGCACAGTATATAACTACGCAGACGACACGCAGCTGCTGCTGAGTGTTGACAATACAAACACCGCCCAACTCCACACTCAGAATATCTTGAGACACACGGTCCAGTGGATGACAGGAAACCTCCTAAAAATCAATCCAGATAAGACTGAGGTCTTGGTTATTTCATCTACCACCTCACCATGGTGTGACCTCTACTGGCCCGCAGAGTTAGGTCCAGCCCCAAAACCCAGTTTGAACGTGAAGAGCCTGGGGATCAAACTGGATTGTGACCTCTCTATGGTCAGCCAAATCTCTTCAGTGGTGGGCAGCTGTACTAATATCATCCGACAGCTACGGAAATTAGTGCCTATCATTTCCCAATCTATGCTACGTTCCATCGTCGCAGCTACTGTGATTTCACGCATAGATTATGGAAATGCCCTCTACCTTGGCCTACCAAAAACCTTGATAAATAGGCTACAGGTGGTGATGAATGATGCCGCTCGTCTTATCTTCAGACAGCCAAGACA
This sequence comes from Lissotriton vulgaris, assembly GCF_964263255.1. Lineage (NCBI taxonomy): Eukaryota > Metazoa > Chordata > Amphibia > Caudata > Salamandridae > Lissotriton > Lissotriton vulgaris. The sequence continues at coordinate 139,523,119 of NC_141699.1, read as the reverse complement.
CACTAAAGCTTCCCCCCTGCTACAAAGCCTCCACTGGCTCCCTATTAAGGAGCGAGTGGAATTTAAAAATCTGTGCATCGCCCATAAAGCCATCTATGGCATGGCACCTGCGTACATCAAAGATCGCCTGGCAATGTATAGCCCAAAGAGAGCTCTTAGGTCCTCAGACTCTCAGCTATTAGTCTGCCCTCGGTACAAACTTGCCACCAAGGGCGGTAGAGCCTTTTCGGTGCTGGTTCCACATTTATGGAACACACTACCTGAGCCACTACGAAAGGAAGGAAACCTCCTACGTTTCAGAAAGGGGCTGAAAACGCTGTTGTTCAGGAGAGCCCTGTGAGCCACGTAGGCTAGTGGACGCCCTCTGTACTGTCAAAGTTGTTGTCTACCATCGATTCCCGAGCGCTTAGAGGCCTGTAGGTGATTGAGCGCGCTACAAATCAAAAATAACAATAACAATAACAATAACAACCATTTCTTTAGAATATTGATATGGTAGACCTGTGTTTTGTGGGGGCCCACCTGAAGTCGATAGCTGGTGTTTCCTATGGTGGCGACTACTTTGTGGGGGCCTACCCACTCGGCTCTGAATTTCTGGGTGGAGGACTGAAGGAGGATTAAGGCCCAATCATTGATTTGTAGTCTTCTCCATTTTTTTCCTTTGTCGTAACAGGCTTTTTGGCGCTTCTGTTGAGTTTCTAGGTGGGTATAGGCTAGATCGCGCAACTTCCCCAGTCTGGACTTTAGGCTCTGAGCGTATTCCAGGGTGGTCGCAGTTTCTTCTGGTAGTTCGTTCTCCCAGGCGTCCTTCGTCATCTCCATCAGGGATCGCGGTTGCCTTCCATACAAGAGTTCGAAGGAAGACACTCCAAGGCTACTCTGGCGCTGTCCTCGGATGACATACAGAGCCAGGGGCAAGAGGTGGTCCCATTCTGCTCCGCTAACCTCCAGCATCTTCCTTAAGGTCGTTTTAAGGGTACGGTTATACCTTTCCACAAGGCCGTCCGTTTGCGGATGATATGCTGAGGTGCGTATCTGCTGGATATCCAGGTTTTTACATATTTCTCCCATAAGTTTTGAGACGAACGGGGTGCCTTGGTCCGTCAGGATTTCTTTAGGGAATCCGACACGGCTGAAGACTTCGATCATTTTCTCGGCTACTTGTTTGGTGGTCGTGGCGGTTAGAGGGAAGGCTTCCGGAAACCGGGTCGCGTAATCGACCATTACCAACACATGTTGGTACCCCTTTCGTGTCTTAGGTAGGGGGCCAATGATGTCCATGCCAACCCTTTCGAAGGGTTTCCCTATAATGGGGAGGGGTTGTAAGGGGACCTGAGGGGGCCTGGTCATGTTTTTCCTCTGACAAATACTGCATTCCTGGCAGTACACTGCCGTGTCTTTGTAAATACCGGGCCAGTAAAAGTGTCGTAAGATAGATTGAGTGGTCTTTTCCCCTCCCGTGTGTCCTGCTAACAAATGGCTATGGGCGAAGAACAACACTTGACTACGAAATGGGACGGGTACCAGTAATTGGGCCTCCTCATTGGGTTTCCCCTCCCTGTATAGCAGGTCCTGTTTGATGGTAAAGCGCGGGTACCGATCTGGGTTATGTCCCAGCCCCTGATGGGCTTGCTCCCAGGCATTGAAAAGAGAGGGATCACTCGACTGGGCGTATCTGAAGCTTCGGTCTAATAGCCAGGGTTCAGGGGTGAGCAGAGCAGGAGAGGGGCGACTGGGACTATTCTCCCCTGCGCTCGGTACTGAGGAACGACCGGTGCTATTTTTGAATAGGGACAAAAAGCGAGGGTTGTCAGTGCCAATGATGAGGTCTTCGGGTAAGGAAGCCAATACCCCCACCCTTACGGTCTGGGTGTCCCCTTTTCTTATCTGTATGGGAATACTGGCCACGGGGTAGGGTCGCACATCCCCATGGACACACCTAATGTTAACCATTTGTCTAGGAAGGTATTGGGATAAGGGTACATGCTGTGTCTTGACCACTGACTGCCTACACCCCGAGTCTAGTAAGGCAGATATTAAGGTCCCGTTTACCCTGACACTTACTCTGTACGTGCCTCCCATCTCAGCCGAGAAAAGAACCGGTTTCGGGAGATATCCCACTTCCATAGGTTCATCCGGAGGTCTTCTTTTGGGGCAGTGTCTTGCAATGTGGCCCCAATTACCACAATCGAAGCATTGCGGACCTGAGGTACCCGGAGTAGGGGTTTGCCAGGATCGTGGTCTAGGGGATTCCCCTTGTCTGATAGTCGTTCTGTCCGGTTTGGGAGCTGGCCTCGGTGGTTTCTCATTCTCCCACCCGGGGTTTCGGGGCTGAGCCCTGGAGAAAGATGAGGCCATGTCGATGGCTTGGGCGGCCGTCAGGTTGTGATGCTGTCGTAGCCACCTCTGCGTGGGGTAAGGGAGTGCCTCCAGATACTGCTCCAGGTAGATGCGGTCCATGATCTCCTCCTTGGAGCTTACCGAAGGAGTTAGCCACTTGTCTGCCGCCATTCTGAGTCGTACAAACAGGGTTCTGGGATTCTCCCCAGGGGCTCCCTTCTCCTTCCGGAATCGAAGCCGATAGGCCTCAGCGTCTAGTCCGAGATGCTCCAGGATAATTTTCTTCACTTCCAGATACGGGGTATCGCCCCGGGGATTCGCCACCTGATAGGCGGCCTGTGCCTCCCCCACCAGGAGAGGGGCCAGAAAGAAAGGCCATTTCCCCACCGGCCATCCACAGGCCCTGGCGGCCCGCTCGAAGTTGAGGAGGAAAGCGTCCGGATCCTCTCCCGGTTGAAACTTTTGTAGAGCTATGGCCGCCGAGCCATGGGGGATGATTCGCTCTGTAGTTCCACTGGATAATACCGGGTCCACCCAAGGGGCGGGGTCCCTCGCGGCCAGTGCTTCCTTTAACAAGTCTCGATTGGCCTGTACTGCACTCAGCTGTTGTTCGGCTACCCACTCTAGCCTTTCCTGGCCTTTTGCTAGTTGTTCAATTACGGTTTCCATCTTCTGCTGGCAGATGGCGTCTATGCCCGCATTCTCCACCACTGTGGGCTTTTCAAGGCTTTCGGCGCTCGCAGTGAAGGGCAAGAGGCGTGTCTTCGTTATAAGGGGCTTTATTGATAGCAATAGGTGATCAGAACAAGTCCTTCTCACTACTGGCGTTCTCCGGGGAGACCGGCTCCTAGATCTTCTCCTTCTACGTGGCTCTGGGTCTGTCGTCCTCCGATGGCCCGTCAGGCTCCGTCGGGCAGGGGCTTCTTCTGGCTCCGTCTTGAAACGTGTCCCCTCGGCGGTAGCAGGAAGAAACAAACAGAAAGGGAACTCGTGAGAGTACTGTCCGGCAGTCTACCGGCGGTATGGGAAAGGGTGTGAGGGATTCCAACCACGCGTGAACCCGTTAACCAAGACACAGTGAAGGGCGTGTAGGGGAAGGGTTCGGTGCTCAGGAAGGGGGAAAACCGGGACCCAGTGAAGGCGCAGGTACAGCCGTACCTCCCTTACGTCCCACCCAACCCCTGAGCCGGTTACGCACCTGCACGAGCCACGCACCTCCCCCGGGTGAGTGGCTGGGCGACTCGTGGGGTCGTTGGCCTCCGGGCGTCTCCCAGTCCGGCAAGGCTCCTCGATCACGTCCCGATGCTTCCTCCTTCTCTTTCTCCACTTTCACTCGGCGTCCTCTCTCCTCCTCGTCACTCCGGGTGTACAAGCACACCTCTGTGTTCCGGATGTCCTCTTTTGACTGCCTCCGGTCAGTCCGTGACTCCGCCCACTCCGTATCTCCTGGGCAGTTAAAGGGCCAGTCGCTCTCCTCCTCCTGCATCACGGCAAAGTCCTCCCCCGAGCTGTGATAATCGGACGGCTGTGGGATAGAAGAGGGGTTAAAGAAAACAGCATCTCGGTCTCTTGGCACATGGGTCCTTAGTTCGGATCCCGACCTGGACACGGGGCTTACAGTCACGGGTGCCCCGTTACAGGGACTAAGCAACTTTTTCACTGTGGAGCGTGCTCACAGAGTCCCGGGTGGTAGGCCTAAACTGGGTGCAGCGCCGAGGCCTATTATTGCCAGGATTTTCAGTTTTCGTGATAGGGATGCTATCCTGCAAGCATCGCGTACCAACGGACCTACGAAATTTGAAAATGCACTGATCAACTTCTACCCGGATTTCACGCAGGCGGTGCAGAAACAGCGTATGAGCTTCACTGGTGTTAAAAGGCGCCTCAGGGACATGGGACTAAAATATGCCATGCTCTTCCCAGCTCGCTTGAGGATCCAGTACGAGGAGCGGGTGCTCTTCTTTGACCGCCCTGAGGTCGCAAGTGACTGGCTGGAAACTTTAACGACACATCACGATGGACAAGATCGGTCGGCGGGAGCCGAAGGCGGCCTGGAGGAACGGGCGGAGTGAGCCCTTACCAGCGGGCCATCTATCTGGATTTTCAGCGGGGGTTTGATTATTATTTTCGTATGACCTATTGATTGCTAGGGGCGGGAGGGCTCGGGATTCTTCCTCCTCTAAGGGGTCTTTTCTCTCTTTCCGTAGATTAGTTTAATGGGGCGACAGGCACACTGCAAGTTGGGGTGGCGTTCGGGTCTAACGCAGGGGTGCAGGGTGGGGGGTGTGTGTTTTGCGGGGTTTCCGGGGGTGGGGGAAGGGGGGCTTTTTGTCTATTTGTTTATCCCGAGAGTCTGTTTTACTGCATATTTCGATCACTGTGTCTGTTCCCTTGGGGGGGGGGGCATTGCTCATGCTCTGGGAATGGGGGGTAGGGGGCTACGGGTGCTGAGTTGGAATGTTAACGGTCTGGGTGGCAGGATTAAGCGGGGGTCGTTTTACAGTATTTGAAACGTCTTTCACCTGATGTAGTACTATTGCAGGAGACGCATCTTATAGGAAATGCTTGCCAGGCAATGAACAGAAGGGGATATCGCTTGTTGGTGCATTCTGGATTCACTACTGGGTCGAGGGGGGCGGGTGTTCTGATTCGGAGTTCCCTTCCCTTGGAGATAGATGATACTGTGCTAGATGACAGAGGCCGGTATGCGGCCATTACAGGTCGCTGGGAAAGGAGGACGATTACTATTCTTTCTGTGTATGTCCCACCGGGTTTACAATCTGTCACCTTTGCTGATCTGGGTAGAGTGTTGTTGAAATTCCCATTGGGTATGTTGGTGGTTGGTGGAGATTTTAACTCGGTTGTTTGTGGTAGCGAGGATCGTCACCCGCCCCGGACTCTTTTGAGGCCACAGTCAAGGATGAGCGATTTCCTGAATGCATTGGGTTTGGTAGATTGCTGGAGGTACTTACACCCTGGGCAGGCACAATATACTTTCTGCTCGGGGGCACAAGGGAGTCTCTCTAGGCTCGATTATATCCTACTGCCAGCGGCCCAGATGGTCTCTGTGAGGGAAATTCGCCATCTTGCCCGGGGGATCTCTGATCACTCGCCTCTCTGGCTCACGATAGATGTACAATTGGAAGCCGGAGGCCGGGTTGCCCCGATTAACCCCTGGCATCTACGTCACCCGAAAACAAGGGCTGAGGTGGTGAAATGTGTAGACCATTACTTTGTGGAGAATGCTGGGTCGGTGTACTCTTCGGTGTCTCTATGGGAGGCCTTTAAGACTGTTGTCCGGGGGTCTAGCCCTTTCTCCGATTGCTAGCGCGAGAAAGTGTAAGAATGAAGAGGTGGTGAGATTGGAGACTGAAATTGCGTCGTTGGAAGAGGAGTTGGGATCTGAAGTTACACCCGAGAGTTTGCATGTTTTGGCCCTTAAACAGGCCGATTACAAGGCGCTGGTGACAGATGCGGCGAGGATGATGAGTCGTGAGCAACAGGGGCGATTGTATGACGTCGGAGATAAGGCCGGGAAGTTGATTGCGTGGCTAGACAAGAGAGAAAGGCTGAATTGTGTGGTGCCTGTGGTGATGAATGAGGATGGTGAACGAATCGTGGACCTGGAGGGTATAGTCGTGGTGTTTGCTCAGCACTTTCAGAAGGTTTACTCGCCGGTTTCCGACAGGCCTGAGGAGGATTCACACTTGCTACTAAGAGATATCGCGTTGCCTAGCCTCTCGGAGTCTGATAGAGGGCTTATGGAAGTAGATTTTTCTACTGATGAAATATCGCTCGCTATTCGCTCTCTCCGTTCGGGGAAGGCCTCTGGTGCGAACGGTCTCCCGATAGAGCGGTATAAATTGTGTCCGGATAAGATGTCGCCACACCTTCGCCAAATGTTTTTGGAATCGCGCGATCTTGGGCTTTTTCCCCGAGATCAGAGATTGGCTTCTATTGTTGCTATTTATAAGGATGGGAAGCCTCGTGATCAATGTTCTTCATATCGACCGATCTCACTCCTGAACGTTGAACCCAAGATTCTGGCGAAACTCCTGTCGAACCATTTGATTACGGTTATTGGCGATCTGATACACCCGGATCAATCCGGGTTTATTCCTCACCGGAATACGGCTCTTAATTTACGTCGCCTCCATGGTGTGCTTGCTAGAGCGGGGTCGCTTCGCGAGTCGGCTATTTTGGTTTCGTTGGATGCTGTAATGGCAGAGTTTTTGGCTTTATTTAGCAGTGATATAGATCATTAATCTTGCTCACATCTAGTATAGGTATTCTTAGTCTGTGTTGGCCCTTTTAAGCCCTTTTTTCCAGACCTAGAAGAGGATAGCTGCTTAATATGATAATAGATCCTTTATTCTTGACTTTAACCTGTCTATTGCCTATTGGCTTTGACATATTAGACACATTGGTATGGTTTATGTAGGTATTCTGACAGAGCTAAGGGGCATTTCATCCCTTTCAGGCCTACAGGCCTAGAGCTAGAGGGACTCCATCTTGATGAAGCTGGGAGGCTTTTCAGGGTAAAGGCAATGTTTATAGTTAAGGCTGTTGTGTGCTAGAGGAAAATCCAGTTAGGACTGCTTCTTATCCGAGAAATGTGTTTTTCTCTTGGGCCCAGACGTAACAAGCAGATGGCCACTGCGGTTGCGTGGAAGCCTGGGAGCTGGCACAGGAATTCGGTAGGAGACAGCCCTCCGGTGGAAATTTCCATGAGGGGAGAGGAATCCATATTAGTGAGCTACAGGAGAGGAGGAGTGGTCAGTTAAGTTTGGAGTTCAGTTCAGTTTGGAGTTCAGTTCAGCGTGGTGCTCAGAACAGCTTGGAGCACAGAACAGCTGGGAGCTCAGTTCAGCTTGGAGCTCAGAACAGCTTGGAGAGAGAGAGAGGATGTCTGCTGGAGCTGCAGAATAGAGTGCAGTTCTTGAATGGAGAAAGAAGGCAGACGATTGCTGAAGATGAGGAGAGAGAAAGCAGTGCAGAGAGCATCAAAGAAGGCTGTCAGCTGGAGCAACTGAACCAGAGGCGTGGTGATGTGGTGAAGGACGGAGAGACAGAGAGAGCCCTAATCCCACCAGAGGCAGAGAGAGAGCCCTAATCCCACCAGAGGCAGAGAGAGAAATCTTCCTTCTAATAGGTGAGGTAGTCTGAATTAGTTACACTTACAACACCTTAATCTTGTTCTTATTCCCTAGGATGTCTAACTAATCCTTTCCCTTTCAGCGGAGTGTTCCTGTTATGTTTAATCCTTCTCTTTCAGCGGTGTGTTAAAGTTACTGCTAGTCATAGAGACCCCATAGTTTTGTATATGTATGCTTTATTATTGATACAATAAATGACCCCATTAATTAGTGAATTAGTGTGCATGAGTTTTTTATGATAAAGCTATCCTGGCTTCTAGCCAGTTGCTGTGGAGCCACTGATGAATCAGAAGGGAGTAGGAGCGCTTAAATCAAGAAATAACTCAATCACATAGTGTGTATCCCATACAGTGAGGGTAATCCCCTTTCCTAGTAGTATTACTGTTTGAACAGATGCTACCCCTGATCAGGTAAGTAATGGTGAGGGAAAGAGGAGACCTGCAACTAAGGGACCACACCCTCCCATAATCCTGTAAACAGCGTCTTCTGTTCCAAAGCATAGGTAACCTTTTTCCTCCTAGTCAGATGTTATAGCCAGAACAGATGTTGCCCCTGATCCGGTAAGTCTGAATGAATAGGGAGAACAGGGAGCCCTTGAGCTAGGGAATTGTTGACACTAAGTAATTCGGCTATCCCATAATATTATTGTAGTAGCAGACCCTTAGTGAAGAGACTTCCCAATATATATATATATATATAGGTGTTCATAGGAATGTGGTCGTCGTTGATATGCGGCGTTAGTGAGAACGCTGGGGAGGATGACCAGCGTGGAGGGCTGCCGGATTGCGGCCCGTGTGTAAGTGAGAGCGTCAGGTGGGAGACTGGCGTGGAGGTTTGCCGGATTGCGAACCGTTTGGAAATAAGGGAGAGCACTGGGGCTGCAGACCCACGTGTGTAGACGCACCGGATTGTGTGTCATGTCTGCCCTAGGGTAGATCAGTCTGGGTCTGAGTGGCCGCGAGACTATAAGTTATCCTTAGTAATCAGTGAGTATTCTTAGTATCCCTATAGATTTAGTGGTGTTTTTAATAATATGAGCTTGTATATTGCGAGTTCCCCATCCTCAGGTAGGTACCCAGGTGCCTGGATAGTTGGTCCTGAGGAGGGATGTGATTACGTTCTGGCTGGGTTGGAGGGGCCCCTAGGGGCTGATCCCATCTAACCAGAAAATCCAGCCATAACAGATGCCTCGATGGCCTTCGACACAGTCGAATGGCCGTATTTGTGGGCGGCACTAGCTAAATTCGGTTTTGGGCCTAAGTTTATCGGCTGGGTTAAACTCCTGTACGAAGAGCCAATGGCCCAAGTGGTCGTCAACGGCAGGGCCTCCGAGCCTTTCGTTCTTGGCAGAGGCACACGACAGGGTTGTCCGTTATCACCGCTCCTTTTCGCGCTTGCGCCCCTGGCAGCGTGGCTTAGGTGGGAACCGTCGCTAAAGGGCATTAGGTGGTCTCCCGATTTTGAGGACCGTATATCCCTTTATGCGGATGACATCCTGTTATATCTCACTTCCCCTCGCAAGTCCCTCGGAGTGCTATTTGATGTCTTGCGCTCCTTTGGAAGGAATTCGGGTTTAACCATCAACTGGTCTAAATCCTGTATTTACCCGCTCACCGCGGAGATACCACTGTTGCCCCGTTATTGTCCGATACCAATATCGCGTGACGGCTTTAAATACTTAGGGATACATATCTCCCTGGACTCAGCCGTACGATATGAGAAGAATCTGCTCCCGCCACTCATTCGGCTGCGATCTGACGTAGTGGCATGGTGCGGATTGCCGTTGTTCCCGGTTGGGAGAGCGGCCTTGTTTAAAATGATGTCCCTCCCTCGTTTCTTGTATGCCCTTCAGAACACGCTTGACCTAGTGCCTGCAAGTTACTTCCGGGAGATTGAGGGCCTCCAGGGGAAATTGATATGGGGCGGACGACCTCGCATTGCGTTGGCGAAACTGACCCTACCCTGGTACGATGGTGGTATTGCGTTGCCTGATATTAAGAGGTATTACTGGGCGTCGCAACTCAGTGCCATCAACCACGCAATGTATGGCCCGGTCCCTAACCCGGCGTTTGAGATGGATAGATGGCAGCTCCCGGGAGGAAATTATAACAGGGCGTTGTACTCTAAGTCGGCGGGAACGTTTTTAACTGGACCCACTAGGGTTGCGGTACAAGTGTGGGGCGCGGCGACTGCTGCCACGGGATCGGCGGATCGGCTGACCAGAGCTACTCCGCTTTATGCGGCTGAGCGACTGGGCTGTCTTTGGAGAACGAAGGGATTTGACAAGTGGGACATCATAGGGATTAGCAAGGTTGGGGACGTCTGGGTTAAGGAGAGGATTAAATCTTTTATGGAACTCCAACAAGAATATAGACTGGGCGATAGGGAGCACTTCTGCTACTCCCTTGGAAGACAGGGTGCTTGACGGGCATGTCCCGGACAGCACTATCTCTCTTATTTATAAAAAATTGATTAATAATCGCTCAGATCTTCTGGTGCGGCTTCGGGAGGCCTGGACCAGTAATGGGCTGGAACTGGACGATGAAGATTGGCGGGCTGCGATATCCTCTACTAAGGAGCGATCCCGGCGCGTCTCCGACTGGTGCAATTGAAGATCCTGCACCGCGTATATGTCACGGGTACACGATTGATGCGTATGGGTTATTCTCTGGATGGATTGTGTAGGTGTGGATGTGGTATGCTTGCTACTTTTCTTCACATTTTGTGGGAATGTCCGATAGTGGTGGACTATTGGAAACGGGTGCAGGAGGTCATGGATGAAGTCACGGGTGTTTCGCTTTTACCAGAGGCCAGGAGATGTCTGTTGAATGTGTGGGAACTGAATGACTATAGCATAGCGCAGACTCAGTGGGCCTCCCTCGGCAACATGATTGCGAAGAGAGACATCGCCCAGCTGTGGGGGTCTTCCCGTGCGCCTTTGGTTTCCGCGTGGGAGGACAAGATGGATTGGTGCATGTTCCGAGAGAAAACTGTGTACATCGCTCGTGGACGACCCAAGATATGGGGAAGGATATGGGGTCAGTGGAACTCGTATCGTGGAGAAATCTGTACCCCCCCCCCCCTTTGTAGAAACGAATGTCATCCCTCAGTCCCCGTGACCGAACATTCCATACGTCACTGTCCTGCTGTTTTTCACTTGGTAGTCTGACCCTGACCCCTTTATTCCCCCCCTTCTGTTTTCATATCCTTCTATAGTTGTCATCTTGAGTCGCTCCCCCTGCTATCTGGGACAGTCGCACATCTTACACATTACCTCGGGATTAGGTTGGTTTGTTTTGTTTTTAAAAAATAAAAAATGTGAAACCTTTCAATTATCCTCTTTCCACTTCAAGGATATCATCTGGGAGTACTTTATCGCTGCTGGACCCCCGGGTTGCCGGCTGATGAGCTGTGTAATACTGACAGAATTTGATGCTTACTGTTACTGACCGGCCCCTGTGGTTGTAGATCTGTATTTGTATTGCTTTTTCGAAATAAAGGTTTAAAAAAAAAAAAAAGATTGCTATTGTTTACTAATAAAAATGTATTATCAAAATGTGCTCTTTGTAGTTACATCTGCTTTTGAAATACTGCATTGTCACTTTGTCTAATGTTTTAAAACGGAAACCAGAAGGAGCAGTGGATGCACTTTTGTCAAAACTGAACGATGAGTGGGCCCGATGTTGTATATCATGACAGGAGTCTGCATCAGGAAACCCACCTAACATTGGGCAAACTTCCCCGGTCTACCGATGGCAGGGACCCTGTAATGAATGGACCACCACCTATGATAGCCTGCTGGCAGACTAAGCCCAACCTTTATCTCCACCATCCAGTGTTACTTGTAACAGCTGCATTGGTGACAGTGGCGTAACAATCGCCCGCATCCCCTGCAGGATGGCGGGTCGCTGGCCTGAGAGCTCTAGACTGGCACGGAGGATGGGAGGGGGCCCCCTCCATGTAGTTTGCAGGGTGGCCCCTCAAGTTTTGTTACGCCACTGCCTATTTCGTCCCGGCAACAAAGGGCTCTAACTTTGGTCACAGTTCAGGGGGACTAATTATGTTGGCTTCAACAACCACAATGGGCTCAATAAAGCCTTTAGAGGCGAAAATTACATCACCCAACGCAGTTCATGCAATACAGTTAAAGCTTAAATTCAACAATACGATACAAGAAGTTATGATAATTAACACCTACGTGCACCCCAAACGAAAACAAAAAGCAGTAAAGGAGCTGTCAAATGAAATAAAATAGATTATGGATGAGCAAGACACTGACCACATAATCGTTGCCGGAGATTTTAATCGAAATCTTTTTGGGTCAAGCCAAGATGATGGCACTGTGCATGAACTTGCATCACTTTGGGTGATACCGAACCAAGGCCAAGCAAGCATTCGCAAACCTTCGAGATGGGCCAAATACCTGCTACAAGAATTAGAACATTTAAACCTAAGAGCACTGAATGGCCGCTTCTTGGAGGACAATCCACCAGTTGCCACCTTTCATTCCTCAAAAACATCCTCCTATTTAGATTAAACATTTGTAACACTAGCCATGTTCAATCAAATAGCAACCTTTAAAATAGGTGACAATGTCCAGAGTGATCACCTCCCACAGGAAGTATTGTTGAATGCGAGGTCTGCTGCTACACTAGACACCTGGAACTTGGCTGCAAATTAAGAACTCTCTAATGTAAAGCGTTTAAGGTGCAATGCCAACAACATCGAAGCTCTATCAGCCACTGCTAAAATCTTATTTGAGAGAGAAAAAGAAACTGGTACCACAATTGTAACAGCATGGGAAAACTTCGTGAAAACCTTCAGTGGCAATTTTGCGACCAGGACCAGGACCAAATCAAATTCATTTGTGGCCGCCATCTTTGGTTGGGCTGAGTGTGTGTGTGCGCGGGCGCCATCTTGGAGCGTCCCGACGCTCGAGTGGATGTGGGAGACGCCTATTTAAGGCGGACTCGTTTCTCAGGCTCTCTGCTGATTGCTACACGAGCGCTGGTCGCGCTATCACCTAGCTCGGACTATTGGTGATTTTAATCTCCCTTTTGCTTATCTTTGTTCATTTTGGTTCCTTAACCCCTGTTTTTACTGGCGCTATACCGGGCTTGCTGTCCCCTTACCTGCATTTAATTCAGGAAAACACACCGCCATTTGGTGGGTCCGGGTCCCGGGGCTGATTTCATTTGTGGCCGCCATCTTTGGTTGGGCTGAGTGTGTGTGTGCGCGGGCGCCATCTTGGAGCGTCCCGACGCTCGAGTGGATGTGGGAGACGCCTATTTAAGGCGGACTCGTTTCTCAGGCTCTCTGCTGATTGCTACACGAGCGCTGGTCGCGCTATCACCTAGCTCGGACTATTGGTGATTTTAATCTCCCTTTTGCTTATCTTTGTTCATTTTGGTTCCTTAACCCCTGTTTTTACTGGCGCTATACCGGGCTTGCTGTCCCCTTACCTGCATTTAATTCAGGAAAACACACCGCCATTTGGTGGGTCCGGGTCCCGGGGCTGATTTCATTTGTGGCCGCCATCTTTGGTTGGGCTGAGTGTGTGTGTGCGCGGGCGCCATCTTGGAGCGTCCCGACGCTCGAGTGGATGTGGGAGACGCCTATTTAAAGTCGTCCTCTTCCGCGCAGCGGTATCGCGCAGCGGGACGCCGTCGCTTAGCCGGAGTCGTGCCAGAGTCCTGCCCGTCTGCGCCCGTCAGCGTCCCGGAGGCGTTCGAGGCGACGGGCAGGACGCGGCCATTCGGCTCGAGTTAGCCCGCATTTGTGAGCATCATGCTACACTACTCGGGTTCGGAACTTCGGTCTTGGCAGTACATAAATGGTCTCTGCCGGACGGTTTTTCCTGCTCGCCACAAGGGCAAGCATTGCTGCCCTGAGTGTGGCTGGCGCCCGCAGAAACATCTTGGCGATGCGCCACAGAAGGCGGCGGCTAGCGCTAAACATCTGGGCCTACTGCTCAACACTAGATCTCTTGGCCGGCACGCCCTGGATATTTTTGATTTGTTAGAGTCAGAAAAACCCCTGTTCCTAATGCTCACCGAGACGTGGCTTGGCGAGGCGTCCAACCCAGATATTGCCACTGCTATCCCGCCCGAGTATAACATCTTCAGGCAGGATAGGCCGAAGGGGCGTGGAGGTGGGGTGGCATTAATAGTCAACAAAATGGCCACCTGTACCATCATCCCATCGGACGCGATCAAGGATTGCGACTCCCTTGCTTTCGCCATTGTCTTTTCACCACACCAATCGATGAAGGGTCTCCTAGTCTATCGGCCGCCGGGGCCCACGGGCTCTTTTTTTGAAGAGTTCCAGTCGGTGACCTCTTCTTTGTTACTTACATCAGAGCATTGCATTGTCGCCGGGGATTTCAACGTCCATATGGACGTGGAAACGGATGCCGATGCGATGAAAATGTTGGAGGTCACAGCCCCTATGGGCCTGGTTCCCTATCATGTTGGGCCGACCCATGAGAAGGGACATACCCTTGATTTGACCTTCTCTACGACCCCTATTGAGATGTTGGCCCCCACCCAGGTGCTTTGGTCTGACCACAGGCTGGTGAAATTTTATTTCTCAGTAGCTGGGAAGCCTTCCGGTGTCCCTCGGCAGACTTCCGTGGGATTCAGGGCACTTCACCGGATTACTCCGGAATTGTTGGCACAGTCCTGCGCCGATCACCCCTGTGCTTTAACGGGGAACTTAGAGGAGGATGTGGAGCGTTTACAGGTCTGGCTCTCAGAGAGGCTTAATGATCTTGCTCCTCTGAGACCTCTCCGCAAACCCGAAAAAGGTGCTTCTGCCCCTTGGTTTACGGAAGCATTGGTGGCCTCTCGTCGGCAATGCAAGGTAGCGGAAAGAGCATGGCGCGTGAAATACGACGCGACGGCGAAACTCACCTACAGGTCTCTGGCGAAAGCGTACCATCGGAACATCCTCGCGGAGAAGAAGGCTTATTTTGCTAGAAAAATTGAAGCCGCTTCCAACTCCTGTAAGGAGCTTTTCGCCATTGTGCGGGAGTTTACAACCTCTCGCGCAGCACCTACCCAGACCCCCCCTCCTGCGCCTTGGGTCAGGGCGATTGCGGACTTCTTTACCTCTAAGATCCAGCGGATCCAGGACTCCTTCCTTGTGCTGGAGCCTGAGGTGCCAGGTCGGGCGGAGAATGCCGCTGTTACCCGACCGAACGCCGGGGTGGCCCTGGCAGCGTTTCCTCCTCTCTCGCTGTCAGCTTCATTTGATCTGATGGCGGGACTAAAGTCAGGTTCCCCTCGGGACGCCTGCCCCGCAAAATTTCTGGCTAAAATGGCAGCGGTCATTAATCCACTCGTGAACCCCCTGTTGAACTGTTCTCTTGCACAGGGTGTGGTTCCCCAGTCCTGGAAGCAGGCAATGATTATTCCCCTGCTAAAAAAGCCTGGTCTGGATGTGGAGGTGTTAGCGAATTATAGACCTATCTCGCTCCTGCCGGCTTTTGCGAAGGTCATTGAAAAACACGTGCATAAGGTGCTTGCCGATTACCTGGAGTCCCACGACCTACTGCACCCTACCCAGTCGGGTTTCCGCGCCAATCTTAGCACCGAAACAGCCCTCCTGGAAGTCTCGGAGGCGATAAAGGAGGTGCTGGATTCGGGTGGGAGAGCGATGCTGGTGATGCTAGACCTGTCGGCGGCTTTTGACACCGTCCCTCATGAGGGTCTGCTTGCTAGACTCTCAGAGATCGGTCTTCGAGGGACGGTGCTCCAGTGGTTTCGATCTTTCCTGGCAGGCCGTCGACAAACGGTCTGGGCTTCTGCTTGCTCCGCCGAGATGTCGCCATTGGGTGTCGGAGTTCCTCAGGGCTCTGTCCTGAGCCCAACTCTATTTAATATCTTCATGACCCCTCTGGCGGCTCTGGCGGAGTCCTTCGGGGCCCAGATCGTTTCTTACGCCGATGACACCCAGCTCCTCTTCACCTGTGAGAGGGGTGCGGATTTCGATGGAGGTAGGATCCAGGGTTGCCTTGAGGCTGTGTTTCAGTGGTTCCATCATAACAGCCTCAAGTGCAACTCGGATAAATCCGAGGTCCTCTTTTTTGGGTGCAGTGCGGACCCGGATTGGAAAGAGTGGTGGCCTGAGAACATGTTTCCACCAGCAAGTTCGTCCCAGGTAGCTAAAAACCTTGGGATTAAGATCGACAATGGCCTCACTCTACGCTCGCAGGTAATCGGTCTCACTGGCACCTGCTTTGGCTTACTCCGGATGCTTCGCAAGTTCCTTCCCTTGTTATCGGAAGAACACAGGAAGATCACGGTGCAGGCGATTATAGGCTCGAGAATAGACTATTCCAACGTCCTCTATCTCGGCCTGCCAGAATACCTGCTTCAACGATTACAGGTTGTTCAGAATTCGGCAGCACGTGCTATCTTTGGACTATCTCGCCGTGCCCGAGCCTCGGGCCTCTTGGAGGCTCTGCACTGGCTTCCCGTCCGGAAGCGGATAGTTTTCAAAACTCTCACCCTGGCACACAAAGCCTTGCACACCTCCGGAGCAAAATATCTTCAGAAAAGGCTGTCCTTTTACCTTCCTGCCAGGTCTCTTAGGTCTGAAGCCTTGTTTCTTGCTGTAGTGCCCCGTGTGAAGAGAGCTCGCATCGGTGGTCGCTCCTTTAAATTATTAGCGCCTCAGCTGTGGAACAAACTGCCTGTGTCCTTGCGCAGCACTCCTAACTTGCTGGCCTTTAGGAAGGGGCTTAAAACTTGGCTTTTTACTTCTTAGTTTCAGGTCCTATTAGGTTTCCTCTTTTTTCTGTTTCTGTTCATTTTTCCCTGTTGTGTTATGAGATTAGTGTGCAATTCAAAGCGTCGGGACACTCTTTCGAGTAGCCGCACGCTATACAAAAAACCCGTATAACATAACATAACATAACATAACAAATCAAGACACTCAGAAGACGAATTAACAAAAGTAAATTCCAGTCCAGAAACTAAGAGCTTCAAACGCATCACAAACCAAACCCTTCGACAACTGCGAAAAACACCACGGAACCTGGAGCTGCAATTCACACTTCGACAAACGAAGGCACTATTGAGAAGGAGGAAGTGGAGAAAAATAAGGCAAAAGAATGACGAAACGTGGGCTGAATTATTGCATGATTCCAAGCAACACAACAGCGCAAAGTTCTGGCAAACAATCCACAAGCTAGAGTGACCGAACCACCCAGGAATTAGTTCCAATATAACAGAGACCGACTGGGTAGACTACCTCTCCACCCATTTTAACAACAAGGGAGGGGAACCAAACAAGGTAGCGGGCATCGCGGTACCGGATATCAAATCCCCCAACAAGGGAAAAGCGACACAAAATTGCACAACCACAGTTTACTTGGTCAGCAGCACTAACATCCACAAGCAACAGGGGATTCTGCCGGCTGGCGATAGGAACTCACTGAAGAGGAAGGATATGCTCCCACAGAAAAACAGATATAAGCCCTAATAACCAAGGGTAGAGATATGGGAGCACCCGGCCCCAACGGGATCCCACCGGTACTATATAACCATGACGCTGTCTTCTGGAGCAAGGCTCTACTACCAGTTTCCAAGGGCTTAAACACCACAGTCACCATTCTAGAATCTTGGAAAGGATCTATTATTAGCCCTATTTTTAAACAAGGCAAAAGAAAAGATCCTAATAACTATCGACTGATCGCCCTTCTTGACGTAGAAGCCAAATACTATGCCGGAACAATCTTGAACGAACTAACATCTTGGGTTTCAGATAAATCCATCATCCCCATTAATCTAACTGGGTTCTGCAGTGGCCAAGGTACTACAACTAATATACTGGCTCTTACGTTGTTAATAGATGCAGCAAAAGCATCAAAAATGGCCATCTTCCTGTGTTTTATTGATGACACAGCCTCTTTCGACCATGTCGATCGCTCCAAGCTTTGGGGAAAACTGGAAAATTGGGGTATACCAAACACACTTCTGGATCGGCTAAAGCAGCTGCACACAGACACATGGATCAGGGTCAAACTAGGGACAGGGTCGCATATCTCAAAACGAATCATGACCTTGAAAGGCCTCAAGCAGGGGTGCGTCCTTGCCCCCATCCTTTTTAACCTCTTTTTGGCTAACGTGCCTGGGGAGCTGGACAGCTGTGTATCACACACTCCAAAACTGGGAAACAAACTAATGTCAAACTTGCTATACGCTGATGACCTGGTTTTAATCAGTCGGACACCAATTGGCCTTTAGCACCAACTAAACACAACAAGCAGTTTTTCTAACCGGAACTCCCTCAAAATAAACCTCAAGAAGACCAAAATTATGGCAGTCAACTACCACAAAAAGAAGACCAATAGCTGGTTCCTTGATGGCCAACGTTTGGCTCAAGTACAAAGTTACAAATACCTGGGAATACTAATGGATCATAATAGCTCATTCAAACCTCAGCTAGAGTCCATGCGAAGAAAGGGGATCACAACGTATTTAGCACTGAAGTCACTAAAGAGACGGCTTCCCGACCTCACGCTTGATCCCTTTTTACAGGTCATGAGGGCCAAATTGCTGCAGACACTGGCATACGGGAGTGAGGCTCTTAAAGGTAAAGGCGCAGCAGTCTTAGACGTCATAATAGCCATCTCCTATAAAGCAATATTCCATCTCCCAAAATACGTCTCCCCGGCTCAATTCCGGTTAGAATTTGGGATCTAAAGACAAACGGTGGAAAGGAGTACCTATGTTAAAAGTTGGCACAAAACCTGAAGTTTGACTATTTAGTTACTGGGCTTGACCGAACTTTGGGCTGTTCCAACAGATCATCTTCTCTTCAAAAAAGCAGTGAGAAAAACAACATCCATGCTATCTGTTTAGAAGACAAAGCAATTCTTACTAAAAAGGCACATGGCTGGATAGTGCTCAGTGACTATGTAAGGCAAAAATCCCAAGCCTACTTGAGTGCCGGAATTAAGATAAGCAGGAAGGAAAACTTTCTAAGGCTACGCTTGGGGGTAATTGCGATCAAACCCCATTTTCCACCATGGGAAAGGAAAGGAGGCACTCCGACTTGTCGTCTATGCGGAAGTGGGAAGGAAGACATCACTCACGTAATCTGCAACGGTCCCAATTTAAAGGACATAAGATGCACCTTGCTACGTCCCTTTTTCAGGCATTACGGCATTCGGTCCTGTAGGCAGGCAGTGAAGCTTTGCTTCAATCTTACTGACGATCAGCTTAACTGTCGGCTAACAACATTTTTTGGGCTGGTAACTAAGAGACTTAAAATCCTGTTGTTATCCGAAACATGCTAAAATGCTCCTTAAGTATATTAATTCTCTATCTTGTATTAGCTGCACTTGCACTTTAATCACCAAACCTCTAACTTGGACAATGGATCTAGTTCAGCTGTGCCATCCGATTTGAGACGTTGTGGTAGACATTGCAGTTAGTCTATACTAATATATTAATTAATACTAATATAATAAAGAGAGAGCCCAAACCTTTGAGGCGGGTAATCTCAGGAACCACAGCACCAATCACAACACCCAATACAGCATTGGAAAGGGCAGTTGCAGCAGAAGGACATAGGCTATGCAGATGCCCACCATATACATTTAAAAGGTAAAAGAACCGTGCCAGCAAAGTAGTCCCTTGTGGGCGTGTCTGCGTTGTGCTGTGGGCGTGTGCTGGGGGCGTAACAAACGCTGGGGGCGTGTGGTACGTTCCGCCCTTCATGCCATGTTTCATATCGTGTGCTGTGGGCGTGTGCTGGGGGCGTGGGCGTGTGCGGGGCGCAGGATTACGGGAAAAAAAAGCGAGCGTTGTGCCCACTATGTCATTGTTTTTTCTTCCCAGGTTCTGTACATTCCAGCTCTGGGTGTCCACCCTGCTCCCTTTAAATACCCCTGCGCCCCATAATCATAACCCACCCTTACTTCTTAAAGTACCCCACCACCCTTAAACACTAACCCATCTTAACCCTATAAATATACCCTGTAACCCAAACCTATCCCTAAACCCTAAAAATACCCCTGTACCCCAAAACCCAAACCTACCCCTGAACCCTAAAAATACCCCTGTACCCCAAAACCCAAACCTAGCCCGAACCCTAAAAATACCCCTGTACCCCAAAACCCAAACCTAACCCTGAACTATAAAATACCCCTGTACCCCAAAACCAAAACCCAGCCCTGAACCCTTAAAATACCCCTGTACCCCAAAACCAGCCCTGAACCATAAAAATAACCCTGTACCCCAAAACCCAAACCTAGCCCTGAACCATAAAAATAACCCTGTACCCCAAAACCCAAACCTACCCCTGAACCCTAAAATACCCCTGTACCCCAAAACTCAAACAGCCCTGAACCCTAAAAATACCCCTGTAACCCAAAACCCAAACTTAGCCCTGAATCCTTAAAATACCCCTGTACCCCAAAACCCAAACCTACCCCTGAACACTAAAAATACCCCTATACCCAAAAACCCAAACCTAGCCCTAAACCCTAAAACTACCCCTGTACCCCATAGCCCAAAACTATATCTGAACCCTTAAAATACCCAAACACCCCAAAACATATACCTCAGTACCCCCAAAACATATACCCCTATACCCATACTTACCTTATCCAAACATTAAAAAAAACATGCTTTTACCATTCATGCATTTACAACTAATTTCGTTGTAAATGAATGCGTGGTAAAAGCATATAAAATGTAATGCCATGCGTTATAATTGCATTGCAGAGTCATGGTACTTTCGTAATGAAAGTATGCGGAGTGATGGTATGCGGAAAGAAAGTTGCGGTATATTGGGTGTTTACCCTCCCCCGGTAAGTAAATTGGTGGCACGGCGACCCACATCTCCAGCAACATACTCTTATTTTTTCACCGCTGATTTGAAAAATGCACAGGTCTCTCTCATTGATGGCCAGCACTGACATACACTTTTAGACACACCTCCCGCCACAAGTTCTAGAAATGTGAACATTAGAGCTGGGGAGCTACGTTCGAATCTCGGCATCAGCTCAACATCCTGTGATTCCAGGCAAATCGCTTTGTCTTCCCGTGCCTACCACAAATGAATGTGTTCTTCTGTAATGTAAATTGTGCTCATGCCATGTTGTCGAGTTCGCGCTATATAATATTGCAAGGAAAAATAAAGTAGGGAAACTCGAGTTCACACACTACTGAACGCGCACTATTAAGTGCATCAGCAGTGCACTGTAAATCGGAGTGTTTCACAGGCCTGTCACAGATAAGAAATGCTATCAAAATGAAACCCTACAAAACAATATACTACTGGCCGGCAGCAATTCATACCCGGACAACTTCGGGACGGGCTGCTAGTATTAAATAAGATGTAAACGTTTATGAGAATCTTTTTTAAAACAGCTGATTGTATACATTAGGAATATGCAATTGTTGACCCTTTTATATTATGTGGTTTTTAATAGTTTTTATATGTATTTATCTGAGCACAATGGGAATCTTTCTGCCATGTATTTGCAAAGAGTTTAATTAATCAAGCAAAATAAAATACTATCTATCTTATCTATCTATCCTCCTTTCTCTCGTTTCCAACTTTCTCTTTGATGCTCGGGTCAAAGTCTGATGGTGCAAAATATATCCCTGTTCCCAAAAAATAGAATGTATGTATGTATGTATGTATGTATTGCACATTTGTATAGCGCAAGCTGTCACCCAAAGGGTATCCTGGCGCTTTTGACTTTACTGAACCAGATACACAATCACACCGTTACACTGTCCTAGGGAAGAGGTAGGTTTTTAAACCCCTTTTAAAAGATGAAAACACTCTTAGACTCCTCAATGACAGGGGGAGGGAGTTCCAGAGTTTGGCGGCTGCGTATCCAAAGGAGCGGCCACCCATCCGTAGCCTCTGGATTCTCGGAACCACCACCAGACATGCCGAGGAGGAGCGTAATGGTCTCGCCGCATGGTACCACGAAAAAAGTTTCTGCAGCATGACAGGTCCTTGATCGTGCAAAGCCTTAAAGACCAGGCAGGATGCTTTAAAGCAGATTCGCTGCTGAACTGGTAACCAGTGAAGGTCTTTTAGCGCGAGGGAGGAGGAAGCTACGCGCGGCCTGGAAAGAGCGAGTTTCGCTGCCATGTTTTGAATACGCTGCAGCTTGCTAATCAAAGTGCTGGGTGCCCCCAGAAGCAGTGCCCATCACCTGCAGCTACCAGTACAAATTAAGCACTGTCTGAAGTACAAAATACCTAAAGGATTGAGCTTTTGCAATCACAAACTACACATGAATAAGGCTAGAGTATTTTCCTGCAGAGACATTGTCTTAAGGTGTGACTTGGTCATGAATATTCACCATTTTGAGACTCCTCCCCGAAACAATGCTTTTTAAGCCACAAAGCAGAATACTTAAACAAATAGAGCAGTGATTGATTGCTTGTGGTCTTTTAAATCAATAAAAAGATTTTGAAAAAATACATGGAATTCAGTGAGTGTGTATTTTCTTGTATGACTTTTACCACAATTTATGTTCTCTAACCTTTAATGATAATAAAAAGAGCATAAACATATAAATATATGGTGGAGCTTTAGTGCTGTTATATGCTTACACTGTAGAGACTGCTCGTCAAGTCCTCTAAAAAATGTCAATACATTTAATCATTCTGACCATATAAATAATTGTACGCTAAGGGACCGATTTCGATGCGGTCGGTGCCGTTCCGACTGCATCGAAATGTCAAATTCGGATTCCTTTCCGACCGACCCATTTTGATGGGGTCGGTCGGAATGGAAACCAAACCGGATTTCCGAATGGCCTCCGACGGGCTCAGAGAGCCAAGCTGCCGTTCAGAAATCCTCCATCAATCCTGAGTGGCACTCTCCATCCGAGGGATTGTGATGGAAGATTCCCACAGCCTTTCTGTGCCGGCCTTTCCAACACAGAAAGGCTGTGAGAATCTGACTATGGGGGGCCCTGGCAGGGCCCCCATGGGTGCAAGGCCTCTTGATGGCAGCCTAGGGGTCACCTGTGGTGCCCCCTGTTGATCCCTGCACCCTGTTGTGCCTGCCACCAGGTGCAGGGATGAACTGCACCGCTGCTCTTTGCAAAGAGAGCATGCATTCAGTTCGGAATGCATGCTCCCATTGTAAAGAATAGGATTGCGACCGAACAGTGTTTGGTTGCATCCTACTTGCTGCGCTGGAACCGACGACAGGAGGTCGTTCGGCTCCAGTTCCCAAATGATCGGTCCGTCCGACATCGTAATCGGGCCCTTAGTATCCAGTATCCTGTCGCACTAACTAATAGAGTAATACCTTAGCCAGAAGTTATAGACCAGCAAAGGGTGCATACTGATGGTGGGGGTCTCATTCATTCTGGGAATGTGGAATTCATAGGGATTCGGGGTGAGCTCTGAGAATTACCTGGGAAATGTGGAATTAACAGAGGAATTGGTCATTTCAGGTCCGACTCTCACTGTAATTCCTCATTTTCCCCTACAGTATCCACTGGAGATTTCAGCTGCTTTCAGCAGTTGAGATCTCTGGGATAAACATCACAGGTCCATGGTGTTTCCATGCAGCCAGTTCCCAGTTGGAAAGGCAACTCTGCTACCAGATCCATCGGGAATTCCAGAGCACTTGTATGCAGTAACCATTTACACACCAGATACGAGTTGTAGCTGCTGCCAATGTACAGTGCCGGGGCAGCGGCGGTGGGAATGAATAATAAATAAATAAAATTACCTGATGCCAACCGGTCGGCCACCTTTCTCCTCTGTGCTCTTCCTGCTCTCAGCAGTACCATCACAGACTACCCCATACAATCCAGATGCTGCAGTTCATGGTATGAGAGCAGCATGGGGATTGCCCTGAGCGGGCGGGTTTGCCACTTGCTGAGACACAGTCTGTGCCGTTTCCCCACCCAGCTGTGAAACGCAGCTGGGTTGGAGAAACCTAAATGCGCATGTCTGTTTGGCCGGCCAAACAGACATGCGCGTTTACAAATGCCCACCACTCCTCCCAGCCCCTGCCTTGTCAACAAAGGATTGCCTGACCCCGCCCCACCCTAGATTCCGCAGCATCAGCTACCAGTGAAAATTAAACGATAATGAAATTGTTTTATTATCGTTTTATTTTTCATTCTGCACTATGGGTTGCAAGATACACCAGCGTGGGGACAGCGGTGGATTGTTAGGGGCATGTGTGATGGAGAAGATCATCTGTGCTCGACAGACTCAAACGTGGCAGGTGGAGAGTGCACTGCTGAGACAGGAAAGCATTGCAGCCGAGAGGAGTGCATGGAGGAGGATATAGGGCACAAAATCACTGTAGACTGGAGTGCAGTGTGAGCGGGATGGCTCACAAGGAACGAGGGAGTGCACGATGAGAGTTTTAGGCTTCGGATTGGTGACAGACTGTACGAGTGTGCCTTTTCGTTATGGAGTGGGCGCTGCAGACAGAGGCAGTAGTTTTTGCAAAGTAGTGTCTGTGCAAACGTGTCTGAAGCCATGCAATGGATGGGCCTATTTGAGTCTGATTTCCGAATGAGCAGGAACGGGGTATGTTATATTTACCGCAATCAGTATATACAAATACCTCGGGTGCGCAATGTACTCGGTGCAGTAATTACACCATACCCTGACTATACCCAAGAAAAAAGAGAACTGGATGCCCTTTTTGTTGCACAAGTTCGTCTCTAATCTCTTTACAGACAATTGTGGGAACTGTGATCTTGAGCAAACATGGGGTCGGGGGCAGTGAGTTTGGAGGCAGAGTAATATACATCCCTAAAAAGAAAAAAATATTCATAGTGCAGAAGACCCCGTTCTTTCCTCTTAACGCAAAGCAATTCCAGGTTGTCATTGTGAATGAACTGTTTTGAAAAAGTATGGGAACTGTTTTGATAAAAGTTAAAAAAAGCTTAGGAACATTGTTCCCAATAGATCTCACCCACTTCAACCTCTGGTAATCAGGACCTTTGAAGATACATTGCTGAACCTTCCAAAACTAGACATACCAGTGCACGTCTACAGTGAGAGACACACACACACACCTGAAGACCGGCTTAACATGAACTGAACCTGCCCTTAGAATTGTGTGCATTGTAAATATCAGAAGCAGGTACTGCATGACCCCCATTGTTATGCCATCCCTGGTATAATGTGACACTGAGAAGAAAATAATGCTGACTAGGA
Organism: Lissotriton vulgaris; assembly: GCF_964263255.1. Classification (NCBI taxonomy): domain Eukaryota; kingdom Metazoa; phylum Chordata; class Amphibia; order Caudata; family Salamandridae; genus Lissotriton; species Lissotriton vulgaris. Next base: position 139,498,446 of record NC_141699.1, on the reverse strand, counting down.
CCTCGCAGGATGAAGGTATGTATATATTGTATTGTAGTTGCATTTATATAGCGTTTATTACCGCTGACAAGGTGTTGAATCGCTTTTTCGGTCAGTAGCACGCTACTCCGGGACCCATAGAGGATTAGTGTTGAATTAGTATAGTGAAACATGATAGTAAATTTTAAGTGGAGGATAGCTTAGTCAGTTATTTAGATTCGGAAAGATAGCAGAAGGATAGAAGAGGAAAATAAAAGTTTTTATTTATATAGTGCTTGTTACCCCTGAACGGGGTGTTGAAGCACGCTACTCTGGAAACCCATGAAGGATTATTGCTGAATTAGTATCGTGAAATATGAAAGTCATTTGAGTGGTGGATATTTGTCAGTTATTTGGAGTGAGAAGGGTAGCGAAGGGATAAAAGGAAAGAAAGGATTGCATTCATGTATTACCTGTTACCCCCCAATGGGTGTTGAAGTACTTTTCTGGCGAGTAGGACGGAACTCTAGAACCCATAAAGGATTAGTGCTGAAAATTAGTATAGTGACGTATGAAGTCATTTGAGAGGTGGATATGTTACTCAGTTATTTGGACAGAGAAGGGTTGGTTTCGGGATAGAAGAGGGAAAGAGGTTTGTATTTATATAGCGCTTGGCTTCCCTCGATGGGGTTTTGAGGCGCTTCATTGGCGAGTAGCACACTACTCTGGAACCCATAAAGGATTAGTGGTGAATTAATATAGTGGAATATGGAAATTGAGAAGTGAACATGTTAGTCTGTTATTTTGATTGAAAAGGATAGTGGAGGGACAGAAGAGTGAGAATTTCTTTTTTAAGGTCAGCAGTAGGAGGAGGCTTTTGTTTATGTAAAAAGGGTTTTTTGTGGGGAAGAGTCAGAGGGAAGATTTTATAAAGATTTGTTTTGGGGTATCGGTATAGTAAAAAGAGGTGTCAGATGATGCAAGGAGGGGTAGAGTAGGAGAGAGTCTAGAAAGGGTTTTATATAGTAATGCGATTGTGTTTATATTTTGTTCTAGTGTTATAAAAAGTACAGAACATGCTTCCATAATGGTTTAAGCGCTGCAGAATTATATGAAGTTGCCAAAATATCACCAAAACGTGACAGATACTGGCAAGAGGTGAGAATACGGTGTGCTTTTTTATTCTTGCACAGGGGAGTTGAGCTAGGGTTCCAGATAGAGCCACTGAGAACGCTTGACTTCTTCTGCTTTCCCTACATAGATGTGAGAATAATGCAAATTAACTAGCATAACACAGCACATCTACCAGAACATTTCCATTACAGTTTTTGGAGTAAACCTCTCTTTGTTCACCTATTACAAGGACATGTATCAGATATGAGGGGGAGTTCAGAAAGGCCTATAGATGATTATTTTCGAGTCATGGGTGCAGGTGCGCTCAGATAGAGTAGATTACTATATACCTATAAAGTTATCTGCTCTATTTGTGACTGGCATCTGAGCTGTACAGCATATCGAGTACCGTAGGTAAATGGACCGATAAATGCACATGTACAATGTTTGTAAATACTGGGTCACACAAATTAGGAATTGCTCAATTATGTGTGGCACCTATTTATTTAATAACCTGGCGTGCTGGATGTTGCTCTAGATCAATTCATAGATTTCTGGGAGTGCAATAAGTGTCATAAATAAGGGTAATCAAACAAATTAAGAGGCCTTTACTTACTATATGTTGTGGTGTGCAGAGCGAGAAGAGAATGCAGATGACCTAATGAGTCATTTTCAGACTGAAACATTTTAGACGTTCTGTACTAAGATGATGAATAGCAAATGACAACAAATTAATATCACAACAAAGATCAGCACCCCCATTCAATTTTTCTAGACGATCTTATATTTCAATTGCCATATGTACTGTATTTGTATTAAACATTTTGCACACATTTTCCCAGCTATTTGATCGGTTATTTTGAAAGTAGAACAGATATAAGACAGGTGTTTCATCTGTCAAAATGTGCCTATTTATTTTTTATTTATTATGGGCTTTATTCATAACAAAGGAGTAACTTTACAAATCGTGCCACCTTTTATGGGATTCACAAAAAACAAAGGCACCAAGATCTATTTTAATCGCACTCCAGTCTTGAAAGGAATAGTAGATTTTGTTTGAACATGAGTGAGGGGTGTATTACCAACGTAGGAACAGACCAGGAGTGATCAGGCTCACTGAGACATTAAGAGAAGGATCCTGTATAGGAGGAAATATTGATAAGACATCTTTCATTATATTGTATGGTCCACGAGGCAGAGGTGAAAAAAGCCTATCATATCTACGATGCCTGGCCCCTGCCATATATGTGTCAGGACCTCCATTCAGCATCCATGCAACTGACCCCTTATTGACCATTCAATCAACTAAAACACGTTGGTCAGTGATTGGAGGTGCAAAGCCCTAAACCCTGAATTACCCTGGATCCCCACTTCAAAGCAAAACCTAATTACCTCTGATTCAGGGAACTCCTCAAAACTGAAGTTTTGTGAAGTTTATTTAGATTAAGTCTGTCCCAGTGGCCCATGATCGAAGAATGTGGGTTTGGCGGGCTACTCTCCTTGCCATGTTGGACGCTAATGGCCACCGGATTTATGTTTCCTCTTTGTTTTTCTCTCTTTTTAATTTTGTTTATGTCAGAGCTCTGCAGTTATTGTGAGCTGATACCCAGTGGTTTATAAAATAACTAAATAAATAAATGAGTCGTCTTGCTTGTGCCCACTTGTCTATAAATATGTTCTTCTTACAGTAGCGTAGCACAAGTGAGGAAATTGCTGTACCTTCATCCTAAATAAGGCATAATTACTCAGATTTTCACGCTAAAACTTTGCCACCAGCCTGCAATGTGCGCGCATGTCTCCATAGAGACCACATTGGAAAAGGCGTTAGACAGTGAGGTAACAACGGGGGACCAGATCCTTCTACAAAGAAGAAGCTGCGTTTTCACACTAAGTTTAGTTGCTGCCAATGAACTCAATGACTGAAATAATTTCCTCCTAATTCAACTCACTGCACCCCCATGCTGACTACTGAATTGCGTACTGTATGCATGCCGTCCTGCAACAGCAGTTTATCAAGAGCCTCGAGGCATGGAGTGACCATAATGGCTGAGCCAAATTACACGACTGCTGAGAGACATAACAGAAGCTGTAACACCATCCACTCCAGGAGCAATAAACCAAGACTGTGCACGTATAAATGGACACATCCAATCCCATCTTCTTTCTTCTAGCTCCAAAAACACTTGCAGAGGGAAGAAGGCTCATCCAACACACAAAGCAACCTTCAAAAAACATGAACCCCACATCTTGATGATCCCATCTGCTGAATCCAATTTTCATACGCAACATTTGGAAAACAAAATGCCACGCTGTGCAACACACTCTCCTAACCTTTCTGCCCGTTTACCTTGTTATGTTATGTTATGTTATGTTATGTTATGTTACAGGTTTTTTAAAGCGAGCAGCAGCCCAAGCAAAGAGGAGTCCCGGCGCTGACAAATCTAACTGGCACAAAAATCCCCAGAGAGCTCACCCAGCAACATTCAAAAGTTATGTTGAAGGAAAGGGGAGGGTTTTAATTGCTTTCCTGAAAACCAACACATCCTCCATCCCCCGGATAAGGGGCGGCAGGGAGTTCCATAGCTTGGCCGCCATGTATCTAAAGGAACGGCCACCAATGCGGCTGAGCTTATCAACACTAACACTCCATGAATAAGCTTATCTTTCAGCGAATTGGATCCAGAGATCCCAAATTACACCCAATGCTTGTGGCTGATGCATCATACTTCATTGCAGTTACTTGTTAATGGAACAACTTCCCAGACAAAATCAACTACTGGAGTTTTGGTGAAAGACACCCATGAAAACAAGAAAACCCAGTACAGTGAACCATATTGTTTTGAAGGCGCAGCACAAATTATCATTTATAACTCAACCCATGGGAACTCTTGTACCACCAATGGAGAGAAAGAAAGGCAGAGGAAGGAGGCAACATATATTGTATTAAATTATAATACAACTATTACACCGCTTCTAAAAACCCAATCTGCCTTCTTTCTTAAAGTGGTTGATAGTCGGGTAGCTTAGTCACATAAGTTGATATATGAAACTCTCCAATAAGATACTGATTAATGTGCCAATATGTCTTACCCCCTCGCTTTGAAGAGCGAGATGACCTGGAGGAAGTGGACCACTGCTTGGTTAAGCCTCTTCCTGACACCGATTCGCTCATATTACTGGGCGTGTTTATGGCTTCAATGGAGGAAATGGTATTAGCGTCAGCGTCGTTCTCTCCGGGGGAGTCTTTGGCTCCGTGATGTTCCGCCTCACTTTCTGTCAAACTATACTGGGCCATTTTCTGGGCCAGCATGAGCTGTGCCTCCTTCTCCAGCTGCCTGATGTCCTCAATGGTCAGGCCATACCATTCGTCCTGCCAGCACCACGCTTGCCGATGTGCTCGGACCATCACCTTCCTCAAGCCTGCAAAGAAACAAGTCTTTTTGAAAATATAGTACAAGAAAAACAAAAATAAATGACAAAATGTGAATCTATAGCATAGTTAATGTAAATACCTATTGTTGCTTTTTTAACTATCAGATTATGCAACATGTGTTATTACTAGGGCCTAGGTACTCTTAAATAGGGCTTTTTGCTCTGAGTTCACTAAACAGACTGCAAATCAAAAAAAGACAGTCATAGCTGTTAGAAAGCCACCTTTTTGATCCTTTGCCGAATCTAATTTATTAGTAAGGAAACGTTGAAAAGCACCATAATCCCACATTGTGGATGCTAGCACCAGAAAAATGTGTTTGCCCTTATGTATTCTATGGAATGTGAGGCTGTTAACTTTACAGGTTCACCTGAACGAAGACTGCATCTAGACACATATCTGAGCATCCTTTCTTTGGAAAATTAAAAAAAACAAAAGTAGTCAGACTATACTATTGGTTATACCTGGAAACTTAACTTAACTGAATTTCTACTGGGAATCTGCACACTGCAGAGTATGAGTTGAATGTGCAAATCTTCTTTCCCAAGAAAGGAAATGGGTGGCCGCATACTGGACCACCAGGAGGCACTGCGCCACATAGCCTTGAAAGTCCAGTTGCAGCAGTGCCCATCAGGAAATACCAGGGCCATGAATCCGACATAAGTCTACACTCTGTTTGTAACAGTCCGAGGTTACCACAGCTGCAACCTGTGGAACCTTGGTTAGGTGAGCATCACGCTCGACCCTGACATTCCTGGTCACTTTCATTGGAACCAAGCAAAATCCCAAATTCTAAGAAGAAATGGTGAGATCCTGAATTCCAGACTGCTTTGGGCTACTATACCGTCTATCTTAAGCATGTTTAGTTTGAGCCAGAAGATGTCCATCTAATCCCACACCACCAGCCAGCTTTGTTGTAAGTTGCACGCCATGGCACATAAGCAGCAAAACAAAAAATACCATATGGATATGCATATTGGTGTGTGTTTGGGTGAGACAACCATGCAGTACAACTTACACCGTAGAGAGGCCGGAGCCCTGGTGAACACCACAAGCATCATTTTAGCGTTAAGAGTGCAAGGGGGATCCAGAATGGCTTGAGGGTCATCCAGAAGGAATGTCTCACACGATTTCAGACCATGCCCTGAAAACCAATTGTAGGAGCTGTGCGGCATGGTCTCCGCTATCAAACTTTTCTGGTAGGTCAGAAGAATCAAGGTGCTGACACTGCCACCATCCTCTATGTCTCTGATTGCACAGAACGTCTATTAAGACTTATTGAGTCGCTCCAAAGCCATCATTATAAATTATAGGAATAGGGAGAAGTATATATCACGTGGTAAATACTAGAACCCCAGCATGAGATATTTGCCTAGTGTGGTTGATATCTCAAATTTTGAGTTTTCGAAAGGGAAATGAAGCATAACACGCAGAATTGATTTTAACAAACCAGATTCTGCATTTGCACCCTCTTTGTGGCCTCACAGAAAAAATAATGGACCCATATACGTATTGGGTGAGACCCAAAAATAATATGAAAATGGGATAAAGAATTCGAAAAGAATAAAACAGTGATGAAATTAGGCAACTAGATGATTATTATTATTTTACCCTTTTTAATGTACAGTAAGTCTGCCAACCCGCTCAGGTAGGACTCTGCTGGATTCGCCTCTTTTGGAACTCTGACCCGTCTTGCCCCACCCCAAGAACAGAAGCAATTCAGGGCCTGATTTAGAGTCTGGCGGATAGAATAGTCTGTAAAAAATGTGACGGATATCCCATCTGCGGTATTACCAGTGCTACAGGATATAATGCACTTGTAATACGTGGTAACCCGTCCGGCAAACTCTAAAGCAGGCTGAAAGTATGGGGGAACACTAAGTCCAGGGAAGGCATTTTATGTTACTTCAAGGTACAAGACTGTATGAACCTTATACATCTGTTCATTTTCTATTGTATTTATTTATTAACATTTTAATGTGCAGCAAACAATAGAGGTCCAACTTCTAGGTGCAGTGTATAGTTTTTTTAACATAAAATAATCAATCTCATATGGAAGCAAGATGAAACGTTCTCATTTGTAAAGGTACAATACACATGGATGAATGAAACACAGGTTTGGGGTTATGTATAAAATTCAAAACAGATCGCACAAATGGAAATTCTTACATCAAATGCAGTCTAGGCCGCTCCAGATGGTCTAATGTACTCCGGTGCAACAGTGAACTAGCGCTAATCAGAAGCAGTCGATGTTCAATTACTTGCCTTTTAACCCAATAATTCAGTAAAGGAGGCTAAAATCCAATTATCTTTCACTGTTCAAGAGTATTTCAGCACTTTACTCTGTTCGCTACCTATCAGCGCTGCTGCCAAAGTGATGAAGGCAGTGGCCTAGAGAGAAGGAAGCTGGTTAAATTAAGCGTTTGCTTTGAAGCTTCCTGGTCAGTACGTGAGCTCTCTCTATATATATATATATATATATATATATATATATATATATATATATATATATATATATATATATCTCAGTAACTATATTGGTAGTATTTGTAAACAATTGGAAATCGGTAGTAAGTGGAAGTACATATGAAAAGACATACACCTTAGATCGCAGCATGAACAGTCTACTTCAGGATTTTCTGCACACACAGGCTTCACAGGTGCAGTAACTGGCCCTATTTGTCATTCCTCTGGCCACATTGCCTTCTTCCCAGTTCAGCAATTCAGTTTCTTGGAAACCGTGATGGATTCTATGAGTCTCTAAGTGGGTACTACCTCAGTAATCGATATGTTGAAATGGTAAAGTCGGACGGCCTTACCGAGCAAGTAGCACAATATTATAGTCAAAGAGCTACACAGCACAGTACTTCAGTGATAGAGTACTAACTCGAAGTACGATCATATGGCCCCTGAACACACAACGCTAACATAACATCTAGTCAACTTTCAGTACAGTAATCCAGCTCGTAAACACACAGTGTTAAGATGATGATGATAGCTCACAGCACGCTACCCCACCCCATGAGTCCACCACGAGAAACATCCTTTACATCGCGGTGATTACACCACAATGCATTTAGAACGCAGCCATTCCAACGCAAGCGTTACATCGACTTGCGCTGGATGGCGCTATAACCTAAGGAATAGTAAGATTTACTATTCCAACACCTTCCCTACTGTACGTAGACTGGTGTTGGAATAGTAAATCTTACTACTTTTAAGTCCAGCGCCCTCCAGCGAAAGTCGTTGTAATGACTTGCGTTGTAAAAACTGCGATGTCTGATCTCAGATATGGGCAAAGGCAAGCAGAAGAGAGTTTCTGAACACCTATACACAATATACACATGGCTTTGTTCATGCACATCAACACCTGGACTTGCCTACTTCCTGATAGATCAACAACACCAAGATTGTGATCCTTAGAAGAGGTAAAAAAAAAAGGAAAATCTGGAGGAAGTGGTATCTTGGCAACGAAGAGGTCAATCATTCAACAATTTACGTTTACAGCTATCGGGGAGTTTGGTTTAGTGGCACATGTAATCCTAGATTTCATCCCACCTCGTAGAAAAGTAAAGCCTCTTCCTTGTCCTTCGCATTCAGATGTTTCTAGCAAAGAGGAATAGTAAATATTTCATCCGAAAAGTGACGTAGTTTAAAATGATGCCATTGCTTACTTATGCGTTAGTAGTTTACCTTGGGCAGATGGCAGACTTGTTAGACGTAGGTCAATAAGCGACACACAGAAGTCTTCTTGGGTTGCCTTCATCAATATGCCAACCTAGATAATCTTGAAGTTAGGTTTACTCAGGTAGAAATTGGTGCATGATGCCCAGTTGGTAAAGCCAGCTTACACGATTAGCAAAGCTAAACTTAGTGCTCCTAAACTTTATTACAGCACACTTTCCATGTGCTAGAAGTAACTTCCAATTCTGACTTCATCAAATTATGTGAGGCAGGTGAGATCCTAGATTTAGGTGTTGCGAGAAAGAATGAACTCCAGTATCCGTTTTTTGTTTTTAAAGCCACTTGCATTTCATTTCTAATGATTTGTCTCGGATTTTTCTGATTTCTTAACAAGGAAAATTCATGTTGTATCCAAAATTCATACAATCTAGACACAAAAACATCAGGATGAGAAGTTTTGCTGCTGCCGTTGAGAGAATTTAGGATCAGATGGAAATGTTTTCCCTATAAATTGCAAATTGTGCAGACTTGGTAAGATTGCAGGAATTTCTGTCACATATTTAGTGTACCTGTCCGGCTCCTTTTGGCTGCAGCAAGAAGGCATCACAGCATGAAGTTGTATTCTTTGGAATTGTACTAACTCACGAGTGCTGGGTTGTATAGTTACTTTTATTGGTGCTGCAGTCAGTGTTACTGTTTCTTAATGTTATAGTGATGTTAAATTACTAAAGATGTGATAATGTTAATTCATGCACATACAGGTCTTAATGAGGAGGGGTCAGCATTTATAAGTATGGATTTTAATTGTTTAGTTGTTATCTGATATTGCTGTATTTTAAAATTACAATGATTTTAATTTATGATCAATTAAAATAATACTTATTGGTATATTCAATTCTCAGATATTCAAGTGAAGTCTGAAAGGGCAGAATTATAGGGTAACCACTTAGTATGTTAATGATTTACATGTAAATTCATTGTATGTAATTATTTTTGTACAATGATATCCTGAAAAAATGCCCGTGAAGCTGCCCTACTGTTGGTCAGGCATACATACTGAGTCTCATTATCCAGTTTTCTATAGTGCGAACATGGTTGAAATGCATCAGATAACTGCACAATTCTACACTAATAATAAAACACAAGAAATATAAAACAACCTGCGGTTTTCAACAGAGGAGAAATGTAAAGATCAAATATTCAAGGAGAGCTTTGAGATTAGATTGATGAGAAATTCATAAGGATGCTATGGTCTTTTTGAAGGAATAACATGGGTCTGTTTGCTTAAAAACATCCCTGTAAACAATGATCTAAAATCCACGCGAAGGAAACCCAACAGAGCATGCGCCTCATATGAGCGCTTTTTTTTGTTTGTTTACTCTTGCTGTAAAAAACACATACACATATTTGCAACCAAGGTAAGATACTTTCCTAAGTAATTTAAAAAAAAACTTAAATTACAAATATTTACAATGTAAGGTTCATCTAAACTTTAATCCAAGAAGACGTCCTTTACCTGCAGTCAGGAAATGTATGTTTTATTAGCCCCCTTTAGGTCTCCGACAAAAAAGGGCATCGGAACAGAATATGCCCAGCAGTTTCTGTTTTCTCTTTACACAGTCTTCAAAAACCTCTCTGTCCACAATTCCACTGAGGCTCCGTGGTTTACTTAAAGATTCAGCTGATCCAAGTAAACTTGCAAATACTCCTCCTTTCACAAATCCATAGAAGAAACCCAACTACATTGGAACTGTAATGGCATTATGAGATCTAAATGGGTTTACCAATGATATAAATTGATTCACCGCCTAAAAAAGCTGTGCCAGCTGCCAGAGAACAGGCTTCAACTTGATATTTGATGATTATATTTAATTCAGCCTTTGTTGTCCCCTCATCCTTAAACAATTCGCTAAGCTATATCCACCCTTCAGCCGTTCATTACAAGTGTGTACCAAAACTTCCATAGTATTCGAGAAAGAATTAATACAACCCTAGATTAATAGTGCTTAAACTGCCCCAAGCTGATGCAGGACAGTCCAAAAATAGGTGATATGCATGTATCTATGTTGGTATTTGTAAATATTACCACAAAACTAGCTATAAACTAACAGCTATAGTGTACCAGCAACAAACTTGAGAATTCAAATCAAGTTCTAATCTACACTGATACTCTAGAAGTTATGAATCTGTCTGACAGAATTTTGAAGAAAGATGAATTGAATGCGTTAAAAAAGGGACTATCATTTTGTCCGTCTAATATGTGGAATTTCACTGATCTAGAGATCAATTTGTTTCAATTCACTAGAAGGCTGAAGCTCAAAAGTGTCTTTGCTACTGTTGATAAACCAATGAATGTAAGTTCTTCTATTAAAAGTTGTGAAATGACTACTTCAGAATTATGGAATGTTCATTTATTAATGTCAATCTCAGAAGGGGGCAACTTTACAATGGATGATGTTGCTACTGCACTTAATATTTCCACTGATTATAGTTGCTCGAGTGGTTTGAGAATGAAATCTAAATTTACCCCACAAGATTCAAATTTTGCTGCAATAGACTTATATACCCCAAAAAAATGGAAGAATTTCATAAATTGGAAGACAATGTATTCAAAAAAGTCGTGTCTAGAGATGATAATTTGACTAAGGAAGAACGGGTGGCACTGTGTAATTTGAGATCAGATCAGAGCATTGTAATACAAAATGCGGACAAAGGTGGTAACATTGTGGTTATGAATAGGTCTGATTACTATCTTGAGATTAATCGCCAGTTACAAGATAGCTCATGTTATGTAAAGTTAAGCACGAATCCGATTAAGGGAGCTTCTCAACAGATTAATGAGAGATTATTTGTTTGGAAGGAAGAGGGTATATTGGACGAGGCAGTATATAAATATTTATTTGTTGAGAATCCCACTTACCCATTTTTTTGTATTCTGCCAAACGTTCATAAATCAAGAACCAATCCACCGAGAAGACCTATTGTCTCTGGCATTGGGGGAATGACAGAACACTTATCTGAATTTGTTGATTTGCATTTGAAAACTTTAGTTTTTAATTTGCCGTCCTAAATCAAGGACACAATGGATGTGCTCAACAATGTGCAAGATGTGATCTGGGAAGAAGGGCTTATCTTAGTCACCTTAGATGTGGTTGGACTTTATACTTGCATAGAAAAAGAGAAAGGGGTACAAGCGTTACATCCCTTTCTTGGAATTCACAGTGCTAGCCTATGGGATCATTCGAATATGTTAGTGGAAATGTGTTCATTGATTTTGACTAACAATTATTTCTTGTTTTGTGCGGATTGGTACCAACAATTAAGGGGTACAGCGATGGGCTCCAGGTTTGCTCCCTCTTACGCCAACCTGTTTATGGGTTGGTTTGAGAGGGAGCATGCCTGGAGTCGAGGGGCTGGTATATGGACGGATCACATTTTATTTTGGGTCCGATTCATAGATGGTATTTTGATGATTTGGAGAGGGACACGGGAAGAGCTTACTGAATATTTTAACCACTTGAATAGGAATGATTTTAATGTTAAATTGACCATGGAACATAGTAATATCAACTTTTTGGATGTAGAACTTTTTGTGGAAGGAAATAGAATATTGAGTAAACTATTCAGAAAGAGTACTGCAACAAATTCCATACTCAGAGCAGACAGTTCACACCCTAAGGCAGTGATCCGGGGGATCCCGTATGGAGAAATGATACGAATCAGGAGAAATTGCAGCAAGGATTCAGATTTTAACACAGAACTAGACCTTTTACAAAATCGACTACACCAGAGGGGGTACAGCGTCCTCATGGTCTAAAGCCAGAGGACGCATTATGAATGTTAAGAGGGAATCCACCCTGGTAAAAAAACAGAGGACAGTTTCTAAGGATCGGCTAGCTTTTGTCACCATATATTGTATACAGAAGGATACAATTTTCAAAGGTTTGAAAAAGAATTGGGACATGTTAAAAGGGGTACCAGGTCTGATGCATTTATCGAAGGGGTCCCACTATCAAACAAATGATATCTATAACAATTTTGGAACCATTGGTCCCTGAAAGTGGGAACTGGTTTCCACAACCCCCGGCAGGTTTTTATGTTTGTGGGGGTTGTAATATGTGTGAGGTGGGACTGAATAAAAAATAAACCTTTTTATACAATACCCGACAAACGTATGTGATTACAGAATTTATGAACTGTAATAGCACGGGTGTTATCTATGCTATTATTTGTGATTGCAACAAGGTATACATTGGTAATACAAAACGGGTAGTGAAGTTGAGAATTCAAGAGCATAGCAGATGCATCAAGAATAAAGATGAGAGAGGAGGAGCTTCGCTGCCAACCAAGATGGCCGCGTGAGCTCGGAGCTCCGAAGACCTCCCGATCTTCCGAATTAATCCTGCTTCCCATCCTGTCCCACGATGGTGGGAATCGGTTGTTAAGCCGGGCCTGATGCGGCACCCGCTTTCGGAATGAAAATTGGACATTCCTAGCCTAAGTTGTGTCGTCGACTCCCGGAGGCTCCTCCCGCGTCGCCTGTGCCAGGGCGGGTAGCAGCGGTGTCCCTACGGAGTTCCTCCCTGCCAGAGCTTCTCAGTCCCGCAGGGTGCTCCCGAGCTTCGATCGCCTTGCTGGACGATCTTGATTCTGGACCTTGGAAACCTTGTGGTGTGCGCTTGACGTACCCCGCTGGACTCTCTCGCCCCTGGTATCCCCCCCCGTCCCGTGATTGCCAACATGGCGGGCAAGGGTGGCACGGATGCGGGCAAGACTCAGCGGATTACCAGGAAGCCATCTCAGTCCCAGTCCACTATTCCCGAGCGCTTCTCCCAGTCTAAGGGGTCACCGGTGCAGGTGGTTCGCACGAGAGACCCGAGGAGAGACGAGTCGCCGGATGACTCCGAGGTAACGCTCAGGGACGTCATGGGCGCGATATCGGGGGTGAGGACGGAGGTGCACACACTTCGCGAGGAGCTGTCCAGCAAGGTCGACTCCCTGAGAATTGAACTAAACCTCATCAGGACGGACCTCGGGAAGACTAATGACCGGGTGAAATCTTTGGACCTCAAGACGTCCAGCCTGGTCACGGATGTATCTGACATACAGACGGAGGTGCGCAACTTGAAAATGGCTAATGGAGCGCTGGCGCGTCGGCTGGACGAGTTCGAAGGCCGCGCGCGGCGCCAAAATGTTCGCATCACCGGAGTACCGGAAAAGGCCGAGGAAGACTCAACTGAACTTTTCGTGGAAGAACTGGTGTTGAAAAACTTACAACCCGGGGGCCTGAGCAAGTTCTTCTCGGTAGAGAGGGACCACAGGATTCCTGGTGGGCCGCCTAAATCCGGGGCTACCCCACGCCCCATCATCGCGAGGCTGTTCAATTATAGGGACAGAGACGCTATCCTACAGGCGTCGAGGACCGCGGGCCCTCTCCATTTCCAGAACTCTGCAGTGAACTTCTTCCCGGACTTCACCCAGGCCGTTCAGAAACAGCGGCAGAGTTTCACCGGGGTGAAGCGGAGACTTAGGGAAATGGGCCTGCGGTACTCTATGCTATATCCTGCCAAGCTTCGCATCGAGCGAGACCACCGGACTTTCTTCTTCGACTTTCCTGCCGACGTGGGACACTGGCTCGACACCCTGCCCCAAGAACGGCCTGAATCGACCGACCAGACGGAGGACGCCACCGGAGGCGCGGCAGCACAGGAGTGATTATTTGATTACTTGTCTTCCGAGACCTGGGTAGCCGTGAGGTGCTTCGGCTTTTGACATTGTAGCTTTCGTAGACTCATTTTGTTATTGATATGGGGGATGATGGGGGGGGATGGGATGCCTCCTTTCTCCTTCGTGGGCTTTTTGTAGGTTAGTTAAGGGGCGACAGGCACACTGCTAGTTGGGGCGGATTTTAGTCTGATGCAGGGGTGCAGGGTGGTGGGTAGTTGGGGTGTGTTTGTTTGTACTTTCTCTCTGTTTTGCCTCTTCTTCTGGCTGAGGAACTTCTGGTATGTCATTTTACTGCATTGGGCGCTGATGTGGGCGGGGGGGGGGGGACGCGATGCGTCCATGATGATGGGGGGTAAATTACTTCATCTGCTGAGCTGGAATGTAAACGGGTTGGGTGATCGTATCAAGAGGGGCGTTGTGTTACAAATGCTTAAGCGTTGCTCGCCGGATGTAGTCTTTCTACAGGAGACCCACTTGGTGGGACATGCTTGCAAGGCCTTGGATAGACGGGGATACAAAATGGTGGCACATGCGGGATTCTCCTCGGGCTCCAGGGGGGTGGGCATCATGGTGCGTGCGTCCCTTCCGTTGGAGGTGGAGTCTGTGCTGGCTGATGACAGAGGCAGATACGTGGCGCTGGTGGGTAGATGGGAGGGCCGCACACTAGTTTTGGTTTCGGTTTATGTTCCCCCGGGGTTGCAGGAGACTACATTCAGGGACCTGGGTGGCGCCATTTTAGGCCTTCCCGAGGGATTGTTATTGGTGGGTGGGGACTTCAATTCGGTTGTCTCGGGGGATCTGGACCGCTTTCCCTCTAGGGAGCTTCGCCCTTCCCAGTCTTGGATGCCTGATTTTGTATGTTCCATGGGGATGATTGATTGCTGGCGTTTGCTACACCCTACTCAGCGACAGTACTCCTTCCTCTCGGGTGCTCATGGTAGCTTTTCTAGGCTGGACTATGTCCTGGCCCCGGCGGCCCAGGCACAGTCTGTTTCCACCGCGCGTCTCCTGGCTCGGGGCATCTCGGACCACTCCCCGGTCTGGGTCTCGTTTGACTTCCAGGTCCCCACATCCTCGCGAGTTGCCCCCATTAACCCGTGGTACTTTCGCGACCCGAGGACCCGATCTCTCCTGACCAAGTCTATGGACCGGTACTTTGCCGAGAATACCGGCTCCGTCACCTCCGCAGTCTCCCTCTGGGAGGCCTTTAAGGCTGTTCTTCGTGGTGAAGCCTTCTCCCTGATCGCGGAGGCACGCCGCCGCCGCGACGAGGACGTGGTGCGGCTGGAAACTGATCTTGCAGACTTGAACGCCCGGCTGGAACTGGGCCCGTCTCCCGACCTGGTCCATGCCATCTCGCTTAAGCAATCCGAACTCCGGGCCACCGCCACTGACGCAGCGAAGGCCTTGAGTAGGGAACAGCAGGGTAGGATTTACGACTCCGGCGACAAGGCCGGCAAGCTCCTGGCCTGGTTGGACAAGCGGGACTTGGCGTCCCGGGTGGTCCCGGAATTGACGGGTGAGGATGGCTTAACCTTGACGGACCCGGCGGCTATAGCCGGGTCCTTCGCTGAATATTTTGAAGGAGTTTATACCTCCGCAACTCCCCTCCCGGAATCTGCTTCGGCCTCCTTTCTGGATGAAATTGACCTCCCCTGCCTCTCTGATCTTGAACGTGAGGACATGGATCGAGAGCTGTCTGATGACGAGGTTGCCCTGGCGATTCGCTCGCTGCGCTCCGGTAAAGCGCCGGGTCCTAACGGGATCCCGGTCGAATTGTACAAACTAAAAGCTGACGCGCTGGCCGCACCGCTCCGTAAAATGTTCCTCGAGGCCCGCGAGCAGGGAGAACTTCCCCCGGACCAGAGACTCGCCACCATTGTGGTGATCCACAAGGAAGGGAAACCGCGGAATTTGTCCCGGTCCTACAGGCCCATTTCGCTGTTAAATGCCGAACCCAAGATCTTGGCGAAATTGTTGGCCAACCGGCTGGTGGGCGTGATCGCGGATTTGGTACATCCGGACCAGTCCGGGTTCATACCGCACCGGAACACGGCGCTTAACCTACGGAGACTCCACGCAGTTATGGCGCGCGCCCACTTGCTTCGTGACCCGGCGGTCCTGGCCTCGCTCGATGCTACTATGGCGTTCGATTCCCTAGAATGGAACTATTTGTGGGCAGTGCTAGCCAAACTGGGCTTCGGGCCGTCCTATATTGGATGGGTCCGACTGTTATACTCTGCACCGCTGGCTAATGTGGCTGTTAATGGCAGACTTTCGGCCCCCTTTACGCTGCACAGGGGCACCAGGCAGGGCTGCCCGCTCTCGCCGCTCCTGTTTGCACTAGCACTAGAGCCCCTAGCGGCAAGGCTTAGAACGCACCCCGATGTTTCAGGGATCACATGGTCGCCTGGTGTTGAGGACCGAGTATCGCTTTACGCGGACGACATCCTCCTTTACCTCACCTCCCCCTGTCGCTCGCTTATCGTAGTCTTTGACCTGCTGGGCACCTTTGGGTCGTATTCGGGACTGGTGATTAATTGGTCTAAATCCTCACTGTACACACTGTGTGGGGATACTCCGCGCCTCCCCCGTGGATGCTCGATTCAGGTAGCCCAGCAGGGCTTCCGGTACTTGGGCATCTATGTGTCGCGCGACCCCCGCGCCCGGTACTCCCGCAATCTTCTGCCACCGCTCGAGCGTTTACGGAGGGATGTCGAGATTTGGAAGAAACTGCCTATCTCATTGATGGGCAGGGCCGCGCTGTTCAAAATGATGGCGTTGCCTCGCTTCCTATATGCTTTGCAGAACTCCCAAGACCCGGTCCCGACCAAGTACTTCGGTGAGATCGAATCCTTGCAGCGAGCACTGCTGTGGGATGGGCGGCCGAGGATCTCTTTGCTCAAATTGACTATTCCCTGCTATGATGGTGGTATTGCACTACCGGATATGCGGCGGTATTATTGGGCGTCCCAACTAGCGGCGGTTAACCACGGCCTCTATGGCCCTGCGGTGAGTCCGGGCTACGCTATGGATCGGTGGCTAGTTAACGACGGCAACTATTACAGAGCTCTCTACTCCAGGTCGTTGGATCGTAGGTTGACGGGCCCCACCAGAACGATGGTGCACGTATGGCGCGCGGTCACCGACACCCTTGGCTGGAAAGATAAGATCACTCTGGCCACTCCCCTGTATGACTCGGACGTGTTGGGGAAATTGTGGAAGACCAAGGGGTTTGACCGATGGGACACCATCGGAATATCTAAAGTTGGAGACATGGTTGCACGGGATAGGATCAAGTCGTTTGCCACGCTGCAACTCGAGTACCAGCTGGCGTCGACGGAATATTTCCGACACGCCCAGCTCAGCCATGCCCTCTCCCCCCACGTATCTGACGGTGGTACTATCCCTGAGTCATCGCCCCTGGAGGATCGGGTGCTGGACGGCCACATGCCGGACAGCGCCATTTCCCTGACCTATAAAAAACTGATCAACGTGAGGGTGGACCTGCTTGAACGATTGAGGATGCACTGGGTGAATGATGGCATAGAAATGGACGATGAGGAGTGGCAGTCGGCGGCCTCCTCCCCCAGGGAGGTGGCCATATCGGCACGGTTACGTCTGGTCCAGTTGAAAATCTTACATAGAGTGTATGTCACCGGCCCCAGGCTCATCCATATGGGGCTTTCCACGGATGGCCTGTGTCGGCGGGGTTGTGGCGCGCTCGCTACCTTCCTGCACATCATCTGGGAGTGTCCTGGTGTGGCCCGGTACTGGAGGCGAGTGCATGAGGTGATGGAGGAGGTGACTGGTGTGGCCCTGCCGGCTGAGGCACAACGTTGTCTCCTAAATGTGTGGTGTCCGAATGACTACAGTGTGGCCCAGACCCGATGGGTCACCTTAGGCAATATGGTGGCCAAAAGGGACATTGCCCAGAAGTGGGGTGCGCCCGCCCCCCCTCCCTTAGCCTCTGGGAGACCAACATGGACTGGTGCATGTTGCGGGAGAAAACGGTGTATGTGGCCAGGGGTAAGCCCAAAATGTGGAGATCAGTGTGGGGAGCCTGGAACTCGTATCGGGGCGATTTGTGCGAACCCCCGCTTGAGCCGGACTTGGACGTCCAGTCCTCCCCGTAGACTGTAACCCTTCCCGTGGTTCCGGGCGGAACATCCTGGTGTGCTACTCCCCCATACCTTACTGCTGCAAATGCTATTCTGAATTGATTTGGATGTGCGGCCCCCGACCCCCTCCCGCTGCGCCCCCTCAATTTCTTATGTACTGTCCTCGGCCACTTCCCTTTCTTCTTTCTCTCTCTTATACTTTCCTTCGTGCCCAGGCACTTCGTTCTCCGGTGGCCTTTCGGGACCCTTCTACTCTTTGGTTCTCCTTTCCAAGTTGCTAGTTCTTGAAAATTAAACCTGACTGCTTTTGCGCACTGTTTTTGTACATGAGCCTTCCTGTGATCGCAATGCTGCCTGGCCTCCGGGATGTATGGCTGAATAGCGGTGTACTTTTTTCTACAAATAAAGGTTTTTCAAAAAAAAAAAAAAAAAAAAAAAGAATAAAGATGAGAAATCATCATTGTATAGACACATTAGGGATAATCATGCAATGAAGAATAAAATCAGGTTTCATGGTATTCAAAAAATAGCTCCTGATAAACGAGGTGGAGATTGGGAATTGAATATCAGAAAACTGGAAGCAAGGTGGATCAGTAGATGTAGGACGGTAGATGCAGGTTTGAATTTTGATAACGAACTACACCATTTTTTATAATAACAGATTTGAGTATCTGAAATTCAGATAATCAGGATGAAATTATTACTTCACATCCTAGGATTGGTTATAGTGAAGAGGGATACATCATTTAGGTTTTGGAATTCTTTTATTTCTTGTTTCTCATCTGGAGTTTTGACTTGTGATGATTTGGTAAAATGGATAATATTGGTAATGGAATGTATAGTGAATATGGTTGTTAGGGTGGTACAGATATAGTAATTGATTGAGTTCATGGATAAGATTTGTCCTCAATGTCTATTTGCGACTTGGTATATTTGCTTTGAAAATCGTGAGTGTCTTTTAGAAAGGTAAATTCCTCGTGGTTCCGGTGTATTTGTACTTGGGGAATTAAGATTGAATTAAAGAATTCTCATTGACTATAATTTTGGCTGTTTAAATGAATATTAGTCTTATCGCTTGTTAATATTTCCGGTTGGACTGAAGGGATAGCACTGTCAAATTGAGATGCGTGACGGGTGGCAAAACTATGAAATCAACACGGTCAATAATTGGTAATCGACTAATAAATATTTATAAGTTCGAGGTTACTTGCGCTTGCTTTTGGAAAACAGTATGTTTGATGAAAACTTGGTGCAGGCACTAGAGGAGTGAGGAAATATACCGCAAGAGGCATTTACTAAGTGCATGCAGAGAGTTAATTTAAACATGGAGAATATTTGGTTTTCGATTTATTAAGAGTTATAAGTTTGAAGATATTTGTGTTCGCTCTTTGTAAATAAGTATGTTGATGAGAACTTATAAATTTTGTGTAGGTGTTAGAATAGTGATGAAATATGCCGCAGGAGGCTTTCACGATGTAAACGTAGCGAGGTAATCGGATGGGCAGTGATATTGGAATATATACGTAGCACGGTTCATGATTTAAGTTTGCATCTCTGTTTGGCAGGCGAACAATAAATAAGCATCTGATTGGAATATGGAGTATTTCCGGAATACGTGGGTTAGCCTATTGTATTTGGGTTGACAAAAATACGAAGGATAGACTCCACACGAAGACCTAAAGTGTTCCTACGTGGGCAGGAGTTAACTAAGATATGATTGGCTAAACGTTACTCTTCTATTTAAACGAGTGGGAATCCTTAGTATTTCCGTTTTCCTGCACAGTGAATAGAAGAGAGAGGTAACAGACCAGTGAGGGAACCGCACGTTTTGACTGTAGTGTATAGGTATTTCCGGTTCTTTGCCAGGAACCGGGAATTGACTAGCGGATCGGGCTGGGAACCGCTTGTGTGTATTATGACAGAAAAAATGCACTGATAGGCTATTGGACCGATATGCGTGTTGCTTCTGATTAGTAAATTGAACCAGCTTGACCAGAGAGGGAGCTACAATAGAGAATCGAATGGCTGAAACGAGGATTTTAACCAATTAGTGAGGGTATATATAGTTGGACTGAACATCACTTCAGCACACAGCCGATGTATCACGATCAGGCGTGCCGCTGCTGATGGATGACGGGAATCAGATTTCTGGGACTATAGCAAGGTGAGAGACGGATACTGGTACTTTGGAGAATTAGATGAGTGATAGTAGATAGGTCATGTTTCTTAAGGTGTGGAGGTTAAGGTTCTGTTATTTTCCTTTTTTACTTTGTCCACAGATTACTGTTAAGGCTTGAAATGAATGAATAATTGGGATTTTGGGAAGCAAGATCTTGAAGACAGGATTGCGGTCAGTATTGGGTTGAAATAAGTTGAAGTGTATTAAATATTTCTCTTTAGGTAAAACGGATGGAGCATGATTGGGAGTACATCGATGATGTTGAGGACAATGGAATATAATATATACAATAGATAATATAAATTAGAAAATAACAAGAAAGATGTAAAACTTAAATTGACATTTTGTGACCTCTGTATACGGAGTAATAGTGACTAAAATAGTTAATCAGTTGTTGGTTATAATTGGAAAGAAGGATATATCCCATAATCGATTCTATTGAAATATTTTATTTAGACTTGGGGCGAAGCTGGGAACCCGACTGATATCCAGAAGTACTAGGAATTGGATACACTTCACTGAGAATTGAATAAAGCAAACTTATGGTGAGCATTTGGATCCTTGTCAGGAGGAATGTGATAAAATAATTGAGGTTTTGTCAACATAGAATATAGGGATGTAAAAAAACACCTTAATATATTTTCTTCATTCAGGTTTAAGTGATTGAACAGCATATACAATAGAGAAGAGAGGGAACGATAAGTGTGACTGAAAAACTGTTGTACAGAACTTGGATGACAGGATCTTAATGATGTTGGAGGTATGGGCCTTACAATATACAACTAAATGTTTGGGGTGGAATTGAGCAGTGGGCTCTAATCAAAAGGGAATGATTACCCTTAATGGTGGATCTAAGACTCATAATGTTAGGGCTTGTATACGCCTGCATAAAAATGCGTTTAGAATGGTATATAGGCAGGGATAATTAAGTTTCACGAAATTTATGTGAATTGAAATGTAATGTCTGAAAATTGTATAAAATGTTATATTATGTTATATGTATGGTTATGAAGACGGATATGATTGTAAATATATTTTTTTCTTGTGTTTATCATTTTGCAGCCATGATGATGTCCGCCTAGGACGAAACGCGTAGGCTGTATCATATGTGATTTTCATCTCAGGAATTGGATATTTTGTTCTGTTGATCAAACTAAAAAACTGAAAAATTGGAATAATCAGAAAATAAAGAACTTTGGGATTACAGCATTGGACTGAAAATTCTTTTGGGAATTTGGAGCACTCCTTCTTTGTTTATTGTAATTTGGATCATTTTTTGTGGCTGAGACGGCGAACCACAAAGGAGTAGAGTGCAGAAAATGAGACAATAATCGTTGGTGGGAACCAGGTTTAACCCCCGCCGTCTTCTGTTTGGAATTTCTAATCTAAGGTCTCTATCACCAGCAACAAACTTGAGAATTCAAATAAGGTCTCTATCACAGTAGAAGACCTCAAGCCACATATTTGTTTCTACCAAGGTGACTCGATCACATCCATGCTTTCCTTACATCACGGGAACCAAATAAGAGATCAACACACCAGGTCTTAACCCCTTCACTGCTGCAGCAATTCCGCCGCAGTGCTAGAGGGTGACGGAACCGCTCCGTCACGCGCCTCGGGTGAGCTGTGCTAGTGACGGAACGGTTCCGCCACGAACGCGCCCGCTCAATAGAACGTGCCGCGCAGGCGTGAAATCAGCGCCGCGCAGGCGCGTTGAGCGGGCCGTGACGGAACCGTTCCGTCACTAGCACAGCTCACCTGAGGCGCGCGATGGAGCGGTTCCATCATAAGCGCCGAAGGGGTTAAAGAAATCTAGCACCATGAGCTGCAATAAAGGGAATTATAGGAAAGTCCCCATATTTTTATTACATCTACAAAGGATGCTCAGCAGGATGATACACAACCTACCTGTTTCTAGCATCATAAAGGGTGGCTCACACTTAGGCAGATGGGAGTCTGTAGCACATAATTCAGTGGGGCCATAGAAGTCAAGTGCACTAACATCAGAACAGAACCCCTTCCGCCCAGTCAGCATATAGGAATCCCTTGGATTATATCACAGATACGCATCCAACAGTCTTGGAAGATCATCCCTGATGCAGCAGTGCTAAGCAAATGAAAATAACCGTGGTATATGTACATAGCTGAGAACAGAGAACGGTTCAGGAGGAGGCTGGGAGGGGTTCAGGTTAGGAAAGGTTCTGAGGCTGAATCTGAAGGGTTTGTTTATGAAAGACTGAACAAGATCCCTGGAAAAGGCAGGAAGTCCCAAAACGTACCCAACCTCTGAACATAGCTGCTTTGCCAATAGATGTAGCCAGGCACTCTTCTTCTCCTGGCACAGGCTTGATACACAGTTTGCTTCATTGATGGTGATGAAGGCTGAGAAGAGTAGCATGCACTTCCATCTCTTCTGCCCTTATCGCTCAACCTTCGTTTTCTCAAGCACCATAACCCAACAAGTGGCCTAGCTCTGGAAGACTTTTAGAACCTGGACACCGCTAGATATGAGGATAATACTGGATCCTTATACAGTGGCATAAGGCACAATGATTGGGCCCTCCTGAAGAATGTGATGAGGAACCTTGGCATCTCCCAGATCGCACAGATGTTCATTAGTCTTGGGCTCAATGGGGATCCTCTGAACGGTTGGGCCCACCTACACTGCAGGGGCCTGCTTGGTAAAGCAGAATGGCTTTCCCGAGCATTTAACTACTTTGTGTTCCATACCGTTGCAAACATTCTGCAAGGCCTGCAATGGCATGGTTTAAAGTGGGGGTGCGAAAGGTGATACGTCACATGGGAGAGAGCAAAAAAACACATGAACTCAAATGAAGTGCTAAAAACACAAGGAAGAACGTTATTCCCTTGAATGTAAGTGATGAATCAATACAAGTCATCCAGTCAAAAGTATGGTAAAGAAGCTACGCTCTAAGGGTGGGACAAACACAAGAAGGGAAGAAAATGAATAAAAAGCAACCAAATGAGATTGCTAATAAAGCCAAACAACAATAACAAATGGTTCTGACCCGAAGCCCACTGTAAGTATTGGTATTGTCCACAATAGGTCTTTCCAAAAACAGACAAAGGTGAATGTAGGCAAGATCTCAAAAGAAAGGACGCCAGAGCGAGGCGTAGTGGAAGGAGCAATCGACATAGGCTAGCAGGAGCAGTTACGCTATTTATTAGCCATTCCCTAGCACTATAAATAACAGGTGTTATTTTGCAATAGCCAATTTATGGTGTGCGATTTACTGACCATAAGGATGAAAGGCTGCCTTCCCAAGATTCAAACTCATGACCTCTGGATTGACTTCCAACCACCGACTATTACCACTGCTTTCGAACCACCCATTCCCCCACCATTTCTCCTCCATACACCCTTTCCCCCTTTTTGGTTTTCCTTGTTATTTGATTGATATTAATGTTTGGTTTCAAGGTGTCATTCGTCAGTACTGTGGTGTTCAATGGAATAAAGTGTGCTCCTACATTGCAGGCGGACGCCATCTTTTAGTAGCACAATCCCTCTGCTCAGAGCTGTGCAGGCCTACGAGAGCAGGGTCGGATTGGTAAGGTGGGCACTCAGGAAATGGCTGAAGGGCCAGTAGTTGAGTTCTAGCTGTGGGCTGCTTTTTTGGGCAGCCTGCGGGTTGTCTGTGCTGTTAGGATGCCGCCAGCAGCCCAGTGGGTGCCTGAGTGGCCTTTCTAGAGGCAGATGGGTGGAGGTATCACTCCTTTTCTCTCACTGGGCCAGCCCAATAATGTATGCTGATTGAGTGGGGGCAGGGGGCCTGAGCAGAAGTAGTCTCACTTGCATTCATGTGTGGCTCAGCGGCGTGAACTAATCTGTGCATTTTTAGGTCTCGCCTTGTGTTAGCAGCGCGCATGCAAGTGCCTTTTGGATGGACAAAATGGCTGCTCTCGCCATTCAGCCAAAGGTAAACATGCACGAATACGTGCAAGCGTACGTACACGGACAGTGGACAGTCTAACGCCATCTTGTTTTGCTTGTGCCATTGCCATGGCAACCAGCGCTTTTTTTGTGTGCTTGTTTTGCTTGTGCCATTGTCATTGCAAGAAGTGCGTGGGGACCGAGTAAACTGGCCCACTTAACATCGCAAATCACTACCCCAACATGAAGGAATAATTATGGCGCTCGACTGCAATCGTGCGCTCTCCACTGCGCTGACCAAAAACTCTCTTTGCCCCCATGCTCGAGAGCGCATGGTGACTATTACTTCTTTACTGTCAGCTCCTGAAATGCCACTCGGCTCCGATTACCTTTGAAAAGGAGTCTCTGTTGTCGGCGCCGACCCCGGTCTAAGCAGCTTTCTTCCTTCGCTGCTCCCTGGCTCCAGATACGGTGTTCAGCGGTGACAGGGGGGGAAGCGCAGAGCCCTGGTTGCCAAGGGACGCCCCGAGCCTCCTCCACACCCAGCGTTGCTTCCGCCAGACGAGCCCCTTCGTTACCAGGCAACGCCCGCGGTTGGGTCCAATCTCAGTGCTGCGGGTCCCTGACGTCAGGGGTTCAACGAGGAAGCACTTTGGAGACTCTGTGTGTCCTTGGTGCTGTGTGCTCCTCTGGTCAGGTCTCTGCCCTTTCTACTCTTCCGAAGGCTCTGTCCCAGGTAGGGCTCTCTTCCCAGTACTCTCTCTCTCCACGGGCTCTCGCTGCTCTGAGTTTGAGCGCCACAAAGCTCTCTGCTCTAATCTCCTGTGTCTCTCTCTGCCCTCGGTCCCTGAATGCGCCTCGCCTGCCTGCACAGGGTGTGTTTCCTCAGCGCCCATCGCAAACTTGACACTGAAGCACCGTGGGATTCATGCCTTCTGCCAGGGGCTGGTCGTTTCTAGCAACCCTAGACCCAGACTAGAAGCCCACCAGTGGGCGCTAGCCGCTGCCATGGTCTCCCTGGCCCTTCCGAAGCTTCCAAGCGTCTGGAATTACTGGCTGCTGTTGGCCATTTGCCCAAGTCAAGTCAAGTCAGAGAATTTATATAGCGCACTTACCTACCCAGAGGGTCTCAAGGCGCTTAGAAAGGAGAGGAGGATTACTTGTCAAATATCCATGTTTTAAGTTGCTTTCTGAATGCTAGGTGGTTCTGGGTGAGGCAAGGTAAGCGGGGAGTGAGTTCCATGTTTTAGCAGCCAGGTATGAGAAGGATCTGCCTCCCATGGTGGTCTTGTTGATGCGAGGTACACTAGCGAGGGCTTGGCTGGAAGAACGTAGTTGGCGGGAAGGGGTGTAGAAGGACAGTCGTGAGTTGAGGCATTCGGGTCCGATGTCGTAGAGTGATTTGTGTGCGTGGGTTAGCAGTCGGAAAGTGATTCTCTTATTGACGGGTAGCCAGTGGAGGTTTTTCAGGTGACCAGAGATGTGTTCATTGCGCTGGATGTCTAATATGATCCTGGCTGAGGCATTTTGGATTCGTTGGAGTTTCTTCTGGAGTTTAGCGGTAGTACCTGCGTAGAGGGTGTTTCCGTAGTCCAGTCGGCTCGTGACTAGAGCATGGGTGACTGTTTTCCTTGTTTCGGTCGGTGGGGATCCAGCGAAATGTTTTTCTGAGCATGCGAAGAATGTTGAAGCAGGATGAGGATACGGCGCTGACTTGTCTGTTCATTGAGAGTGAAGAATCCAGGATGACGCCTAGGTTCCGTGCGTGGTCCGTTGGGATGGGTACCCACTGTTCCTGATGCTAGGTGCCCTGGTCTTCACGGGTATCGAGGGACAGCACGAGTGCGCCCTGCATCAGACAGTCCGAGAGGCCCACCAACGCTTCCTGCTGAACCACCCCTGCATAGCATCTTCTTCCCTGGACAAGCTTCTGGAAGAGTTGATTATAGCAGATAATTACGGTGTCTCAGCGCTTGGTAACAGCTCGGACATTGAGAACTGGGAGTACACTTCCGCCCTATTCTTCGCTGCCAGCGTGCTTACTACGACAGGTACAAAGTGCAAGTTAGAGTCATGTTACCGTACTTGGGTTTGTAATGGACCAGCATGTTGTCAAGATATCTGTCGTAAAAAGCACCATTAATTTGGGTGAAGTGTGCCCCCTGTTTCACTACTCTAAGCCCCAGTGCACCTGCACCTGCCGCACTGTTTATGGAATCACCCCTGCACGTGTCTTTATATTACTTCTTGTGGGAGCGGAGGGAGGCTTCCAACAGTGCTTGCTGAAGATCACACCCTGTCATCATCTACACGAGACATGAGGCTTGCTTCTGCCTATAAACTCTGAGATTTTTTACCCCAATCCAACCCTGGTGAGATGGCCTCTCAGTGCTGGCGGCTGTGCAGTAACCACAGGTGGCAAGAGGGCTGGTGGCCCATCACTACATGGTGGGGCGGGTGCATGCGCCAATTTGTGGTACCCTAGGGACTTGGAAACCAGACACATTGATCCACTCCCTTAAAATATCTGGGCAGATCGGCAGCGGGGAACCAATCAACGGCATAACAAAGTGGATTAGGCCCCAATCCAAGAAAACAAATTAAGTTCCCGGGCCTCTTTATTGAAAAGACAAAACACAGTTACACTTGGGGTTCAGGACCACCCTCACACCACCTGCGTCACTTCACCTGGGCCATTGAAGACAAGTCTGCCCTTCTCCCGGCGCCATTTTCTCCTCAGTGCCGAATATTGGAAAGCTGGCCCCTCTAACAAGCCCCAGCCTTCTAACCCCCCTCCTTCATTGCCAGGCACGGGCACTGTGGCCCAAGCCCACCCAGCAGACGGATCTTCGGAGGCGAGCGCGCGGCTCACCCCTAGGGGGGAGAGCAGGGCACACCGGAAATCCGTCTGCGCCATGACATGGCGTCTGCGCGGCCCCGGTCCTACAGCGACGTGCAGGTAACGAGCCCTCGAAGAGTGATCTCTGACAGCCCCAGGCCTGCGCCGCGAGCAGGGTCAGGGTGAGGCGGTCGGGCTGGTGACAGGACAGGAATAGATTTAACAAGGTACGGCACAAATAGGATGCCTGTCACCGGAGAGAGCTTCTCCTGAGAGGGATCTGAGCGGCCGGGAGCCGGCGGTGGCAGCGGGGGAGGCAGAGCCGCTGTCAGCACCCCCGGGTACCGTTCAAATATAGAAGAGTGCACTCTTACCCCCAATCTCACAGCCGGCTCGAAATATAACTCAACACACATCAGGCTTTTGAAAAAAGGGCGAAATGGCGCGAAGCCAATCAGGAGCATGTCTGCGATGGAACTAGATAACATTGTGATTCACGGACCAGAAGATGGAGCGAGATAAAAAAAAAAATAACTAGGGGGTTGGGAAAGATTTTAGAGAGGGAGGTGGATCGGCGAAGAGCATGAGAAAGTAGGAGGCTGAGATAGAGTATGTACTGCCGGTCATAAATGTGAAGATCGACAGGGCCTACTCTGCCCTTTATCTCTTCAGGATCAATACATCGAGTACTATTATACTCAGTAACAGTATACTCTGCATTGCTATATTTGCTCAGATAGTGTCACTTAAAATTGTGATGCACGGACTAGAAGATGACGCGAGATTAAAAAAACAAACTTCACTGAGGGGGTTGGAAAAGATTTTAGAGAGGGAGGTGGATTGGCCAAGAGCATGAGAAAGTAAGAGGCTGAGAGAGAGAGTGTGTACTGCCGGATGTGAATATCGACAGGGCCTATTCTGCCCTTTATCCTTTCAGGATCAATACAAAGAGTACTATTGTACTCAGTAACAGTATTCTCTGCATTGCTATATTTGCTCAGATAGTGCCACTCATTTTTTACCATAGCTTTGGTTATGAGTAATTCAAGGCTTGTCAATACTGAGTGGACCGTTGTTCTCACACCTGGATTCATCAGGCTTAGAAACAACTAACCCGATTTTACCAGCCACAAAATCCGCCTTGTAAAATCGCACTGGGAAAGGACCCCACCAGACCTTCAGTCAAGGCAGGTAGGGGGATGGGGAGCATGAATGCTCTCAACAATATTTCCGCATTCCCTATAATTCATATATACTTCCCTCCACCCCTGCCTTACAGCTGCCCCAGCTCACCGCAAGTGGTAAATGTGTGCAGAAAAGGGATCACCGTTTAGAAGTCTAGCCAGTAATTCTTGTTCCCACTGTTATTCCCATTCTGCAAGGTTTAACAGGCCATAGGAGTAAAAAGTATTTGCAATGCAATAGGTCTTGCATTAGTAACTGTTTGAGCAATGGCGTTGCAAATTAAATAAGTATTTAGCCATGCCGCATTTTTTTGTGGGTATAGCAATATTTACTGTTGTACTGTGTCAGAAATAAGGGAGTTTCAGACTACCTGCAGAAAATCCATGAAACAGGGAAAAGGTGCAGTACCACAAACTGTTACTAGGTGTCCCTTGGGACTTCTTTTGGCCAGGTAAGGTACTGCACCCTGAAATCTTGAAGAATTGAACACATAACCATGAGAGCTGTGGTTAGGTGAAAAATATAATCTGCCTTTTGCCACCATGCACAGAAGGGGACATTTTTAAGGCATTCCGGGCGCAGTGCTAAAAACTGAAGCGCAGTGCGCATGTTGTGAAAAGTGGTAGTTTTGCACTAAAATTGCCGGTCTTCTGAGGCTGCTACATTTGATGAAAACGGACGCCGTGCTAAAAACTGAAGTACGACCCCATGTTCGGAAAGGTTTTATGGTGTGCAATAAAAGCGGCGACCTCCTGAAGAGGCCGCATTTGATGAAAGAGGGCGCCTTGCTGAAAACAGAAGCGCGGCTCCCATATTGTGAAAAGTTTGATGGTGTGCAGTAAACGTGCTGGCCTACTGAAGCCACTGCATTTCATGAAAGTGGGCGCCGTGCTGAAAACTGAAGGGCAGGGCTCATGTTGTGAAAAGTGTTCATTTTGCACTACAATTGCTGGCCTTTTGAAGCTGCCGCATTTGATGAAAGTGGGCGTTGTGCTTGAAGGTTTTACAGTGTGCAGTAAAAGCGCCGGGCTCCTGAAGCTGCCACATTTGATGAAAGCGGGCGCCTTGCTGAAAACTGAATCGCAGTGCCCATTGTGTGAAAAGTTTGACAGTGTTAGCTAAAACCACCGGCCTCCTAAAGCTGCCGCATTTCTTGAAAGCAGGCTCTGTGCTGAAAGCGTGACACTCATGTTGTGAAAGGTTTTACTGTGCAGTTTAAGCAAAAATACATAAGTAAAAAAACAAGCGGTTGCAGGACAGCATGTCGCAGGCAGGAGAAAGTCATTGGAGGAAATAGTGCTCACAGACTAATTAAAACATACAGAACAACAACATATGTAACAGGGGCAGTCCTCATGGGAGGTTACAACAGCAGAATAGGAGTTACTAAGGATGGACGTTTAAGGCTCCTCACGAATCAAAAGCCATCATTTACAAAGGACAGTAAAAGGAGCCAATTGAAATGATGGGCAGAAAATGGGTGGAGATTGAAGTCCATACCTGAATACAGCATGTCTTGAAGAGACAGCGCTGCCTAGGCGAGACCTAAAAATGTGCAGGATACCGACCAGAAACAGCCATTCTGGAGACCCAGAATTTTCGTACATATTTACTACTAACTCGTAAAAGCGCCCCTGACTTATTTTTCATCAGCAGACTTTGACCCAGAGCAAGGGAGAAGAATACAGAAAAGGGAGAAAGGAGAAGGAAAACAAAGACAGGGTAACACTTGCAGTGGGAGAAAACATTGATGAAAATGAACCTGCAACAGTGGGAGAAAGAAAGTCTAGGGTGGTGGAAGATGCCTGAGGTAGAATTAAGACTGGGCAGCCTCAGGCGAGCAGTGGTTCTTAACCTGGGGTCTGCTGATCAGGGCATTCTTGAATGTTTAGAAAATGAAATAATCTTAGCTGATTAATAAGGCGTATACACTTAAAAAAGCAAACATTGAAATTTTAAGAATGCTGAAGAATGTGAGACTGGACGCTAAAAATTAAGTGTGTATCCCTATTTTGATTCATGGGAGCAGCACAAGTACAGCAAATGAAAGCTAGAATGGATAATTGGTGCCCTCAATTGAAGTACTTGTAAGCGCTGACAAAGCAAACAATGTATTACGAGCAAAAAAGACTAAGTGATGTGCTAGAATTTATCATATTGCTTTGTGTTTTTGGAAGGAAAACTACATTTTGAGAAGCTCTAACCATCACATTAAAATTTCGATTTTTGCATATCTGTTTGTGAAGTAAATATGATATTTCATAACTTATGCATTTCTTTGATATATACTGTTGCTCTATTTTGTGTATTGTTGTGAGGGTCACATCAAAGCAATTGCTTAGGAGGGGGACCCTGGTTGCCAACAGTGAGTGATTGGTGGACTACAGACGTCAAAACTTAAAGAATCGCTGCACTAAAGCAAGACTGATGAGCTGCACCCAGGGCTTTAAGAGGGATGAAAAAACTGGAGGGTTTCTCAAAGGGCTGTGGCCAACGTAATTAAGGGCGTGGCCTAAAACACCTAAGCTAAAAATCTGTGCTTAGCATAGTGTGCCGCCCAACTTGTAATTTCCTGTTTCTGTGATTGCATCCAGATATATGATACAACAAGTAATATCATATCTACAAAAAGTCAGGACTATTGGCTTTGTCAATGGTAAGATGCATAAGATAAATAAGCAGAAACTATGACTTGTATATAATATTGAAAAAGCTTCAACTTAAAGCCCGGGTGACACCACAACAATGTTGCTGCTCCTTAGTTTTAAAAAGAGAAGGGAAATCCAGAGAGAAAATGACTCTCTTTAAAGGATTTCCCTTCCCCTACAACCCTCACTAGGCATGACGTCATGCCGTAACTTCTCCACTAGTGAGAAGTGAGTAGTGTGAACACGCGCACATCGATGTGCCTGCTGTCACTGGAGTCCTGAAAAAAACGGACTGCCTGTGACAGGGCACAAAAGAGAGCACAATAGAGTCCCGTTTCAAGCCACCCTTTTAAAAAAACTGCCGGTGCTCAGACCCGGTGAGACCCAGCCCACTTAAAGCCCTGGCTGCACCAACACACATGCAGTCCGACGGGTGGCACTCATCACCACTGCGTTCCTTGCCCTCCCGCCCTAAAAATGGGAATAATCTGCATTGTCCCGGTCCTGCCATATGGAGACCGCAAGTACTGCTTTCAAAGGGGAGGGCCTCTATCGCCATCACTCCAGCTTTCCTGCCAGGATCTGCTGGACATTAGCAAGTACCATTTCTTTAATTCATCAGGTGCAAACTCCATATAGTGCTAATGACCAACCAATGAGTTGTATGAACGTAAAATCCACTCTTTGCTTCACTAGGTAAAAAGAGTGCCCTCTGTTAGACAAAACTGTGCTCTGTAGAGATACTTTGGGCAACACTTTTTATGCCGTATGGCCCTTTCTGCAAAACTGCATAAATCCAACAAAAAAACCTGACAGCCAATGTAGAGGACTCCATCCTTTTAAAAAGGCAGTTCCTGCTACACTTATTGGCAGATATCTGGTGCTTTTCAAAATCCGGTTCAAACCTCGCCATCTTTTCCAGCTGTTTGTCCGCCCATGTCTCTTAACCTTTCCACAAATATTCATGCTTATGGCAATATTTTCTGCGCATCAAATAAACAAAACTTTTCAGAGAAGCGTGATGGTCCAACTCCTATGTTATTTTGTGTTTGTGCAGGTTCTATCCAGATATGTTGCTTCTAACTTAAAGACTGCTGACAGGGAACCACACCAGCCCTATGTGGAACATAGCAAGGCTGGGCCGGCACTTCCTTCAGGTCAAGCCTTAGATCGCCATCCAGTGGTAGATTGCGTAAAAATCTAGAGAATTGTTTGCAAATTTACTTAACCTGGAGTGCTGAAAATCTATGCAACCACTCTGCGCAGGGTGGGGGTGAAAAAAATAAAACAAAACAAGCATATCTATTTTCTCTAGAAAATAGATATCCCTAAGGGTCATCAATTTACACCTGTGATTTACACAGATGTAATCATAGAAAACCCCAAGAGAATCCTCGAAAATCTAAAAAAAATTGCAGACTTCCAGGCATATTTCTACTTCTCTACTTTCCATTTCTGTGGTTTCTCGGCAGGCGGAAAAACTGTAAAAAAATGTCTCCCCGTTTTTTTCTGTACATAGAAAGAAACTTTCCACAGGATGAAACCCTGCAAAGCCTGTAAATATATGAGGATGGTTCGGGAACCTTTGTAACCTGATCCCAAACTGACTATACCTAATTTTTTTTGTTGTGTTTTAGTTTTCTTTAGGGTGGGAGGACAGAGTAGAAAGACCTGTGAATAGCCACAAATTTCCAAATTTGATGCTGTTTCCAACTTTTGCAATGGACACTCCATTCACCAGCCAGATAACTCATATTTCATCCCCCATTTCCTAAACTTAGAACTGTGGAAAAGGCAGCCATCCCGTTTATCTTTCTTACTTGTAAGTACCACTAGTGACAGTGAATATCTGGATCTGTGATTTGTGGTTAAGCATGGCATTTTTTTGCATCTAAGAAAAATTAAGCACACAAAATCCGTGCTTAATTCGTCAAAAATGTTAAGGTATTACACATGTGTGCACTGCAGCTGGCACAATCCACATCACTTTAAACTGCAGATTTAAGTGTGAGCATTATCCTTTTTTAAAGATATGTGAAATAGTTAAAAATGCTCCACAAATGAACTTTTCTTAAAAACACACAGAGTGCCAGCATGGGGTGGATTCTCATAAATATGCACCAGTGTTTTGTATACTTTGGCGTTTACAAATAAACACCGGCACAAATTAACCCCTTCCGTGCATTTGTTGGCCAAAGGCCGTCGCGAGCACTACTTCCGACACGGCCCGCCCACTGCGCTAAACCGTCGCACCGCGGCTGAATTGCCGCTGCAGTTAAACACTCCACAGAATGTTCTTTGAATCTGTCTCATTCATGTATATTGGAGGCGGAGCCATTACCATGGAGTTATACAGCCTCGTCTCACAACTTCACGCTCTCAGCTTTACTTGATGCCAAGTGAACTCTTTGGGACATTAGTGCAGATGCACATTTCAATTTTTAGACTGTTTGGTGTCCCTGGTGCGACAATATGACGCGCACGATGTCTACGATTTACTGCAGCAAGCTATGCTGTTTTTTTTACGAGCATTTTTTTGTTGCCAAGTGTTTTTCCCCACCAAAATCTACTAATGTCAAGAAAATCTTTAAGGCCAGATTCTAATCATGGTAGGTCTTTTCCACTGTAGTGTTTAATTTGTAGTAATAATATTAATAAATAAATGGCAGTGCCAACACCCAAAGTGCCAAATCCCAAGGCTGCCTAATCTTGATTCCACCTCATGCCTCTTCCACCACCCCACACTTCCTGTCTCTTTATCTCAAGCGTGAATGTTCTTTTTTAATCTCTGCGTTTTCGCTTTCTCTCTATTTTCCTACCTTGACTTCTTCCTTTTGTTTCTTTTTTCTGGCCTATTCTGTCTTGTTCTGAGTCAGAGTCTGATATTAAAATAATAAGTCCCAATCCTCCTAAACAAAATGCTGGTGCATACCACCAGCAACAACTGTCTAAAGTAAGCACTGGTATACACCTATCAGTTCTACTGAACACTTTGACAATCTTATGCCCCATGACAGGTGGGGCCCCCATTTAGTGCTCTCTGATCAGATTGTACCCCACCTCTACCTTCCTGAAATGTAATAGTTTTAAACCCAGCGACACCATAAGTTACCAGTTGAACTGAGGTCTTTGTTTAGCTAGGTCACGTGCAAACATTTTTGGTTGCTGAGACCAAAAAATGTAAAGGATAAGGGCAAGTCTACTGAAATGATGTTGTTCTGTGGCCACGACAGTTTCCATATAATTATGGATTTGCTGCTTAATCCATAATCTGCTGCATAATGTGCAGATTTTAAATAACACAAGGATTGTTTCTAGTTCATACAGATCAAAAGTTAATCAAAACATGTTCTTGCACAGTGGAAGGCCCTTCACAAAGGTTGACTGGTCATCATTCAATTACATAGTGATATATTTCGGTGTTAAATTGGTACTAATAAAAGGATTTTTCCCCAGACAGGGTTACCATGGATGAAAATGAGAAAATAATGTAGTAATACTATAACATAACGTGTATCTGCAAGGTGCACGTTCACACGTAGGTGTTTATAGTTACTCAACTCAATTGTACTCATTTTATCGATCTCAGATGGATGAAAGACTGAGTTGACCTGCAGGGATTTGAAGCTGTGACCATGAGGTCGAACACTGGCCTCTGCAGTGGACGCACACTGAGCCACCAGACCCTAACACAACATGTGGCCCATTATTCAGCACAATTTGACTTTTCTTGCCGAATAGTTTTGTCAACCCCGCCACATAATCTGGTTCTTCCTTGCTACATGACTCCAGTGCCGTGGGTAAGGGTTACTAGCTTGGACAGGGTCAGGCCTGGGGTAAGATTCAAGGTGATATCATTTGCGTAGCAGCTACGTGGCAGTGGGGTCCAGAGGTGTTAGGGGCCTATGCACCTCAATTATTGTTCTCATTATAATCCAAACACATTGCCCTTTGCATTAAGGTCCAATGCTCATTTTGCGCCACTGGTTGTGTTAGATTTAAGTTAGAGTTAGTGACATGTAAAGCTTAGCATTTGGGGCAGTTATAATTTAATATGGTGGTTGAAATGCATTTCTCGAAAAAAGGAATTTGTTATATAAATGTAGTTTTGCACTCCATATACTGCTGGCTGAAATTATGTTTTGCAGGATTCTTCCCAGTGGGTTCTTAGTTATGTATTCCTTCACAAAAGTGTTCCTCGTTTGAGCATCGCTCCAGTGGGGTGTCCGGGTTTGGAGTACACAGAGTGCTCTAAACTTAACCCGGGAGGCGGTGAAGCCTCAGCAGGCAGGAGATAGACAGTCTGTGCGTTTTGGGCCGAGGATGAGGCAAGCTGCAAGATTATTTATTTATTGAGCAAGAAACATTTTGATAAGAAATGCTCCACACAAGAGCAATGCAGAAAGCGGCATCAGCCTCCTGGTCAGGTTGGAACTCCTACAGTGAGGGGCAGGACGTGACGTCAGATTCCACTGATTACTTCTGTACACATAAACCTGGGCATGAGTGGCTACCATGGTGCCAGTTCAGCACATGCTCTGCCCTTGAACAAGGCCCTGGTTATAGGGGAGATCTGCAATGTGTTCTAGAAAGCGTGTCCCGCAGGCGCCCCAATCAAACATCCAACAGGTCATTCCCTGCTCCTTACATTGTGCATCATGAGTCACCCACGCATTATTCTTCGCTGACTCAGACATGAATGATATGCGACATGAAACACAAGGACAACCTGCAGCTTTTGTATAAGCTGTACTTCCCTTTTGTTTACCTCACAAGCAGCATTAAATGGCACGGCAGGGCACGCATGTAGGCACAGCGGACCAGGTGATTACCATCTCATTTCCATCTCCCTTTGTTACTTGAATACTGTTGTTTCCCAACCATCTCTTTAATGTATTTTTTTTATTCAACATTTTTCCTACAGTGGACTGGGAGCTGTCAACGCTGATCAACGCCTCTTGCCCCCAACGTCATCCTTCAAAATTACATAGGGTGACGCGCTTTGGAATAATAGCGTGTCTTGGAGGTTCTGATGGGTACACATTATTAAGTAAAGGTAAATTATATAGTGCAGCAGTGAGGGCTGTGACACCTCTGGATGGGGACGCGCAGAGTACAGTGGGCAGCAGTGGAAGGGGGTTGGCACAAGTTTTCTTTGGAACTGGCAGGTTTGAGAAATTGTAGTGTAAAGGAAAGTTCTGGACTGAAGCCAGCAACAATGGACTCCAACTTTGAAAGATATGAAAAGAGTATGGAGATGCCAATTTGTACCATAGCAAGGGTGAGTAGATTATTAAGCACTGCATTGCATACTTGCACTCTACATAGAGGACCAGGCTTCACTGTCAACAAGCCTTAGGGAAATGCAGGTATAAAACAAAGGTGTTGATTTTGGACACTGTTAGAGATCACGTCTGAAGTGGTCGGTAGAGTGTGGTTTGATGGAGGGAATGACTTTGGTTGCACTGGTTAGGAGGAACAAACACAGTTTCCATATGCTCATCATCATCAATATCTTTATTTGATCTCGTAAAAAAAGATACATCATAAAACGAATTAAAGTTCATAAATAGTTAACAACAAATTCAAATAAGTGATATAAAACACACCAACACATGATAGCAACAGGAAACATGAAGCTAATAAAAAGCTATAAAACCACACATTAAAACTTCATAGTATGGCAAACAGCTGGAACAGTACAGTTGTTGCAAGAAAATCAGAGTTATTCTACACTTAATAAACTTACATTAAAGGAGCACAGTGATGGAGCAAGATGAAGAACAAAATTTTGTTCTGACTTGCAAAGTTAACCTCTCCTAATAAATGTAATAATATTAATAAGTTTGTGGTGTGATCATTAACCAACTTAGTTTAAGATGCATTCATCATGGGTTTACACGTGGGACTAACATGCGTTGTGTTGCAACTGCAAAAAGAAAAATAATAAAACTAACTTTGTCTATTGTCCTCGTCAGTATTAAATGCGGCATTTTTTAATAATAATGGCATGTGCTTATTTTATGTTGCTTACATTATGTCTTTTGTGATAAAATGCTCAAAGAGTTCCAGAATCGTTAAGGATACGTAAATATGATGCTGCTTGGTGTGCTAAGCTAGGTAACATAATTAACTTGGGGGAGGGTAACAGAATGGGTCTCAATTCTTTATTTAATTGATGTCTTGTGTTTGTTTAATAAATAGTTTCCGAAGTGAGGCCTAAGTTGGCTCTTGAAAAATATGGCCGACAGAGATGCAGACGTGAAAGAAACCTTGTCCAGTGTGGAGCCTTGCGTTGTGTAATGGAAATATTTGCTGAATAAAAAGACTTTGCTTGAATAAAATGTACTCACGGAAACAAGGCCCAAGGACAGGATCTGTGTATGTCTGCCAAGATTAGGAAGTAATGTTCTGAACTCGAACGAAAGTAACATTTTGAAGGAAGCCGAATGTCACGGAAGGAAAAGACAATCTGGCAGATGCATCAAGCAAAATACCTCCCGTTAAAATACCGAATCGGTAAAACAGGCCGATACCGAACGCAAAACCAGAAAATGCAATGCATCAACCCCAAATCGGTAAAAAATAAAGAATCGCTAAAAATATCCCCTCGGTAAATTACCGAATCGCAAATCAGACAATCGAAAATAACGAACACCAAAGCTGACCTCGGAAATACCGAATCGCTAATAAAGAATCGCAATGGAATGCATGAAAAATCTCTAATACCGAAAAATGCTAAAATCGCTATTTAGCATGAGCAAAATAAGGGGAATCTCAAACTGGAGGTAAAGTTATTTGAAGGATAGGAAGAAAAAAAAATTAAAATCACTGCAGGTGCTGACAATCAGTAACCCTTCACAAATGCCCTGGGAAACCCCACAAGTCTTCCAAAATGTCTGCCCTCTACGTGCTTGCTAGGAGGAGGAGGATCAACGCCCAGGCTCAGCGCAGGAGGATGATCCAGGACAGGGTCTTCAGGGTGCGCATCATTTTGCTGGGGCAGACCGAGGAACAGGTGTACGATAAGTACAGACTCAACTGTGCCATGATCATGCACCTAATAGCAGATCTGGAACCATTACTGCAGCACGAGACCCGTAGGACCAACGCCATACCAGCCCATGTTCAGGTCCTATGCTGCCTGCACTTGCTGGCGTCTGGAAGCTTCCAGGGGGTAATAGCTGAGACTGAAGGCGTGTCGCAAAGCGCATTATTACGCTTCTTCCACCGGTTCCTAGAGCCATGCTGACATTCATAAATCGCCACATCACCTTCCCCACAACCCCCCAGCAGCTGACCCGCACCAAACGGGAGTTCTACCAGATGGCACAATTCCCCCATGTGATAGGGTGTGTTGACTGCACGCATGTCCCCATCTGTCGTCCATCAGCCACCGAATACATATTCCGCAACCGGAAGTCATATCATTCCATTAATGTGCAGGTCGTGTGCAATGCTAAGTACATCATTACGGACCTTGTAGCCCAATTCCCCGGGAGCACACACAACGCTTACATATTCCGTCACTGTGGCATCCACAGGCGCCTGATCAACGGTGAATTTGGTGAGGGACACCTACTAGGTACATATTGATGCATCATCGTTCACTCCATCCCCACATGTATCATTGCAATCATGCTGATGACCATTCTCTCCCCATCCTGCAGGTGACAGCGCTTACGCATTGCGTGAGTATCTACTCACTCCCTACCTCAACCCAGCAACACCGCAAGAGCAGCGCTACAACAGAGCACACATCAGCACAAGGAATGTGGTGTAGCGTACATTCGGCATCCTCAAGAGTCGCTTCCAAATACTGCACAAGACTGGAGGTGCCTTGCAGTACGACCCAGTGACCTGCTGCCAGATCATAGCTGTCTGTGCCATCCTGCACAACATCGCCACCCGCAGGGGGATACCCATAGAGGTGGACGGAGAGGATGAACTACGTGCACAGCAACCCCCCCCCAACACCAACAGGCGCATGTGCCCAACACAGCAGAAGGGCAACGGAGGCGGACATACATCACACGGCATCATTTCTGAGACAGGTAAGAGAGTGCCTTGACAACATGATCTGGTTGGAAGGGTTTAATGGTCATGAACACCTGACTGGTGCAGAAATATGTAACTCAAACATGATGCAGCTGCAGTAGAAGTTAAACTAAAATTGGCCCTTGTCAACACGGGTGATGCTTGTGGCACTATAGTTGGCCCATGGTTACGTCACCATGGATAGTGAGACTTTGCCACATGTCTACTTGCATTTGCCACGTACCCCCAGTCTCCTGTCCCGTGACTCCTTTGCATCTCCACGATGGGTGTCAGTGGCTGTTGCGCTGCGCACACTGCGCCTCCTCCCGCTGGTCTCCGGCAGGGAGACGCTGCTCACACTGGAGGCTGCCTCACTCCCCTCATCCACTCCCACACTGCTGACACTGGCTGTTCCAGACTGCAGATGCTCCACTGCAGTGGTCACTCTCTCAAGGGCCCTTGCCACATCCCCACAATAATGCCCTAGGTCCACTTGCAGGGACACGGACCTGCGGGACAGCACAGCTGTGCTGTTGCACAGCTTAGTGATGGCCCTATTGGTGGAATTTACAGCGAGCATGATCTGCCTGTGCCTCCGGCGCTCACTTTGTTGGCCTGTGACTACAGCACGTGTCAGTTCCTGCAGGCAAAGCTTGATCTCATTGTTGCCCGCAGCTACGGCTGTAGTGTGCTCACGCACAGCGTCAGTCATGTTTCCTAATTTGTTACACAGTTTTGCCATGGTGAGTTTCATTGCACCCATGTTTCTCCCCTGCAGGCGCTGGACACGCAGCATCCGGGTCTCGACTACTCCGTACCCTTCGGACGGATCCACTGGTCTTGCTGCTGCCCTACCCAGGGGCACAGCCCTCTGTCTGACACGCTGACGTGCTGCTGTTTGGGTGGTTGGAGTAACGACAGCCTGGCGTAGGACATTTTGGGCTGCTGTACTCTGCTCCGACTCCATCTCGTGCAGGGAGGGAACATCTGCCCTGCGGCTCTGCGGAGTTGTCCGCACTGGTGGTGGTGGTAGTGGTGGTGTCTTTGCCCGCATGGATGGCGGTGGTGGTGGTGGTGTCTTTGCCCGCATGGATGGCGGTGGTGGTGGTGGTGTCTTTGCCCGCATGGATGGCGGTGGTGGTGGTGGTGTCTTTGTCCGCATGGATGGCGGTGGTGGAGGTGGTGTCTGCGGTGGTGGTGAAGGGGAGGACATGGCTTCATGTCCCTGTGAGCACTCCGCATCGGTCACCACTGGTGTCTCAGAGCCTGTCGTCTGATTCCATGGGGGATGCATCTGTGTGTGAAACAGTGCATAGTTAATATTTAGTTATTTATGTGGATATTGCATTATTGTCTCTATATAAAGTACATTTTTGGACAGACATTTGGCCCTTTGCTGCTGTTTTCATTTCATTCACCTCTGGGGTCAGACATGCACTCAATCATGTATTGACTACAATTCCCATGGTGCATCACTGTGGTGAGGGTATGTGTTTTAGGCACGGCTACATGTGCACTGGGTCTGGCATGGGGGAGTGGGCAGGGATTGACTACACACTGCATTGCTACGCAGCCATGCATCTTACCTTGTCCTCCTTCCGCAGCACCAGAGGTGTCCAGTTGTGTGACCCCCACAACAGCTTTCGGTTCTATAGTAGACTCCACTAGGTCCTCCAGGGCTGTGTTCGGTGTCACATTGGATGTGCCCCCACCTGTGCCTGCAGCATCCTTGACCCTCTGAGCGATTCTCTCCTTGGCCCTTTTACGCAGGTCATACCAGCGTTTTTTTAAATCGTC
This sequence comes from Lissotriton vulgaris, assembly GCF_964263255.1. NCBI lineage: Eukaryota > Metazoa > Chordata > Amphibia > Caudata > Salamandridae > Lissotriton > Lissotriton vulgaris. Next base: position 139,457,836 of record NC_141699.1, on the reverse strand, counting down.
AATGCTGCTGTGGGTGACTCCGCAAGCATTGACCTTGTCCTTGATGCGCAGCCACATCTTTCTTTTTTCCGCCTCTGGCACCTTCAGCGACAGCTTCCCAAAAAGTTTGTCATTATTGCTGGTTACACACTCAGTCAGGATTTCGAGTTCCTTATCTGAGAATTTGCACTTTCTCTTTCTGTGTGTGTTCTTTCCCTGATGGGGGGCCTCCTTCTCCATCTTGACCTGCTTGTCTCGTCCTGGTTGCTGCTGGTTCAGTCTGGCTCCTAAGCTCCTGTGCTCTGCCTCCTCCACTGAGCTCCTCGGGCACTGAATGGAGCATGGGCTGTCCTACTTCCTGGTTGTTATGTCATCATCCTGCTTCCGATGCGTCGCGTATTTTTACCGATTTCGCTATTACCGAATTCGCAATTACCGGATTCACTGATACCGAATCGGTATTTGCTAATTCGGTATTTGCTGATCTGGCTAACGTACTTTCGCTATATGATACCGAATTTTACCGATTCGGTAATTAATACCGATTTCATTGATGCCTTGCGGTTAGCATGTCCTTAATAGCGATTCCTTATTTTTCGCTATTAAGGACATGGAATACCGAATTTTGATGCATATGCCCCAATGGAGCTTATGTAGAGTTTGAACGTGGTCAGGAGCCATATGAACTAATGTGGACTGACCTGGATCAGCCAATGAGGACTGAGAATTTTGTGAAGAAATACAAGATATTGAAAGATAAGCTAGTGAAAAAGGTATAAAGTCTGACATTGCGTTTATGGAAAAAACTCTTGCTTTCCGATTCCTGAGACGGTGTCATGCTGTCAGACTTTTGGCGCACGTAAGGACAGCTGACTTATTATTCTTCCCTTTAGGTGAAGTTTGAGTTAGACAGGGAAATAGATTGAAGGAAATGGAAACGATCTTTTATTAATAATTCATGTTTCTGAGCTTTCTTCTGAATGTCAGTTCTAATTTTGTTTCTCTAATAAAATGCTGCTTTCCTATTTGCTTATGAAATAAAAACTTAAATCATTCTAAACGCCTTTCTTTATGAGAATAAAGTTAATAAAAATTAGATTTGAAGTGACAAGCTGGTCTTGTTTATTCATGGTCTAGTTACTATTAGTTGATCCATCCACCTTATGTGGCTTGATTTAAACTGCAGCATGTAAATATAAATGTAAATATTTGTGAATAGTTCTTTAAATCAAACCACCTGATTCAATCGCTCTAAATTGTCTCATTGGTGTTATGGGCCTGGATTTATGTGTTTAGAAATATATGGTGAGTATTGAGGTGACAGATGGTGTTTGTGAGACAGTTATTCTATAGGAGCGCTGGATGAACAGCAACTAAAAACCTTTTATTAAGTGGGAGATAACATTTGCAAAAAAAGACCAGATGCTGCACGGTCTGGGGAGATGTCTCATCACACGGGCATATACATATATCAGGGGGACAAACTGTCCTTAGGGAAAGCAAAGCAGCCTCCTAATAGCACCTAGCCTAAATCGGGTCAGCAACATCTGTTCCCAAGTACACGAGACCACGTGTAAACAGGGAGCCATCCCCTGCGTAGTCTGTAGGAGACAGTATTCTCTAACAGTGGGTTTCATTAGTTCCCTACCCTCCCTCTATGCCCTTCTCTGGGACAAGAATCATTCCCTAATCCACCCTTTGTCCTTCTTGCAGTTAACCGCTGGTTTCTCAAACATCTTTGGACAGCCTAGAGCACAAGTTGTCTCCCTAGTATATCTAAGCCAGGCGATTCTAGGGTCATATGAGGAGGAGAGACAATCAGAAATGATTGTGCGGTTTAGGCCAGCCTTTTCCTTCTGCCAGATCGAACACCACAGCAGCAGAGGGGCAAGTTTGATCAGATCTTCCACATACTACAAGCCCAGTTCCTGGTGAACGACAAAATGAGGTGTGGAAATGGGGAACCCCAATACATGCCAGCACACTCTATTTTCTTAATTTTGAATAGTGGCCATAGCCGTGTAGCCCCATATCCCCGAGCCACAGGTCATAATGGGGAGACACTTCCTCCTATAAATCTGTACTACGGGGGCTATGGGCTTTTTCCCCATCAGGGAGACGAGTGAGAAAATTTAGCCAACCGCTTGCTAGAAATGTTTTTTCCTGTTTCCAAAATAAGGAGCCCAGTTGCAAGCACTATCAAACATTTGCCCAAGGTAGTGAATTGGCTCACTTTCTCTATTCCCCCCCCTCAATACTCAAAGTGTTTTGAAAAATTGGTTTCCAGATCTAACTAAAGCAATACAAGTAGAAATTAGTATCTTTAGACCACAGGCTATCCTTGCAAGTAACACTGCGTCATCTGCGTATATGAATGCTGGAATATGTTTTTTTATTAATCTGTGGAACATCCCTAACCCACATTCACTAACTTAGTTTCAAGGTCATTAACATACAACAAAAATAAAATAGGTGCAAGCACACACGCCAGTCGAACTCCCCAAATCACTAGGAAGGAAGATGAACACTCTCAACCATTTACTATACTTAACTGATGCGGATAAATATCAGTGAAAGTATTTAAAAAAAAGCCACCAAGTCCACCTCATGTCTCAGGGATATTCAAATATCCCAGAGCTTGGACCTACTCACACAGTCAAAGGCACTGGTTAAGTCTATGACTGCCAACTGGAGCAAGCTACGCATGGCGAAATTATATTTGGAGACAAGGAGGTGAAGATTTAAACGTTGCTCCATCACGCCAATGCCCTTTCTAAAGCCAGACTTTACAGGCAGAGTTTATAACATTAGTGAGCAGGGGTGACCAGAACCCTGGGTTCTCTTTAAAGATGTCCATAGGAATCCGACCGGGACCAGGTGCCTTTTTAGAAGGACTATTGAGAATGGCCTCAAAGCCTCATCTGGTGAGAATTGCATGTTCAAAAGTAACACAGAATCAATTGTTCTGCTATTGTTTCTAGGGGTATTAGAGCAGTAAATTCTACTAAAAGGGTTTATCCACCTATCAGGGCCAATGTGAATGTTCACTTTATCAGGCAACAAACCTGGAGCAAGGCCAACACATACTGCCTTAAAGAAAGCCTGCGGGTCTTTGGCCTGAGAAGCAAATACCAAGGTTTCCTGTTTTCCATCCTTCAAGTTGGCCTTTCTTTTCTTTAATGCAAAGGAGTAATCCCTCGTACAGACACTAATAGCTTCCTTATCTCTAGGAGGCCACTGCAATTAATTTTATTTATTTATTTATTTTGAAAGTTTTATATAGCGCGAACAATATCTTTGCAGATATCAGAGCGCTTTACAATGACAAGGGGGTCATAGAATAATAGACTGTAATAGTTGAGGTAGTTAGGTACAAGGTGCATAGTTACATAGGTAGGTCAAATACAAGAGGTAGGTCAAAGGTGAGGTAGTGTCTTCTATCATAGTGTAGGAACAAGGTGCATAGTCAAACAGTTGCGCCAATAATATAAAAGTACAAAAATAAGGAGCATATACTTGTTTAAGCGATCTTAAAATGCTTAGCATGAAGATAGGCATAGTTGAGGTAGGAGATGAGTACAGGGTGTTTAGTTACAGGTGCATCAAACGTACAAGAGTAGGGATAGTTGAGGTGGTGTAGGTACAGTATGCAAAATCGGACTGGTGCGTCAACAATATAAAAATGTACAAAGAGGGAACGTATACAATCAAATAAGTCGATAATACAAATAATACAAATAGTCCAAGGGGTCAGGCAGGTAGTACAGAGCGGATTCTTGAGAGATGCAGAATAATAGATCATGTGTATTTAGCCATGAGGATCGCTTTTACTTCTTTCTTAAACAGTTTGTTGGAGGAGATGAGCCTGGTTTCAGGAGGGAGTGAGTTCCAGATCCTGGGTGCCATTCCTGAGAAGGAGCGTTTATAGGTTTTTTCCTTCCGAAATCTTCGAGGCTTCAGCAGAAGATTGTGTGTGCTTCTAGTAGTTCTAGAGCCACCAGAAATTGTCAGCTTTTGAGTGAGGTAGGCGGGTGAGTTCATGTGTACAGCCTTGTGTGTCATGAAGGCTATTTTCAGATGTATTCTGGCTTCAAAAGGTAGCCAGTTCAGGGATTTAAAGTCAGGGGAGATATGCGAGTGCTTTTTTGAGCCATTGATGAGTCTCGCTGCAGCGTTAAGGGACGCTCTTAGGGGTGCCGTTGTAGTTAGGGGGAGCCCGCAGAGGGCGGTGCTACCGTATTCTATGTGCAGGATGACTATAGATTGTACTGCAGTTTGGAAGTCTTTGGCTGGAAGGAAGGGTTTAAGTTTTCTCAAGGTATTGATTTGGAAGTTCGCTCCTTTCGTTGCCTTGCTGATGTGCTGCTGCATGTTGAGATTGGCGTCGAGTGTTATGCCTAAAGATTTTGCTGAGTCTACGATGGTAGGTTGTACATTTAGAGCCGTTAGGTGCTTAAGCCATGTTTGAGCGGTAGAGATTTTTGTGGGAGGTGAGATCAGGAGGAACTCAGTCTTCAGCGCATTGAGTTTGAGGTGATTCTCGGCAAGCCAGGATTGGGTGTTACTAATCGTGGTGTTCAGAAGCATGATGTCCTTGGGAGATTATATTTTGAGATAAAGTTGGGTGTCGTCGGCATACATGTGAAAGTGAACATTGGATGCTTGTAGCAAAGTAGTGAGAGGTTCCATAACTAGGTTGAACAGTGTTGGGGAGAGGGAGGATCCTTGAGGGACGCCTAGCGATACAGGTACCGGAGAGGACATCAAGTTGTTGCTTTTGAATCTTTGAGACCGGTTGTGTAGAAAGGAGGTGAACCACTTGAGAACAGTCCCAGATATGCCCATTCTTGTGTTTAACAGATCAAGTAGGTTCTCATGTTTAACTGTGTCGAAAGCTGAGGAGAGATCAAGAAGGATGAGGAGGCAGGTATCGTTTTGGTCTAGGATTTGGAGGACGTCGTCAACTATGTGAGTCATGGCAGTTTCGGTACTGTGCCGTGCTCGGAAGCCTGATTGATGAGCGTTGAGGAGATCAAACTTATCTATGTGTTTAGTCAGTTGTAGCTGTACGCATTTTTCCAACAGTTTAGCGAGAGTGGGAATATTTGTAATAGGACGGTACATGTTTAGATCAGTGGGGTCTGCTGTTTTTTTTAGTAGCGGTGTGACTTGTCCGACTTTGAGGGCGTTAGGGATTGATCCTTGTTGAAGAGAGCTATTGATAATCTTAGTCTAGAGTGGGAGGAGCAGAGGGGTAAAGTTTTTTACAGCGTTGGCAGGAAGAGCGTCAGTGAGGTGATTGGATGGTTTCAGGGTGCTGATCAGTCTGCCAATTTCTTCTTCGAAGTAGGTGCCAAAGGATGACCATGTAGCATTGTTCTTTGGTTCAGACGCTGCTGTGTGTTGGGGGTTGGAGTAGAGGCTTGCGTCATTGAGGAGATCGCTTCTTATGTTGTCGGTTTTTTGGTTAAAGAAAGCAGAGAATTCTTCACAGGAGGGTGTAGCGCCAATGGTGCTGAGTGTCTGGGGTTGTTCTTTGGATTGTGTTCTGATTAGCTCGAACAGTTTTCTTGGGCGGTTTTTTGCTTGGGCGAGCTGGAGGCTGAAGAAATCTCTTTTTGAGCGTTTTATTTTCCTGAAGTAGGCGTTTCTCTGTTTCTTCAGTGTTTTTAGGTGCAGTGCAGAGGGGGCTGACCTCCAGGTGCGCTCTGCCATTCGCATGGCCCGTCTATCTTCATTGAGGCTCCCGTCATACCATGGGTTGGAGATCTTGGACGAAACTCTTTTCAGTTGCATGGGTGCAGCCTCATTGATTATTGTGGTCATAGCATTGAGATATTGGTCAGTCAGGAGTTGAACGTCCGTAGCGCCGGCAGAGGGAAGTAGGAGATTGCAGCTGTTAGGCGGTAAGGAATTTGGGTTGAGTTTCTTCATGTCTCTTTTCCAAACTTTGGGCTTAGAGGGTTGAACTGTGTTAAATTTAATTTTTTCATTGATAAGGAAGGAGACAATATGATGATCTGACCAGTCACAAGGTTGGATTGACTCAAGTTGACTAGCGTCCTCTTTGGAGATGATAAGGTCGAGGATAGAGCCTTTCTCATGGGTCGGGCTATTGCATATTTGGGTGAGATCAAGGGCGTTGAGGAAGATTTTGAGGCTATTTACCACTGTGTCACTGCTGTCATTCCAATGAAGATTGTAGTCGCCAAGGAAAATTTGGGTGGTTTGCCGTCCTGAGTTGGTTGAGATTGTGTCCATGAGTTGTTGGAAGAAGGAGAGCTTGTCCTCAGGTGGGTGGTATATGATGTGTAGTGAGCATACCGATTTGCTTTCGCTGATGACATCAAGGCAGAGGTATTCACAGGAAGTAAGAGAGGGGGCGGACGCTTCAATAACTGAGAGGTTGCTTCCGTAAATACAGGCAATTCCACTGCCTGTCTTTTTGGACCTGTCAAGTCTAATGATACAGTAGTTGGGGGGGACTAGGATATCCATGATGGGTGTAGAAGAATCAGACAGCCATGTTTCAGTCAGAATGGCTAGATCCGGTTCCAGAGAAATGATGAGATCGGTGACCCCCGCGGAGTGTCTTTGGGCCGATCTGCAATGGAGAAGTATGCATTTGAGGCTAGGGGTGCACAGGGTGGAGGAAGGTTCTATAGTGAGGGGTACATTTGTGAGGTTGTTGGGGACGGAGCCCCTGTTGTTATCCTTTTGGTGCCTGAGGGGGTTAGAGATAATCGTTGAGATGGACAGCTGGTTGGTGTCTAGGCGGTTTTGGGGAGCCGGGACGTAAGAGTGGAGAAGGGTGTGTATGTCATGATCTGAGATCGTATTGGTAGTGCGTCTGGGACGATTGGTGGTATTGCGAGAGGGGATAGAGGCTAGTCTGGGGAGTGTTGTGTGATAAGGCGAGAGGGAGGTGAGGAGGAAGTGTTGTTAGGTGTAAAGGGATTATTGCGCTTGGTGGTATTGCGATTGATGTTGCGATTGGTGGTATTGCGAGAGGGGATAGAGGTCCAGTGTGAGGAGTGTTGTGTGGTACGGTGATTCCATCCTTAGTCTATTATTTGCAACTTTGCAAGTCTTATCGGACCAGGATTTATTGTGTCTCATTCTATTACCTATGGGCCTCATGAGCATATCTCTTATACAAGAAGGTAATTCAGCAAAGCACCTCAATGTTACATTGTGTCCAAGTTCCTCTGATGTACAGGAATTGACCAACCCCCACACACCGCTGTAATTTTACACATTATGGACTTTGTATTTACAGAATGCCAGACTAACCTTTGCCCAGCATCTTTTGTAGTAATTGGCTGCTGATACCTGATATTCCACCTGGGCCTATTAGATGGAACTTTGATGGAGAGTATTAGCGGGTTATGATGGCTATGTACAGTTGGTAAAACATCCCCTTCCGAGACCAGGGAATGAATAGTTCTAGAGATAAAGACGTAATCAATTACAGAGCAAGGCCCCCTTCCCATGTATGTCAGAATAGTAGATGCCACAAGATTAGTAGCAGCTCTCTCTAGATCATAAGTTATAAAGTTAGTGTATAGAGCACACCAACTGGTGTCCATATTATCTTCCCAATTAAACTCAAAAAGAACTGGGCAGAAAGTTGAGGATGCTACGGTAGGCATGGTGCCCAAGCTTGCATTAAAATCACAAACTACTATTAAATTAAATGATGTACCAAGGTAAACATTCCTATCTGCTAATTTTTCCTCAAGCGCAAATATCCTATGGAAATTCTGGTTGTTCCTGGCTGAAAAAAACATTACTGTAGAAATTAACCATTAAAAAGTTGAACTCCACCTCAAGTCAAAGGCCTCCATACTTTCTCCCTCTGCTTGTATCTTCATTATTTTTCAGCCAATTCCAGCTTTGAGCCAAGTTGCCAAGCCCCCCCCCTCCTCCACCCACCGTAGCCCGACATGAGAGTGATGGGGAAGCTGGAAGATTGAAACATGTATATACATCAATAAACACTTTATCCAGCTCCCAAGATTCCTGCAGAAGTACAATTTCGTATCTGTTAAGAGCACACCGGTATTCAATCAATAGCTTGGAAGCCAACCCAGCAATGTTCCAGCAAAGTAGTCTCAACTTTACATTAGAATGATGAGGATGTTTTATCACCTGACCCATACTGCAGACCACAGAGGCAGGACAAATACAGACAAGGGGCTGGTTTTCACCTTCCGTTAAACATAATACTGAGGTACGCTGGCAACAATCAGTGTTCAAAACTTGATGTCCAGTGAGCGGGCCTAAACTGCCCAACATTTCCAGCGGTGGTGGGGTAGTCTTACAACCAGGGAGCCCACTAACCGTTATCAGAGAAACCGTGGAGCCCACAACAATTTCCATATGTTATTTTATCTCCTGTTACATTATGGTTGGTTTTGTTTAGCAAAGCTTTACTAATTTTTTGACCTCTTCACACAGTTGAGTTCTGGGGGAAGACATAGGTTAGTGATTTGTAGTTCTACCAACGAGTAAGGAGGTAATTCCTCAGACCAATTCTTTGTCTAGTAAGTGTAGGGGATTTGGTAGCTGGGCTGGGATTTTACCCTGCTGCAGGGCTCGATTGGAGCCATCAGGGGCTGCACAGAGCCTTAAGCTTAAGCTTAGACTTAAGCCAAGTCTTTGGTTATCCCAGCACGATGGACTGTGGGGGAATGGTTAGAGGCCTTGCGATAACCTCTCTCTTTCTTTCTTGAGAAAGAGAGAGTGGGTGGATTTGTGCCTTTCCATACATCCAATACAAATACATGTTAGTGTTTGTTTCTCTGTCTTGGAGTATTTCATTTTCTGACCTGGTTCTATAATTGCCTCTGTAACTCTACCTGTGTCCCTGTCACGTTGTCTTGGTGTCTAACCTGTCCATATCTCTATCTTATTTGTAATTTTCCAAGCACCATTATTTCAGTGTCCTTGTGTTTGAAATCCACTTAAAGATATCAAGAAAGTAACTACCGTGCATCACACAGACCAGTAACAGACAACTGTTGCAATCCGCTTTAAACCTTCATCCACATCCCATCAACACAAGCCACCATAGCTAGTATCATTTCATTGAGTCCCATACTTGTTTGGACTCGACCACCAAAAGTCGATGAATAATTTGACACTCAATGACGCACAATGTACTACACAAACATCTGGTATTTGCTTTTGAAATATAAGCGGTTAGATGTTTTTTTCTTCACCCGATTATATTTGCCAATTTCTATCTTTTTGATATTAGTATGGATCCTCTGCCTATTCTTTTCTTGTGCCCTCTGCGATTTTGACAATTTGAAATATTTTATTATAAAAACACATTCCATATAAATACAATTATTTTAAGACTGAAATATAAAGCAAATATCACAATAATATAAACATACAAGAATATTTCCATGAAATACAATATCAACGAGCCCCATATCCACAAACAAATAACTTAGAATGATGCTTAACATCATTTTCATTACCTTAACTTGTGAATGCTTCTAGTGTTTGAGTTTTGGCCTCACCCATAAATATAGTTATATATACAAAGAGTGTATATACCTAGGAATATATATATGCTGTAGCATGGTTTTAGTTATAACCTACACATTGGCCATCTCTACATGCCAGGTATTTCTTTATTGTGATTTCTCCGAGCAGTGACATATTAAAGAGGAGTGGTTCATGTGCTGGCCCAGGATTTACTTACCTGCAATACAAATATTCTATTCACTTTAGGGACTTTTCCCAGTCCGTATGATATTTAGCAAGTCCAATCTTCTATCTTATACTTTCTTCCCACACCTCTCTTGGAGATACTACCTCTATAGTTGAAGTTAAACTGAACTGCTTAATTAGCATGTCGTGAACTCTTGTAAACATGGCATCTTCCTGTTTTCTTTTAAATTATGTTTTGAAACGACCAAAGCTCTCAAAACTTTAATCTAGAACATTGTTGAAGACAGCCTGGTAGGGAGTTCCTCACAGAGCACCATAACGTTTTGAAATTAGAGGGTAACCTGATCAAATCTTCTGAGCCAAGGATAGGTCACAGTGCACATATCATTACATTGCATCCCTTTTGAAGTTATTAAATGAGGCAATCGAGCCAAGCCTACTCGGCCCATAAAGAGGAAGCTTAAGTCATTAATCATGTGACAGTCGAGCAGATACTTGAAAGGATTTTAAAAACCTCTTTTTAATTTCAAAGGTTAGGATAAATATAATAGGTGATCTTGGGAGGTATGGCTGGAGCGCCCCTTTAATCATGCCAGGTGCTGCACGACTTGCATCGCAGCTCAGTAATTTATGCCAGCTTACCCTTTCAGAAGCCACCTTCTATTTGAACAGAATAAGATGGAGATATCTGATATTATGAGTCACATCTCACAGAGCATCCACATGTGTCTAAAAATGGGATAGTCTGTTTACTGAGAATATGGCAGATGGAAAATCAAAGAACAGGACTTAAAGAGAGAGAGAGAAATCATGTCATGAAATGCTTACCAACATCGTGAATAAATCTTTCGATTTTGGACTGCATGCCCCAGTATCTGAACTCCACTTTGCAGAGCTTGTAGGCGCACATGATTGGGTATTTGCCCAGGTTGTTCTGATGCTCCTCTATCCAGTCTTCCGTCAAGGGCCCTCTTTTCGTTTTCAAGGACTTGTACAGCTTGGGGTCCTCTTCTACCTTGTACTCGTGTGGAGGGATCAGATCTTTCACGATGTCGATGGGATCTGAGGAGAACAAAGCAGAGAGCCCAGTTTCTACAATGTACTCAAACCTTCCTTCTGTAAAAGTATGTGCTTTCTTTCAGGGGTGTCCAATGTTGGCCCAAGTTGGCCTGATCTATATCCTATTTCTAAAGAAAAATTATTTCCATTATGATTCATTGTGTATAAATTGATCCTATGTGCCTAGCCTGAACATTTCCCATGGATCCAAGCCTGGTGCACCAATGTTGGACACTCCGGCTCTATTTACATATTATCAGTTCATTTTTGTAATTGCAAATGTCAATACATAACAGTGACCACTCAGCTCCATGCTCCCCTCCAACCACATCCCGATACCAACAGCAAGCCACAACTTTCCATTTTTATTTTGATTAAGTCTTTAGAGTTTTTACACTACGGAACAGGCCTTAGGCTTGTACAACCATTAGTAAACCAGATGAATATATTTACATAATATGTACAAAGGGCCAGCGATAGTAAATTGCAAAAAATAATCAGTCAGTTATGTAAGTATTTCTATTTTTTTAACAGAAAGCAGAGATACATAAAAAGGATCTTTACACTTTGACAAAGGGAAATAGTATCAGATGTTTGCCAAGTACAATTGGCAAAGCATTTTAGATGAAAGTATCAGCCCTAATATCAGACTGATTCAGGGTTTTATTGTTCTTGCACTTTTTTTGTTTTAACCAGAGTACAGAACTGCTTATGAGATTTCTCAAGTTCCTGTAATAACAGAGCGCATGTTGCTAAAGCATAATAACATATTTCGCTGTTTCAGTTGAAAATGGCCGACACCAATAAAAGCCCTGGAGAGCAGAGGGACTTCATCAGGCTCCCACCAAGTCCCACAGGTAGGACTTGTCTATAAGCAGGCTTTGCACAAAACTGATTCACGAATTGTTCGAAGACCCCTTTGCCACCTCGAATGATCTCTACCTGGATTTGATTGGCTAATATTTGTCACTGCTGCAGCACTGTCTCTATCTGATCTGTGCTCTGGGATTTTACAAATGACCAACAGCGGCTTCCTCTCAGGTAGGGTCATGAGGGCAGATAATCTGAGCTCCACCATCAACAAGAACTCTGCAATAAGATAATTAAAGGGACATACAGTGTAGAGGCAGACAGTCCCAGGTGCCCGCTCCTGAATTGCTAGCAATCACTAACAAAACACGTTCTAGAATATTCCCTGGTTTGATGTCATCAGCCTGGGTTTTGAGATCTATTGTGACATCATTCACTCGATTACACCTTTAAGAATATCTTAGGGAACTCCTGCCTGCCCCTTTTTCCATATTAAGACATGGAGCCAAGAACCCCTGTAACCTCCTACCTGTGCATGCCATTGTCCATATTTCACATATTCGTTACTTGATCCTTCCCAAACTAACCTTTAGACTCCGCTCCAGAAAGTGTAAAGTTGTTCATGCTAGCAAGGAAAATGTTAATTGTGCCAAGAAGAAATAGGAGGCAAGCTCTATCCTGCAGCAAAGGTTGTTTTTTGCTCACTCGAACTTGAATAAATCCTACCATTGTTGAAATGTGGGTCTGGGGGCACATAAACTTGGAACGTGCACCATGCTTGGACTTAAAATGCACTCAACAAGGCCACTTAGTGTGGCTTGGTATTTTTAATAACTGCAACATGTACAAGTAATGAGGTAAGTACCCTTCTGCTTGTCATAGGTCGAGACAGCATTTTTCTTGCACTACACATTCTGTTTTTACTGCTGGCATTATCCAAGACTTTTTGATTTTAGTATCTATTTATATCTACTCTAAAATACATTCTTAGAGCGGCTTTCAGTATTTGTATTTATTTATTTGTATTTGTATTTATTTATTTGTAAAGCGCAAACATTCATCCTGAGAGGACATCACGGCGCTGAAGAACATTGCAAGTGATTTGGCATCGGCTCTGTTTGAAAATTATTGATCTGACCTGGGGAAGAGGAATGTTTTCAGTTGTTTCTTAAATGAGACAAAGCAGTCATTTGTTCTAATTGTAGGGGGTAGCTCGTTCCACTTTGTTGCCGCTATGTGAGAGAAGGCCCGCTCTCCCATCCTGACAGTACGAGCTCGGGTGATGACTGCTCTTCCTAACGTCATAGATCGTAGGTGTCTAGAAGGTTTATGAAATCTGACCCTGTCATGTAGGATGGTGGGGCCTGTGCCGTGGAGTACCTTATAAGAAATGCACAACAGCTTAAAGATGGCTCGTTGCCGCATTGGGAGCCAATGAAGTTCACGCATGCAACTTTTAGCTGAATCAAATTTTCTTTTGTTGCAGATGGCTTTGGCAGCGGCATTCTGAACCAGCTGTAATTTAGAAAAGAGATAATCCGCCATACCTACAAACAGAGAATTACCGTAGTCCAGCCTACTCATCAGTAGTGACTGGACTAAGGTTTTCCTGCAATCCGTTGGCACCCAGGGGAAGACACGTCTAAGCAACTTCAGAAGTCCAAAGCTCCTTCCACAAGTTGTAGAAACATGGGATTTCATGGATAAATCCCTATCCAGTATTATACCTAAGTTTTTTGCTTTAGCAGTGGGGTTGGGAGGTAAACCCAAGTCACTTGGCCACCAGCTGTTATCCCAGGCCTGTGTGCCTCTGCCGAACAGTAAGATTTCGGATTTGTCGGCGTTTAGTCTAAGACAGTGGTCCTGCATCCAAGTTGCTAATTCGGTCAAACAGTTCGTCAGTCTAGTTTTGGAGTCATCATTTCCATCAATGGTGACCATCAGCTGAGTGTCATCAGCATAGGAGCACATTTCTACGCCCCACTTTTTGCCAATGTTTGCCAGCGAGGAGACGAATACGTTAAACAAAGTTGGGCTCAATGACGCCCCCTGGGGAACTCCATATTTTATAAGTCGTGGAGGGGATGTGTAGTCACCCAAACGTACTGATTGGGTTCGATCCGCTAGGAACGATTGTAGCCATCCCAATGCTTTGCCCAGTATTCCTTTCTCTGCCAGGATGTTCAACAGTTGGTTGTGGGGTACAGTATCAAAAGCCGCTGATAGATCAAGAAGTATCAGTGCGACTGTTCTACCCTGATCTACCCTGGTTCTGATACTGTCTGTCACCGCTAAGAGTGTAGTTTCGGTGCTGTTGTTTGTCCGGAACCCTGTCTGTGAATCATCCAGCAGGCCATTTGCTTCAAGAAATGTGGACAGACTTCTGTTGACTAACTTTTCCAGAACCTTTGATAAGTAAGGTAGCTGGGATATTGGTCTGTAATTGGCCGGATTGTTTACGTCTGCTCCAGCCTTCTTTACTAAAGGGGTGACTAGGGCCTGTTTCCATGAATCTGGAAAGTCAGCAGAACTAAGGGAGAGATTGAGTGCTCTGGTAACTGCTGGACATATTACAGGAGTTAATTGGGAAAAAATGTGATGTGGACAAGGGTCAAGTGGAGAACCCGACTTGACCTCAAGCATAACCTTTTCTACCTCCTCTTCTGAGAACGGGCCGAAACCATGACAACTGGTGTGTGCAACGGTTGGTACATCCTGTTCATGGATTTCGGTCAGGTGATTTGGAAAGGAGGCGTAGATGGTGTCAATTTTTTCGCAGAAAAAGTCATTGAGCTTATTACAATTTTCCTGTGAGGGGGTAAGATGTAGGGAAAGATTAGTTGGGTTGCACAATTCTTTGACGATTTTAAAAAGTTCTTTTGAGGAATTTTTATTCTCAGATATTCTACGTGTGAAGTATTCCTTTTTCGCCTTTCTGATTGCCCTGTGATAGAGTGTTTGAGCTTTCCTGAAGTTATCTTTGGTCTCATCAGTTTTGGATAATCTCCATTTATGCTCAGAGGAAGTACAATTTCTTTTTAGAAGCTTAAGTTCAGGTCCGTACCATCTCTCTGATTTTTTGTTGCCTGGTGCATGACGAGATTGAGTGGTCGAACAATGTTCAAGAGCATTTTTGATATTTTTGTGAAGGAGATCTATCTCCTCATGGATATTGGTGCTTGTGCACGAGGGGTGGGAGAAATGATTTCTAAATTTATCAATTGTGAAAGATTTCCAGTTTCTCGTGCTTACTGTAAAAACATTGTGCTTTTTGGTCTGGGGGATAGGAAGATTAATACAAAAGGTAATCAAGTAATGATCAGTCCATAACAGTGGTGTTAAAGGGTCAATGTCTATAGATTCAATATTAGAGAATATCAAATCTAATGTATGCCCTGCAATATGAGTTGGTTGATGGACTCTCTGAGATAATTGAAGGATAGCCATGTCTTCAACTAGTAGATTCGTCAGGGAACTACTACTGTTGTCCAAATGTATATTAAAATCTCCAAGAAGGAGGATATTCTTATTCTTCAAGCAGACAGGCATGATTTGTGTAAGTAATTGTGTGCTAAAATTTAGAGTGCAACCTGGGGGATTATAGATTAAAAAGCCTCCGAATAGTACATTGGTGTTCATGGACACAGTAAATGCCAAGACTTCATATTTTTCAGCCGGCACGATAGTCTCTTGCCTGCATGCATCAGTCATCCCTCTTCATCTATTGGTCGACTGGGAGAGGTGTGGTGCAGCGACTAGAGCGGCAGACTCCTGCGCGCGGGGCTCATGGTTCGAACGCCGGCGGCAGTTCAGCTCAGCACCATGTCACTGAGCAATAGCACACTTACTCTCCCCTTATGGCCCCAGCGCCTTGAGACGCTTAGGGATGATTAGTTTGTGCTTTAAAAATACAGGATTTACGATTTTGTATTTATTTTATTGGTCTTTTGTTGTGTCCTTCATGTATTGCTTTAACCTATCAAAGCACACAGCCTGGGCAATAGGTCCGCCCACATCAGCCATCGGTTAACTTCATTGTGAGTGACACCATAAGACCATCCACACACAAAGTAGTTCCCTTCAGTGTCTGGGACTACTATGGCAATGTGCGTTTTCTGAGTGAAAACAATGTTTTTGACTTTAGCCATGTTTTAATATTGGCAGGGGCTCAGCAGCTCCTCAAATATAAAGGGTTACAAAAACCAAAACAAAATAAATACAAAGTCAAAAAGCTGGCATTCAATGCCAGACCGATTGACTTGGCCTTGTAAACATGAAGATCACACTGGGCCCACCTCAGCCACACGAAAATAACTGATCACGTTGGAGGTAAAGGAGACTTTAATAGCAACCGCTCATCATTTTTATAACCCCTAGGACCGTTTTACAAATGTATTAATGTTACTTTTATTCTTTCCTTTTTTCAGCTCAATCATAGGAAAGCTCGAGGCAGAAAGTGTTTAATAGGGAATTGAATTGAACACGAGCAGTCTTCTCCGAGTCAAGAAAATAATGTAATTTCCCTGCTTGTGCTATGTGCCAGGACTACACTGACCATGGGCACGAGTCTCAAAGATGCGGCTAACACCTCACATGCTCCTGGATTCTATTGGGCAGATTTATGTTGGACTTGCGCCACATTGCGTCACGCAACGGTGGCGTAAACGTGGCGCATCCCTGCAACCTATTTACGTGACCCAGCTAGGCAGATGCGTCACGTTGTAAAAGCCCTGCGCCACATGTGGGCGTTCCGGGGCAGGTGCGCCTCGCAAAAGTGGCTGAGTGAAATCTACAAGATTTCACTCAGTCACTTTTAGGCCAATGCTGCGTCAAAACCCTGCGCCTGCTTGAAGCAGGCGTAAGGCTTGACGCAGCATTGGACAGATAGGGCACCCCGAGCCTTGCTGGAGCTGCATAGCGCTTGCGACGCAACTCCAGCAATGCGTCACCTTTACGGCACAGATGCGTGACGCATCTGTGCCGTTTTTGCCCCATGGTGCGCCGCATTGTAAATGCGGCGCACCATGGATGGCGGAGCTGCGGCGCACAATAACTGGCGCATCCCTGGGGATGCACTAGTTATAGTAAATCTGCCCCTATGTGTAATTCCTATGTGCTGAAAAAAAACTCGTGGCCTCATTCTTCTAGAAATTAATAAATCTTCACCTGGAGGTGCAGGAAGACCTTGAATTCCATTTTCACTTGTGAGAATGTATTCACGTATACGCGCAAATGAATATAAAAAAACAGACCAAGTGTAAACGCACTTTGGGGGATTTTACTTTTTTTATCTCCATGGAGAAACCCCTTCCCTTACACTGCCACGTTTTTTTTAGGCGGGTGGGGGTTCTTCTACCTCCCTAGAAAGAAATTAACATCTCTCAATCATTTTAATCTGGAGGAGGGGTGGCAAGGGTTTGGTAATATCTAAAAATCTATACGTTTGTGGTTGTGCAGAAACTTCCAGGGCATTGCATTTTATTGCACCTCGGCATTTGGACAGCAGTTCTTTCTGCTGGCAGAGCCGATTGTACAAATTGTTTCTGGTCACCACCTTGAAGTGTATAGTTGCAAGGGCATTAGATGTGGTGTGGGTGAGTAGTGCGCTTTACAAGTACTCTGATTGATTGATTGATTGATTGATTGATGCCATATATTTGTAAATTTATATTTGACTATACTAATGCAGACCACAAACGTCGGGATCACTTTAATGTAAAAGACCTTGTTTGTAATAGATTTAAATTTGGGACGCATACGTGATGTGTGTGTCTGCTCTCAGTTCCCCCCTCTCGATCTCTTACTCTAAACCACCTCCATCCCCATTGACCTTAGAATCTCTTTTAAATCATTTGTCTTGTCAGCCTATAGTCCCCACGAGATCAAAATACTAATTTGTTTTTGTTTGTCTGTGTGTCCCCTTAAAAGAAGAGTCTCAGAGGCGGGCTGACCCTAAAAACACAGTTGACCCCACTGCCACACAGGAAGATCCTGAAAACCAAGAACTGCTGAGGTAGGCGTGAGGCAATGTAACTGAATGAAGTAGAAATTGGAAAGAACCCTCTTGAGTCGAGGTACAGTGGTAAGGAACTAGGAAATCATTCATTGGGGGTTTCAGAATAAATTGCAAAATACTAAATTATGAAATCAGAGTTTCAGCGAAATTTGAATGTATTGCTGCTGCAAACGGTATCATTTGATTACGTGAGATACCCTGCATTAGCGCTTTGCCAATGGAGGCGGGCTGCCTTTCTAATGAGGCTCCCAGTATAACAAAATGAAATGTGTGGTTCTCTTTTAACACTGTGGACACTGGCGTCTTATGCAAGAGTTTGCATTTTTTCTCCAAAGTTGGGCCTGGTTCAGGAAAAAGTAGTAAACCTGCACCTGCATGAGTGAGTCTAAGTGAGGGGCAGATTTACTACTTTTTGGAATTCAGAAACATTCCCAGAATTATTTGTGGGAAGCTGCACCAGGGACAGTTTTCAAGATATACTTTTTTGGGACTGTTATGTGACGGTTCCTAAGAGTTCCTATTCCCTCTGTTCTTCACAGCTTAGAAGTGCATACGGGGGTATGAAGCTCCCAGCATGGAAATATGCAAACCACGCCTTGGAATGACCACTTTCCACTCCTTGTGCGGGATTCACAAGTGCGGATTTGACCACAGGCGAGGCACAGAAATCTGCACTTCTTTGCACCCCCCAGGAAATTTGCTTTAAAGCATGCAATTATGACCAAATTCACCTTTGTAAATCTGGCCAAAAATGGGTGGGTGGAGGAGCCCAACACGGGTTAAGGTAAAGCTAAATAAGAGATACAGTCCCTGTAAAATTGAGGGTCCTTTAGACCCAAAGCTGGAAAGACTAGACTAGATCAATGGGAGTATGATCGAGTAAACATAAAATAAGTACCCACCAGAGACTAATATTTGGCCATGACCACAGGTGCTGGGCACCAACACTTGTTTTCCAACAGCAACTTACAGAAAGCCAGAAAAGAGTAGAGGGAAGCAAAACATAGGAAGACCAAGACAAAGGAAGAAAGTCGAATTTAAAAACACCTGCACGTTTGAGATAAAGAAGCAGTGTAGGATAGTGGAAGAGCGAAGCAATGGGTGGATTCAAGACTAGGGAACCTTGGTATTCAGCAACCCCAGCATTCTGCAGCGGTAGTGGCAAAATCCTAGGAAAAACTTTAGGCTCCTGCACTTATGTGATGGTGATTGTTATTACTTGTGGAGAAGTGTGGCTCAATGGTTAGAGGAGGCATACCCAGAAGCTGAGGTCAGGGTTCAATTCCCGACGCGGCAGGGTCTGAGCCCAAGTGTCCACGGACTCGATAATTCTCACTTTGGTGCCTACTCGAATCACGGGTTCACACTCTGCAACTCTGGGCAATAGCTTGCTTAATCTCCACCACGGCCCCTGCGGTGGGATGCCTGGCTTTCACCTTGGGGATGCCCAGTATGGGTTATCTCACAGGGAAAAGCCAGGACGGGTTCCCAATGCAAGCACCGGGACACCCCGTTGGGGTAGCCGTGCGCTATATAAGATACACTAAAAAAATAAAAAAAATAAAAACTTTTACAAATTAGGCACCGGTACAGCGCAGAGGAAAGTTTCTATTTCCACTGTGCTGCTCTATGCAAAGCCTTTGCAATGTCAGTTCTGCGGAGAATCTATGCAGGTTGAGTTAAAAGATTAACTGCACCAGCTCAGCTGGGGTTATTGATCATATGCCACCTGGTAACATTTAGACAAACAGAGATGCTCTTTCTGAGATGACAGGCATATCCTAAGGAAAAATGCACAACAGCGATAACAAGGTACTCACCGAGAGTCGTCTGTCTCTTTTCGGCGGGAGAAAGGTTGAAGACATTGACATGGTCTCCTGAGTCAGGCTTATAAAATGTTTCAATGTCAATAGAGAATTTCTCTACAAAAGGACACGTGTATCTATAAAAGAAAGAAGACACTGAGTGAGAGGAAATCATTACCTGGAAATGCCAGATGGGGGCTGTTGCCATGATTAGTCCTGGGACAAATGTTTCTTATTAAAGGTTTGCGGGACCTGTTGAATCTCTAGGGAAGATGAGAGAGATTTGATGGGTGTCTTGAACCAAGGCAGTTAGAGGTGGAACCCCTTCAAATTAAATTCTGTATTTCACAGAACATTATATATTATTCTGTTTTAGGTGATTTGAAGTAGGTCGTCGCCAAACTTTGCCTTCTCACCAGTGCATGCAAAAAAATATATAAATACATACATACATATATATATATATACGTTTTTTTCTTGCAAACCTTTTTTGGGAAACATCTTATTGAGTTCTTACATAAGTGAAGAACTAAACAATGTATCAACTATATAAAGTTACACATAGTGGGTGTAAATTATGGGTGTAAATTACTCAAATACAGCTGAGACCTCTTAATCAGCACATCAGACTTATTACATTTCGTCTTCGCGATCATGCATTGTCATGGAGCTGGGGCCCTCAAGTAGCAGCGTTATCATTTTTTGTTAGGTCGAGGTCTTTACGCAGCTCCTTCCATTGCTCCAAGTCGTCTCCCACCTTGGAGTTTGTTCGCACTGCAGGCATACAACGTTCTTCCTTTATCACCCAATTATTCATATATTTCTAACACATCTCAAACCTCAGCCCCTTCTTGTTACCATTGAATCGCTATTCGTCTTACTCTCAGTGCCATTTAGCGGAATTGTGTGCCCCTTCACCTTGGATGAGGGTACAGGAGCAAAGGTTCTAATCCGACTAACTGTCCAATGGAGATCAACAATATCCTGGCCACCCTATGCCAAAATATCTAGAGAATATCTAGAGAAGTCCATGCTATGTGAAGTAGGCCCGCCGACCCTGAGTGACATGTAGGCGGTGTATGTTATGAAACAGCAAGGGGCATATGTACAAGGAGTCAATGCCACCAGAATGTCACTTTTTTTGACTTTCTGGTGGCGTTAGCTCCATCACCTTATTTACAAGGCGGCGTTAAGCCACTTAGCATGCAGCACTTAGGGCGAAAGGGAGGTGCAATGGGTGTTGCAGTGGGCGTTCCGCCACAACACCCTTTGCTTTTTGACGCTGCCCCATATTTACAAGGTATGGGGCAGCGCCAAAAATCAGACCAGGAAATACCTGGCCTTAAACAGGCGATACGAGGAGAGATGTTTTAGTTCTCCTTGTATTTTGCTCTTTCCATGTGTACTGCATCCTGAAGCTCACATAGAAACAGCAAATCGCCTATAAAGATTGTTTATGTGTAGGAAGGTGTCCCTTCCTGCACATGAACAATCACCCCTTCAGCAAAGGCACCCCAGTGCCATATTGCAAGGGTGCCTACGCTGGCGCTATGCAGCTTCTTTAGCATCACCCCTGAGGAAAACGCAGGGGTGTGTCGCATTCTTGTGAATACCGATCATCCCTGCATTTTGAAACTGACGGAGCTCGGCGTTACCAATTTTGGAGTAACACTGCACTCTGCCAGTTTGTAGTACAAATGGCTTTATGTCGATAAAGTATTTTTCTATGTAAGTACCTAAAGTGGGTCAGCCCAAATAGCGGTTGCTTGATATCTTTCGGATACATATCCATGCTGCATTCCATTCTCTGTAAGTAAGTGGGGTCCCACAGTCTCTGTCTCATTTTTCTTATATTCCCAACCCTTATTTTGGCATGTCTTCACATAGCACCATGTAAGGTGTGGAGAGTCGGCAGCTCCTGTATCAGTTTCATTAAAGTCCTCAAAGCCTTCATCCGCTAAAACCCTTTAAGGCAAATTTAGGGGTTGAACCACTTCAAATTTAATGAACAAAAAAAGTCGCAGAGTTTGATAAATCTCGGCTCATCCCAAAATCTGGGTATTCGGCTTCAGTCAGGTCTGGATGACCAGGACTAGTCCTGATGCACCAGCTAACTAATACCATCAAATTGACATACTTTTCCAGATTATCTAATTGGATGGATGGAACAGAAAACTCAGGTGTCAAATATTTCATGTTATGGTTTGTCCCTTCAGTTAAGCAATTGTTCCTTCCCTTATTTTCCAAAAGATGTTTTGGCTCTTGAGTGCTGATGCTGTTCCACGAGGGCCAGAGATGTGCCAGACTTTTAGGAGTACATTTAAGTACAACTAATTAAAATGGGGATCATTAACATACTTCGTGTGTATCCCAAAAACACGGCTCTAGCCATCATGGATCACTGTGATACGGGAAGCATTGTGGCGACTTCCTGTACCAGTGTTTTCTATCAGTCTCTCTGCAATAACAGAAAGCACCCAGATTGGAATTCAGTATCTCCGGTTTGGACAATTTAATCATCTTGTTCAATATACATCCAAAATACATTCAAATGCCATTCAACCAGGCAAAACCAATGACCCGCTGTCAGGCCCATCATTCACGCCCCCCAACTACACTTCAGCTGAATGGCAGGATTTGTCTCCAATGTGCATGTAGCTCCCTTTCTCTCCATATCAGATACATAGACAGCCTTCCAAGCCCTGAAACAATGTCAAGAGATGGCTGTCCCTGCAGCTACAAGCTACTCATAACTAATAACTCAAACCTGCCCCCCCAAACTCTGAGCAGGACCCAATTTCTTGGCCTCTTGGCCTTGCTGGGTGCCCCAGTCTCCAGACTGTCCTCTGGTGGTAAGGAGTTATCTCAATGATTGGTCCTCTACAGCCTGGATGAGGGTCTCAGCAATCTTGTGAGTGTGTTCAGTGGACCTTATGTTTAAGTTACAGTGTCACGGTGGGTTGAAAGTGATCTTTGATAGTCTGCTGTGATAGCCGGCATCTATTTTATGCCTTCTGGTTACCTTGTTATTTTTCTGCCAGACACCACGCATCCCAAGACAGAAGGTTGCCCACAGCTGCTCGCCATGCAGAGACACAGGTCTTCAAACGTGTACCTCTGGAAGGGATGTGCACTTGTACTCCGTAAAATCTTTGCAGTCTCCCATACCTGGGATCCTTTACTTCTCCATCAGTGTATGTATTGCTGTGCTCAGAAGTTGTATGCAGTGGGCCTTTGTGTAGCATGTCTGGCTTTTCTCTGAAAGGAAATACTGAATGCCAAAACATGTTCTCTAATCCACATCCCCTTTGAGCGTTATGGTTTCCTTTCTCCCCTTCACTGAGGAAGATGTGCCGTGCTCTGCTTTATGTAGAAACATGACTTTTTAGGCCTTGTCCACAGACACTACTTACAGTGGGCTTTAAGGCAACCAACTGCTTCCCATTGGTTGGCTTTCTTGTCAATCTCATTTGCTTACTTTTAATTCGATGGCTTTCCTTCCACTTCTTGTATTTGTCCCTCCTCTGAAGTATACCTGCTTTACCATTATTTTAATAGGATGACAAGTATCCTTCCACTGCCTACATTCAGGGAACTAAGTTTTGTTTTCCATACAGCATTACATGGGTGTGCATGTGCTTTTTGCTCCTTCCCTGACTTACTTCTTTCCACTCAAATCCCAACCTTCATGCTTTCCATTATGCTTTCCCTCATCTCGTCGATTGGTTTCTTGGACCTCCCAGTCTGAAGACTGAAAGTTGAACTACCCGGACCCACAAGGCAAGAGCAACGACCTGTGACACTGAAGCATGCGTGACAGGTGACTCGAGAAGAGCTGGCCAGAGAGGCATGATGCACTGGTCTTATTGTACATCTGTGTCCCACTCCAACTCCTGAAAGTCGAGGACAAGATTCAACCATCAAAGGACAATGCCTGTTGGAGAGCCTACTCTGCATCATGGCCCACCTTACCTAGTTGAACTTTGTATTACCCTTCCCCTGTTTTTTTACTTTCCCTGTTAGGTCCTTGGAGTAGGTCTTGTTGGCTGAAGTTGATCTCCCTGAAACGGGAATCATTGGAGCAAGCCATCTAAAATGTAGCGGGATGGAGATGTTCCAGAAAAAAGCTGCAGTTGAAACTGGAACAGTGTTCTTCCAGTTTCAGGGGATCCAATGGGGTTCCTTGTTTTGTTTTGGTGATTTTGCCAAAAGAAAAATCTGACCAGCCACTTAAGTGACGCAATCCTTAAAATGTGGTACCTCGAGAAGCTACTTTGGATGCAAATCGATCCAAAGCACCAGTAGCTCCTCCAGTGAAACACTGACTTTTTGGACTTGATAGAATCCTAACTGGTCTGTCTGAACAGTGCCAAGTGCTCCTGTTAAGCAACACTAGAAGTCTTACTTTGGGAACCCTTTCTTTTTCTGTTCCGAAACCTCAATTACTTATGGGCTGGGGATATCAGCTTACATTTGGGTGGTGGCATCTTGTGTCTGAGGTTTTTTACGTGCTCTGACTTGTGGCACTTGAGCCCAGGATAACTGGAAAACTACGACAAAGGGCGGACACACCATGGTGCACTTGATAGATATGTAACGGATCACTGAAAGAATATCGACCTACAGAAATATCGAAGGTAAGTATATCGACACCCTACCTACAACATTGTAAGTACAAAAATATTGAGAAAAAAAATATCGATGTTAAAAAATATCATCATTAAAAATATCGTTTTTTTCTGTAAAAAAAAGTAAATAATACTTATAAATAAAATAAACATATTAAAACATATTTAATAATGTTTAAAATTAATACATAATACATATTTAATAATAAAACTTTAATTAAAAATATACATACAATATATAATATATACTTAATAATAATTTTTAATACTTTTTTAATTACTTATAAATTATTAAAAAAGACTATAAATTACAAATACATCTGCACACATAAAATAAAACAAATAAAAATAAATAATTATATTTAATAAATTAAAAAAATAAATACACTTTCAATATTTTTAAAGTTAGTTAAATACAACATTATCTAAAAAAACTACAAAAAATATTAAATACATAAATAACTAAAACTACTATTTAAAGTTTAAAAAAACTACAGTAATGAAAACATTGGATAGCGTAGAACATAAAATTACTATTCCCACTCCAGAAAATTCAACAGTAGGGAAAGCATTAAATAGCATAGGGGTAAAAATTACTATTCCCACTCCAGAGAGTGCAATAGTAGGAAAAACGTTGGATAGCGTAGGGGTAAAAATTACTATTCCTACTCAGTGAATGCAACAGTAGGGAAAGCCTTGGATAGCGTAGGAGTCAAAATGACTATTCCCACTTCAGAGAGTGCAACAGTAGGGAAAGCATTGGATAGTGTAGGGGTAAAAATTACTATTCCCACTCCATAGAGTGCAACAGTAGGGAAAGCGTTCGATAGCGTAGGGGCAAAAATTACTATTCCCACTCCAGTGAGTGCAACAGTAGGGAAAGCGTTGGATAGTGTAGGGGCAAAAATTACTATTCCCACTCCAGAGAATCCAACAGTAGGGAAAGCGTTGGATAGCGTAGGAGTAAAAATTACTATTTCCACTCTAGTGTGTGCAACAGTAGGGAAAGTAAATACTTCATATATGAATACAAATAAATTAAATGTTAATACCAATTAGAAATTAATTAAAAGTAATTACCAATTTAATATAATTAATAATTAATCAATTAAAAATACAAATAAAAATTAATTATTAAAAATAATTACCTATTAATACAAATAAATTACCAATTACCAATTAATTAATTAACAATTAAAAAATAATTAGCTACTAATTCAAAATAAATATCAATAAATAAATTAAAAAAATCTAATTACAAATAAATTACTTCCCACCCTATTCCCCTATAAACCCACAACCCGCTTCAGAAAATAAATTAATAAAATTAACATAATTATCAATTAATCAATTCATAAAAATTAATTACCAATTATAATTAAATTAATTACCAATCAAAAATTAATTAGCAATTAATTCAAGATAAATACCAATAAATAAATTAAAAAAATTTAATTAATTATAATTAGATTACTTCCCACCCTATTCCCCTATAAACCCACAACCCGCTACAGAAAATAAATTAATAAAATTAACATAATTATCAATTAATAAACATTAATTACCAAGTATATTTTAATTAATTACCAATTAAAAATTAATTAACAATTAATTCAAAAAAAAATACCAATAAATAAATTAAAATATTTAATTAATTATAATGAAATTACTTCCCACCCTATTCCCCTATAAACCCAAAACCCGCTACAGAATTATATTACGCAAAAATGAAATACTATAAAATTAATTACTTAAAATAAATTATAAAATAAATATACACTTTTCACACACATACTAACATAAAAAACACTTTAAAATATTCGATATTATTAAAAAATCGATATTAACTTACTTACCTCAAATTCGATATTTTTGATGACTATATTCTGTCCATTCGATATTTTGTCCATTCTATATTTTGAATTCGATATTACTGCAAATCAGTTCAATATTTTTATTGACTATATTCTGTCCATTCGATATTTTGTCCATTCTATATTTTTTATTCAATATTACTGCAATTCTATATTTTGTACTCAATATTTTGAGTATATACCATATGTAACATGTCTGGCACCTATTGTGTTAGACAAACAGTATCCATTGTGGAGCACTGAAACCTAAGGCTCTCCATAAGTTACCAAGGATGCGCCATAACCAGCCCGAGAACAATGCTGCACTTAGAATCTTTACTCTGTTTCAGTCATACTGCCTTACCTGACATGTTAAGTAAAACTATTTGAGTGATGGGGGCACTCTTCTGCTAGTACAACCGTTCTTTGCTTCTGGCAAACATTTTCTTCCAAACAAGACCATGGGCTGTGATGCCTTTGATTGATGGTGAAGAATATAAACTCCTGGGAGCTGGACTGGGGTGGGTACAAGGGAGAGGCTGGTCTTCCCTACAGGTTTTGCCTCTCTCTTGCACACAACAGTTTGCCAAGCCTTCCTTCCCCCACCCTCGTCCCTGCAGGCCTCCAAGTAAAAGGCTTTCAGAAAGAGAAGGTGTAGGGAGAAGGGCTAAGCAGGTGTCGGGTGCATATACCCTACAAGACGCTACATGGAAAAATGTTGGTCCTAAAAAGTCACAAACCTTGCTTTTTCATATTATGTCAGGATTTGATCTTCTGTGTTCATGGATGCAACAAAAAAAAATGGCCAGCTAGGAACTTAAATGTTTTTTTTTGTTGTGTGATTGAAAACTATAAAATATTGGTATATAAAAAGGCATGCCGATGTATCCGGATACAACAATATTCTGTCACATAATATATAGCATATTAAACCATCAATCAAATATGAAGGGTCTGAAAGTACTATAATGAGCCAATGAGGTTTATATACAAAGCTAAAATGGAAATAAAATTCTGAAATATAAGGCCCTAAAAAGTAGCCAAGTCATTCCACGACTTATAAGCAGATGCTTGCAAAATTAGGTATGAAATCTAGTTTACTCTTTAGATGCAGGTAGGAGGGATTTTATTCTGTACAATATCCACCTGTTACTGATTGCTCTGCAAGTGTTCTTTATATATCTCCCTGTATGAGTCATATTCCTGCAAAATGTCACTTGTCTCACCGGCTCAATCATTTGCCATTGAAATGCATTCTATTTCCTCCATACATCGTGTCCCCTTCTTCAGGAAATATTCTCCCAACAATTTCTCATTTTGTCTGCAATCACTTCTTGCTATAGTAGGTGGCGGCCACCCCACAGTGAGGTCTCATCACCCTCCTGCACGGTGCGTTAGACCTCCAGCAGGATCTATGTTTCCTCCAACAGGCCAGGTCATATCTCCATAGGACCCATACACCCCCTGTAGAACTCACTCACTTGCGCATAAGGCCTTCAGGAGGGCCTCTTTTGCTCAGGCATTCAGTTCTTTTCCTACCACTGCCTACTCTTTGGAACAGCATTTCCACTAGTGCAGCTGCCTTTTACAAATAATAAAATCCCTTTTGAAAAGCTCAAACTTTCCTATTAAATTGACTATTGTATATATTTTTAATCTTTTATGAATAAAACAAAATATTTCACATTCTGTGTTAGTTGCACTTGTTTCTGTATTTTAGTGTACTTGTTTCTGTATTTTTGTGTACTTGTTTCTGTATTTTTGTGCGTTGCTTTCACATTTAAATCATAGAAATTCCTTATTCCAGGATCCCTGACTTCCATTAGTGATTTGATAGGGCCCATAGAATTCAAAAGGCTAAGAACCACTGCACTAATGTATGCAGGGTTCTAAAATGTCTCAGGTCCATGTGTGAGTAACTCATCCAGTCCAGGGTTTAGCTTTACATTTTAGGATCTGTAGTCCTGGTTTTACACTAGGATCAAAAGGACTACAAATCCCAGAATGCAAGGGGGAAACGTGACCTGAGTGAGCTAATCACACAAAGAAATGTGAAACTTGAGCACTACGCGTGTTTTGCATATATATATAGTAGACCTACAAAGTGACTCAGTTATATGTTGCCCTTCACCAACAAGCAATACGCATGGCAGTAAATTCAGCAGTTTTTAGGGTTTTTTGTCGTACCCAACAAAGTCACATGAGAGATAACCAGCAATTCTGGGGCACAGAGGCTCTTATTTCTCCATTAGAAGTGCTCCTGAACCCACATCCACCTCTGAGGGCGATCCAAACCGCCGTAAGTCGACACCAGGTTGAATATTGAGATTTATAAAGACAATACATTAATAAATAAAATAATAAACAGTGCGGTCGAGGCACAGGGAGAGAAAGTTACCCAGAATCTTTCCATGGTCAGTCAAGTATGTACTGTTAAATTTTTTAATAGTAACACGTGTTATTAACAGTATTTAGGCGTAGAAAGCTCTGCAGTATTAAGTGCTACATAAAATATTAGTCATATTATAACATCAAGTTGCTGTTGGTCAATTACCAATATTGGGGTAATAACCCCAGGTCTCGAGCAGGGCTGCACTGAGCACCAAACCAGTCTTGACACAAACATTTAAACCAGTCCTGCATTGGATAGGGCGAGGGAGAGTAGGGAAAATGTGTCCAAATGGAGCATGGTACTACACAACTGTTCAAATATATTGGCTAAGCGCAGTTAAGGTAGGGTCTTAGCAACCCAACTCAACCCAGGTCTCAAAGTCAAATGTTCATTCCCTCCTTCCCACATTCTCTCCCCGCTTGAAAGCCTACAAATTGGACATTTGAAAACATTTATTTTTTAAAGAACTAACCAAAAACACTTTCAGGTCGACTGTCTGTTATTAGCGGCTTCTCACATAGGGTCCTAAGATCCCATATCTGAGCTTGTTTTTGGAATGACCCAGTACCAAATACAGACCTTGTACCACCTTTCATCAACATCAGAAATGACTCGGTTGAGCAGCTTAGGAAACAGGCATTGGCAATACAAAATAGGTATGGATTTGTCGTGCTAATGCATGCACTATTAACATATTAGGAGGAAACACACAGGAATGAGCTGCAAGAGCACAGAGGGATATAATTGTAAAGTAGTCCTCATGCTGTTCAATGCAAGCACTCAAGTGAGGTGGAGGAATACACCCAAACACCAAAAAAGCACTAGGTGATATCAATACTCCACTAAGTTGAGCCAGGATGTGATTGACAAAGTCTCAAGCCAATTGCTGATAGAGGCTGGATATGTGTAAATTGTAAGCTATAGGTCTGTTTTATATTTGCACTTCCAAAACCTGGACCTCAAAACCTGAAACGCTTTGTTTAAGGAGGCTTCTAGACATCGGATAGCTCATTATTCAAGAGTATGGTCACCTACATCAAAGATACCTATGTTAACCCCTCCAACCACTCCTGTCTCATTTGCAGCTCTCTGGTGACCGTCCTTCCTCTGAAACAATCCCTTTAGTTGGGGTTGTCCAATCAGGCCAAACCTACTTTTCACAGCCTCATACACTAATTCGTTGAGGCCACATAAATTTGATAAAGCTTGTAAAAGTGTCCACTAAGTGACGCGTTCAATCCTAAATAAACCCTCTGAAATTATGAGTTTATATAAACTATATAGTGTTTATTATAATACAAAACTCTAACCAGAGATACACTACAATCATTCTTATTTAAACTTACTCTGAGCTCCATGAAGTAGGGTACTAGCTGTCTGGGAAGCGCTTCAGCACCTCGTCAGAGGTAGTAAGAGCTATACAAATCTACTATTCAATATAGTACATTATTCAAAGTATCCTTATATATATAACGTTTCTGTTTTGTATTTATAAATGTACACAATATTACTAAAACAATACATTACATTTTCTTTTTATTAATGCCCTCACACAAAATATTAAATAATGTGGGGCAGATTTATGTTGCCTGATGCATCTCTGCAAATCAGCAGAGATGCGCCAGGAAAGATACGGCACGCAAGTGTATCCTTGCGCCACTCATGATGCGCCGCATTAACAATTCGGCGCACCATGGCGCAGGAATAAACAGATGCGTGTCGCATCTAGGGCGTGAAGTTGGCGCAGTGCTGAAGTTGTGTTGCGTGCGGCACGCAACTCCAGCACTTTTCCAACTTGCCCTATCTCTAACATGGTGCGTCAAACCTTACGCCTGCTTCAAGCAGGCGCCGGGTTTGACGCATCAGCGTTTGTAAAGTAACTCAGTGAAATCTTGTAGATTTCACGGAGTCACTTTTCTGGGGCGTTCCTGCAACGGAACGCCCCCCCCTGCGTGGAAACGCCCACATGAAACCTGATGCAGGTTTCACGTGGCGCAGGGCCTTACACCATGACGCATCTCCATAGATGCGTCACAATGTAAGTGTGTCGCAACGTGGCGCAGGGTTTACGCCGCCGCTGCGTCACAGAAGTGACGCAACAGCATCGCAAAAGTGCCGCAAGTTTGACATAAATCTGCCCCTATAGGTTTAAAGTTCCAGAAAGCTCTTGTAGGTGGAATCAACATTTTATTGCTTACTCAGAGCGAAATTAAATGTTCTCAAATGCCATCAGTTGGGTAAATTTCCTCTGATCTCTGACAAAGGAGCGTTAAATAATGAAATGTATGCATATGCAAGGGGACCTCGTAGAGAGCCCGCACTGGTTTATCCTGTGCTTAACAAAAGTACAAAATCGAAATCAAGATAACAGGAGGCCCTGGTTTATATGAGTCCAAGCATCGCGATAACAGAACATATGATTATTAACATGCTATCTGATTGGCTCTGAAGGCAACTCGTATGCCGTATGTGTCATAATGGAGTTTCCATGTGTTCTGTTCTGCCTGGCTGCAGTTTTCTATTTTTGTTCCATTAAATCTAATCTTAGGCCATGCCCTTTCAAGGGAAGATGCACATGTAGATCAGGGACGAAATGTTTTCCAAAACATGTTTTAATGGGATGTTGAGATATCATATCCCCCCACAGACTCACAGGGAAAATCAGCAAAGTGAGCCTGATAAAAGTCTAGTCAATATCTGTCCGAAGTCGTAAAACAACACAAAAACAGCAAATCCGGCATCTGCATGAAATTACCCTTCATGAACCATAAAAAGTCTACTCTTGATTGCGCCAACATTTAAGAAAGGGAAAGTACAATCCACTCCTTCCTTCTCTGGGAACGCTAACAGAGTGTGGAACTCACTGCCTCAGGAGTTACATGACAACAAATCATTCCCTCACTTTAAGAAGAAACTGAAACGTCTGCTCTTCAACAAATGTCTAAACCCTCTCACGAATTCTCTTGACCGGTCTGCGCACTCCCTCCTTGCACTCTCTAAACAAATCCGAACATCACTACCTCGAAGAAACGGTGCCTTTCACAAAAGCACACACTAGCTACCTCAAAATGTATCCCGTCCATCTATACTACTGTCTGTCATAAATGTTGTTATATATTTTTTTTTGTTTTAATAATTTTATTTTTACCCCACATGTAACTTGTGCACACACACACACACACACACACATATATATATATATATATATATGCACTCTCTAAACAAATCCGAACATCACTACCTCGAAGAAACGGTGCCTTTCACAATAGCACACACTAGCTCCTCAAAATGGATCCCGTCCATCTATACTACTGTCTGTCATAAATTTTATGCTATATATTGTTTTTTTGTATTATTAATTTTATTTTTACTCCACATGTAACTTGTGCACAAACACATATAGATACATGTATATATATATATATATGCACTCTCTAAACAAATCTTAACATCACTACCTCGAAGAAACGGTGCCTTTCACAATAGCACACATTAGCTACCTCAAAATGTATCCCGTCCATCTATACTACTGTCTGACATAAATGTTATGTTATATACTGTTTTTTTGTATTATTAATTTTATTTTTACTCCACATGTAACTTGTGCACTTGTGCACACACACACACACATATATATATATATATCGTCCAAAAACAGGTTGCCCTTTGTGAAGATGTCGCACATGGGGGGGTGTAGTGCACACGCTCAGCCGGCAGCAGCAGTTTCAGACAGCCTCCATCCCTCCTCTCTGAGATAGCCAAACGCGTTTCGAGCAATGTGTTGCTCTTGATCACTGGCAGTTACATCACCACACGGAGCCAGCGGACTTTAGGCGGGATCACATTTTATTTTGATTGAAACGCGTCTGGCAGGACATTGGAGCTCTACATGTGCTTGGCGGAATGTTCGTGTAAATCTCGAAATTAAATGGATTTTCTCACCACGAGTGGTCTCTTCAAATTTGTGGCAACCTTTTCCTGATGTTAAGCGGCCCGTCCAGGTCGCGAAGAGCCCCACTGCAGACCTTGCGGGACAGCAGTGTCAGCAACCAAGAGACGCTGTTGTGCGGTGAGTCCGTTTCGAGAGGATACATTGGCACGGACTGGATGCCTTGTGTATCATGAGCATCCCACATGGGAAGGATTGCATCATTTCAGACACTCAATAGCACCCACGAGGGTTTTATTTTTCGAGCGGACTACGAGGACCATAATGCACTCGCACACACGCCCACTGGGGCGGGACATTATATTGTGTGCAGGTGGTCCGCTTGCTGTTTGTGTGCTCTGTGGCCAGTGAACAAGGGCGGTAGACGCCCGAAACGCGTCTGGCAGGACATTGGAGCTCTACATGTGCTTGGCGGAATGTTCATGTAAATCTCGAAATTAAATGGATTTTCTCACCACGAGTGGTCTCTTCAAATTTGTGGCAACCATATATATATATATATATATATAGATATATATATATATATATATATATATGCACTCTCTAAACAAATCTGAACATCACTACCTCGAAAAAACGGTGCCTTTCACAATAGCACACATTAGCTACCTCAAAATGTATCCCGTCCATCTATACTACTGTCTGTCATAAATGTTGTTATATATTGTTTTTATGTATTATTAATTTTATTTTTACTCCACATGTAACTTGTGCACTTGTGCACACATATATATATATATATATATATATATATATATATATATATATATATATATATATATATATATATATATATATATATATATATATACGCACTCTCTAAACAAATCTGAACATCACTAACTCGATAAAAAACAGTGCCTTTCACAATAGCACACATTAGCTACCTCAAAATGTATCCCGTCCATCTATACTACTGTCTGTCATAAATTTTGTTATATATTATTTTTTTGTATTATCAATTTTATTTTTACTCCACATGTAACTTGTGCACTTGTTCACACACACACACATATATATATATTACCTACTGGCGATAGCCAGTAGGTATATATAGTTAGGACCTAGTTTCCATAGGAAATCACCAACATTCTATTGGGAATAACTTTGGCGCCAGTGAATGAATCTACGTGAATTTCTCAAAGAAGATGGCCCGTTACGCTCCGCTCCTTCCCTGAAAGTTTGAGGGGGGTTCGTCAAGTGGGGGCTGAGATTAAAGGGGGGTCCCAAAACGTGTTTTCCCCATGCAAATTTCCATAGGACCTTTAGACACGGCTACAGCTTGAACCACTGAAGGGAATTACACCAAACTTGTCAAAATGGTAGTGTCTGGTACGCAGACCACGCTTTTGGTAAAATAGTGTAAATCCCTCCAGTAGTTCCTGAGAAAATTAGAAGAGAAATCAATTATATATCTATAAGCGCGCACCCGTGCGCGCACCCCCGCAAATTTTCAGAATTTTTTTTGGGGGGATGGGGGGCTTGGGGGGCTTCTCTTTTTTATTTTAATGTGTTTTATTTTCATTTCGAGGGTGCCCACCCCTCGTTTTACTCCCGAGATCACCGCCGCGGCCTGAGCCGCCTCAAGATGGCCGCTGCCTGGTTGTGCGCGGGGCCGGGAGGACGTGGTTTCCGCTTCCCCCTGCCTGGGGGAAGCCTTTGATGCACCCGTGTCACAATATTGGGGGCGACGGCTGCGCAGCACTGGCGGCCCGTGGCAGGCCTTTATAATTTATTTGTGGACACTTAGTGACACTAGAGTGTACCCAAATAAATTATAAAGTCCGCCGCCAGTGCCGCGCGGCCGCCGTATAAAATGCAACCACACCTGCTTCTTGTAAGCTTAGCTCCCTGCAGCGCACGACGTACTGCGTTTGTGGGTCCATTTCCAGGGCCGTCAATCTTGTAGTGCGCGAAAGCGCTACCAATGACGGCCCTGGAAATGGTGCTGTCCTGCCCCCAAGAGTGTTTGAGCATATGTCGCACCCTTGCCAATTACGAGTAAGGCCCTAACTTTCGCTGGTCCATTGACGGCTGCGCAATTAATGTATGTGTGAAGCGGCACCTGGAGTTTGTAGGAGCTCTCCGGTTGCAGCGGCCGCCAGGAAATTGAAATTGAAATGAGGAAAGCTGAGTGGGCAACACAACTATCACGGAAGGCGGGCTAGACCCCCCAGGCGGCAAACTCGAATTGCCGCGGCCCGCTGTGACGGCCTGAGTCTGCTTGCAGCCAGCCTTGCACCTCTGCGGAGAAGAGTCGATGCCTTCAATTATAGAGGGCTGAAACCGCAAGGCCAGAATGGGTGAGCGTGTTAAGTTATGGGAGCCCGTTGCGTCTCCGATGGTCGCCTGCCTCTAATCAAAGTAAGTGCAAGATACACAACACTTAACCTCTGAACTCGGAAAACTATTGGTGCTCCTAATACTATGGATGTCCCTGTGCTCATTTGTTTGTCCAGATTTATAGCAGTCAGGAAAGAGATTAGTAAAGCTTGTTATTTTCGGTTTGTCAGAGGCTGCAGAAGAAATTAAATCAGAACACCTGCTAAAAATGTTGGTGGTGGAGAGTCTGCACCTCGGATACATTCAGTACCCCAACGAACAATGATGTGCGCTTTGAAGTGAGGACACCGAATCTTGAAAACTTGATTAGCTGAAATTTACAGAAACATCCTTTTGTTTTTTTAATCTATTGTTCCTAATTTCTGATTGATTCTCTTGGGCATTATGGGTGTGTTACGCAAATAGTTACATTGAATATATTTTAATTTTAGATTTCTGGTTGCTTGTGTACTCTAGGGGCCATTCTTCTGTTTTTAAACTATGTCTTTAGGTTACAGTTAGTGAAAGTCCGTAGCACCCTTGCTTTACACCATTTAAAATCAATTGTTCTGTGATGTGTTTTAAAACTAAGAAGGGTTTCCAGAGCTGTTTTAAATGCAGCAGTGCTCTAAGAAGTAACAGTACTCTG
The DNA here is from genome assembly GCF_964263255.1 of Lissotriton vulgaris. Taxonomy (NCBI): domain Eukaryota; kingdom Metazoa; phylum Chordata; class Amphibia; order Caudata; family Salamandridae; genus Lissotriton; species Lissotriton vulgaris. Next base: position 139,422,687 of record NC_141699.1, on the reverse strand, counting down.
ATATTAAAATGATATGATATATATATATATATATATATATATATATATATATATATATATTAGCTTTTAAAAAACCAATGAAATTCACTGAAAAAACCATAGGTTATAGACTATATATAGTTAGGAATTAGCCTTTAAAAAACCTTGGAAATTCACTGAAAAAACCATAGGTTTTAGGCCTTATATAGTTAGGAATTAACATATAAAAAACCATTGAAATTCCTCCTATATAGTTAGCTGGACATTTTATTGATATAAAACCAATGAAATTCCACATATAGTTAGTTGCACTAACTATATATTTCGCACATCCTCAATCCAATGCTGATGATGTCACATATTACATCATTCATGACATGGTCAGTGACATCACTGATGACATCACTGATGACATCTCAAATGACATCACTGATGACATCATCCAGTGTCTGTGTGTTTTTGTAAAGTTTAAATATGTTTTACATAGTGAAGAATGAGTGGATGTATAAGAGTATGGATGAAGGATTTGATTGTATAAGTGAGTAAGTATGTGTTAGTATATCTGTGAAAATGTAAGCTGTTCTGTGTTTAACTGTATAGATTAAGAAATCAAAGTGTGATTGATTCTTTACAGGACTGACTAGGTGTGTGAGTAACTCCATGGATGAGTGGCAGTGTGTGAGTGTCTGAATAGGTGTATGAGTGCATATGATAGTGTTGTAATGATGAGTGAGTGTATGTACGAGTGACCTTATGGGTGAATGAATGAATGTGTGTGTAGACGTAGGAATCAGTGAGTGCGTATGTAGTAAATGGTATTGGTGTGTCAATAGTTTCAAAAATTATACTCTGTATTTTACACTAGGTGTAACAGAAGTTATATTAGAGTGTAAGGAGGTGCATTGTATTATCACATGAAGTATATCATCAGTGGTGTGATCATTGATGTTAAATGAGCTGTCATCAGTGATGTCATCAGTGATGTCACTGACCATGTCATGAATGATGTAATATGTGACATCATCAGCATTGGATTGCGGATGCGCAAAATATATAGTTAGTGCAACTAACTATATGTGGAATTTCATTGGTTTTATATCAATAAAATGTCCAGCTAACTATAGAGGAGGAATTTCAATGGTTTTTTATATGTTAATTCCTAACTATATAAGGCCTAAAACCTATGGTTTTTTCAGTGAATATATATATATATATATATATATATATATATATATATATATATATATATATATATATATATATATATATATATGCCAGGAACCCCTCCACAATGCAGAAGGAAGCAGCCACACACGAGGAATCCAGGGAAAGGCTTTATTAGACGGCAGTTAGGGCATAATGCATTTCGGCTGTGACGCCTTCATCGGATGCCTGCT